>NC_085844.1:208156184-208482612 GCF_035594765.1 Anolis carolinensis
AGAAGACCTGGCTCTGGCTCACAAATGGGACCCTGAAGAAGGAGACAGAAGGTCTGATCCTTGCAGCCCAGGAGCAAGCCATCAGAACAAATGCAATTAAGGTCAAGATCGAAAAATCAGCTGATGACCCAAAATTCAGACTCTGCAAGGAAACCAACGAAACCATTGATCATCTCCTCAGCTGCTGTAAGAAAATCACACAGACAGACTACAAACAGAGGCACAACTATGTGGCCCAAATGATTCATTGGAACTTATGCCTCAAGTACCACCTTCCAGCAGCAAAGAACTGGTGGGATCACAAACCTGCAAAAAGTATTGGAAAATGAAAATGCAAAGATACTGTGGGACTTCCGAATCCAGACTGACAAAGTTCTGGAACACAACACACCAGACATCACAGTTGTGGAAAAGAAAAAGGGTTGGATCATTGATGTTGCCATCCCAGGGGACAGTCGCATTGATGAAAAACAACAGGACAAACTCAGCCGCTATCAGGACCTCAAGATTGAACTTCAAAGACTATGGCAGAAACCAGTGCAGGTGGTCCCAGTGGTGATGGGCACACTGGGTGCCGTGCCAAAAGATCTCTTGCTACTCTTACTTTATTCACCCTAGTGGGTGAGATGCTTGTTTATTTGCTTGTTTTTTATTTATTACTTTTGAAATGTTGTACATTGTGACATCCTTTTGAAATGTTGTACATTGTGGCAAATATTACATCTATCCTATTAACGTCTTACCTTCAATGACAAACAAAGGCAGCAAATGTGTAACAAAATATTATTATTTTGTCATTTTTGTTATCGTTATTAATAAAGTACCACCAATGTGCCCACTGCTTTACAGAGTTGCAGCTTCCACAATGAAATTAAAGAGAAGATGAGCAGGGAAAATAGCATTGAGGAAATCAGAGCTGTGTGGATGTCTCTATTGCATGTACTTCTGGGCATAATTATTGCTTTCTTTGGAAGCTAGATAGTAGTACCAAAGACCTTACATAAAAACTAGGGGTTTGAGGAAAGATATGAAAGTAAGCAACAGAGATGGTAGTACACAGATGTTCTGGGAGGCAGTTCAAGGCACATGAGGTAACAAAAGAGAAGCAAAAGCATCTTTCGAGGGAACAAGGGGCCTTCAAAGAATATATTTTTAGGTTATCTGAAAATGAGACCATATTTTGAGGTTCCCATGTACATCACAATCTTCCTGCCTTTAGGCATCCTGCCTTTGAAAATATCATCTCCAGCACAATGGTAAACATGAAGCAATGATTTTCTGCTGCTGAACTCTGTGGCTGTTCATTGACATTTGAATTCATTTGATTCTGCCCGGTGCATCTCCAACTCCTAATTCATTTACAAAATATTACTCTTGTGTCTGGAGATTTTTTAATCTGATTGACCTTTTTGTGCTGATCACAAATATCCTTTCTTTATTGAGTTGGTATCTGAGAGATGAAATAATTCTGAATTTTATTCCCCTTAACCTCTCTGATCATTTTGGACTATAATAAAGTTTGGGTTGCTTTCAGTCCTAGAAAATAAATTACAATGGTACATTCTCCCACTTTTATGAGGTCTAGGTATCAGGTAATAGAATAAAGATGATAGTCTCCTATGTTGGAATTACAGACGCCCCAGGGCTGAACAAAATATCAGAATAAGCTTGCAGACAACATAGCTGTCAAAAGCCTTTGCCAAATTCCTCTGGCTCCTAATTTATACTTTGAATTTATGAATTGTATTGTCTGCTCAAGGAGTTCTGGCCATTTATGTGGCTCTAATGAACGTAAATTGTATTATCTTAGTTCTCCAAGTATCCATACTACTAGATTGCAAGAAAGCATGCAGAAAAGCATTATTTATAGATACCATTCAACAGTGAAATACTACTCCCACTGCAACTCATTGAAACAAAGTTTTAAGTCTAAACATCTTAAAGAAAATCATATTGTTGTTCAAGGTGCCTGTTGTTAAAAGGGGATGTGGGGATTAAGATGAATGTTTAATTGCTGTGTTTGGGAAAATTTAATTATTTATTTAATGCCCTACCTGACTCCCAAAACGGGATCCAAGGTAGCTTTTTAATATATTTTTCTTAAAGTCAACCATCTTTGCATTCCTATACTCAAATATTGTTAGTTTGTATTATAATGAATTCTTTGTTGCTTGTTTTACCACACGTACTCCCTTTCTGCACTACTGTAACCTGCAGCCATTTTCTTGTTTCCTCTTTCTCTTCCATTCAGCTATGTATTTGATTATGCCTACATTTTGGGATGAAATATGGCCTTTTTATTTAAAGTATCACTTATTTAAGTATTAACCCTTGAGATATGCAAAAAGGTGGAGGTAGCAACCTAGTGCAGTAGCAACTAGGGCTGTTGGTCTCTCCCAGGCCACTTCCCCAGCATGTCCTAGGCGAAACATCCCAGTCACAAGGAGAACCCAAAAGCTGGGTTGTTCCCCAGGTGGCTGTCTACTGAAAGGCCAACCCAAGGATTCCACCCCCAAGCCACATGACCTCTAAACCATCAGGCCAGCCCCAAGAACAGCTTTAGTCCACTCCCTATAGATCTCATGATCCATAGAGGTAGCTTTAGAGACCTATTCTTCACCAAATGGATGTCATAGGTGTTTACTTTGGTCCCCACTACGCCATCCCTACCCCCCAACAGGCTGGCCAAATGAGTTCTCCAAACCTGTTGCAAATCTCTAAGAAATATCTGGTTTCCCTCTTCCTGTCAGGACCTTGGCAGAGAATGAGGATGATGGGTTAGAGGATTCTCTCCCTACAGCTGAATCAGGGTAGAACAGCCGTTGAACTAGCCTGAGACTTTGAAGCTCTTTAATGCTCATGAGGAGCAGGCCCCTATTAGCTTGGAAGAAACAGAGCAAGATCAAGTTCTTAAGGCCAGAATCAAGAACCAGAAGTTGATTTGCCCGGCCCAGCTCCAGCTAAGGGTTGGTGCTATCCAGCTGAGAAGGTCCAATCGGCTGGCCCAGAAGAGGGCATCTCAACTGTAAGGGCTTTTTTGGGCAGCATAAATAACTGGTGGCTGCAATAGATCCTTTGCTGTGAGCAACATTGGTAAAAGAGCTACAGCCAGTACTTTTTTGGGAGAACTTTGTGTTTTTGGACTTTGGACTATGTGTGTGGATTCTGACTTGGACTGTTCTTGAACTTCAGGGAGTGTTTATGTTATTGACCTTTGAAATGGACTCCTGACTATTGTGTTTTACTCTCTGTTTGAATTAGCTTCTGTGTTTGATCTTGGATTACCTTGGACCACGTGCTTAGGGAACAGCTGAGCCTAACACTTCAGATGCCAGCTACTTGGTAGAGCTCTGCCCTGTTTGGGAATTATATCTGGATGCAGAAGAAAGTGTCCCAAACCCTGATTTCTCTATTGACCTTCCTGCAAGCCATGTCAATATAACATAAGGCCTCTTCCCTGGATAGCTACCCCAAGCTAGAAATTATAAAGCCCTTTCATTACTACCCGGGTGAAAATGACCAAGATGTGTGGTAGAGGCAGCACACCATGCCATGCCATCATAGGTCCCTCTTGCCAACCACTCAAACATGTTCACATTGCCCAATTCCACCTGGGATTCAAAATGGCCATTCTGAACCTGGCATGTTGACAGCAAACAAAGCTGTAGCTTTACATCAGAACATGATGTCTTCTCATTCATAATTTAGAATCTGCAAGAGATAACAAAACAACACTTGCAATGGCCAAGCATACATCTGATGTATACATCTACAATTTTCCTTATAATTTGAGAACTCATGCCCATTGCTGAGGCTTCATCAATTCAGAATTAATGAGTTCCAAATTTAACTTCTCCCCTTTCCCCAAACTGTATATTTAAAAAACAAACAAATATACAACCACATGGATGCTGAGTCCTTCTAGTTGGTGTTCATTTGTGCACCTGGGTGTTTGTGATTTATATTTGCTGCTGATTAACTAGGTGTTTGTAGATACACACAGAAAGATGGTACAGAGAAGGGGAGGAACAAGGGACCTTCAGATAGATGCATTGTCCCTGGTACTACCCTAGAGATTTTAAGAGCATGTTCAAGGTCAAGATCAGGCACACTAAAGGGTACGGCTAAAGGTAAAAAGTAATGGTCAGAAATGAGAGGAAGTGTGATGGATACTATAAGCAAGCTGGGAGAGACATACCATCTCTAAATCTAACAAAAGAACTCAAGCCCACAGGACAGAACCAAAGGCAGCACCCTGGTATTCACTAGAATATGATTCCAGATCCCCACGGATACCAAAAATTATGGATCCTTAAATCCCATTATATGCAGTGATGTAGTAAAATGTTGCTTCTTACTGGTACAGAGTTCCCTCACTACTTCGCAGTTCACTTTTAGCGGATTCGCTGTTTCACAATTTTTCAATAAACTCTAAAAGAATATTATAAATCATAAAAAATTAAAATTTACAGCCTAAGGAAGGGAGGAAGGAGAAGCTGAAGGGAGAAAAAAGGAGCCCAAGCAGCAACGGGAGAAGGAGGTGATTTATCAACACATGATTGGCCGATAAAGACTTAAAATAGTGTATAACTACTAAATGTATAAATATTAACATAAATATAGCATCCCTACTTCATGGATTTTCACCTATTGCGGGTGGTCCTGGAACGTAACCCCCGCGATAAGTGAGGGAACACTGTATATCAACTAGCAAAATGAAGTTTTGCTTTTGGGATGTTTAAAAATATCTTAACCCATGGATAGTGGAATCAGTGGAAATGAACAGCCAACTGTATATGAGGGTAAGTGATTTTATACCATCTCTCTTCTCCTATGCCATGACTAGAAAGTAATGGTCAGAATCTTTACCTGCCCATTATTTCACCATGACATTTTCCTTATATACTGTAGCTAGGGACATGCTATCCCTCCTACCACATCTGCCTTGCAGCGTTTTAATTTTTGTATACTTTTTATCATGTTTTAATTGTCTTGTTTTATAGTATATTTGTTGCTGGCCCTCGTGGCAGAATGTAAGCCGCTCTGAGTCCCCTCGGGGAGAAGGGCGGGGTATAAATGCATGTAATAAATAATAAATCTGTTCCAGATCTAAATTAGCCTGATTTCAATTTGATCTATATCATTTCAGAATTTGACTGAAGGAAACGTGTATTTCTGAGCAGAAATATTATAGAATGTTTGAATACTGAGAAACAATAGGGGAAAATATTCCTTTTCTCCTACAATGAGGTCAAATTGGAAATTCTTACTCTTCATACAAAAGGAAGAATTAATTAAATGTTTTTGGTGGACTCCACAAGCAGGAAGTCAGCTTTTCAATATTAACAACATGGACGAATTGTAACATCTTTGTCCATGCATTTAACATACACTAATATCTTGCACGAAAGCGGAGTACTCTTAACTGAACACCTGCAGATAGCACCAAGGAAGACATTAATTCTCACAAAGCATCTGAGTGCATATGAGTGCTCTCTGGTTAAAGCTTACACATTATCTTTCGTAATACATTTATTTGCTATTGGCACCTGTATTTTTGTCATTTTCAGACTTTTTGTTAGTGTTGATGTTAGTGCTTTTTGGTTCCAGTGTATTCCTTTGCAGTGGGTATTGCATCTTCTATTTTTCATGGCCCTGTAACATCTTGGACTTTGTGATAGGAAATGAGGTCCAGGTTTTTGAGTGAGCAATACTGATGTCAAGCTAGAACTATCCCTATAATAGATCGAACTCTGGCAGTCAACTGATGTCATACACAGAGTTACACTTGCAGAGCTGCCATTCATTTTGGGATAGGTGATAGTTTGACAGAGTTATGGTGAACCCATTTCCAATGATAGAGCTTTAAATGATTCCTCTACAAGAGAACCTATGCTATAGAAGATGTGCCTTTGGCAAAATGGGCATTTATATAGCCTATGTTCATATATCCTCAAAAAAGGATTGCAGACCAAGGATGACTTTGCTATTCTCTTCCCATACAAATGCGTTCTATAGGTTCTATCCTTATAAAAATTATTTCCTTGGGGTGTTGAGCTGATTGTCATAATTTAAAAAAAGACAAATGCCATCATCAACTTCCCTCCAAATTCTGCTGTTGAAATAAGCTATATGAAATTGCCTCTTTGCATAAAATGATTTGATTTATGTGACTGCTATTTGTGGTGCATGTTAGCTTTCAAAAGGTCTTTGCCCAGAAAATGTGTATTTTAAAAATCTAACAGTCAAGAGGACAAAACACATTTATGTCATCCTCTATGCCCCTATTCAGGAAGACTCTAGAGCTAAGAGAGGGGAAGCACTTACCAGAAGCCTTCAATGCTATACAAGCACATCAGTATGATTCTATGCTGTTTTGCCAGCAAGGGGAAGTGTCACCCAACCAGGGTGGAAGTGTGCTGGCTGCATTGGAGCCAGCATAAAATTAGAGACTTTCCGTGTTGGCGAGGCAGTATCCTAGGATGCTTCCACATTGGTTGGGGATAGGGCCTCCACTAGAAGTTGAGGAACATTGTGTGATGGGCTGTGTGCCCATCCATTCTCTAACTGGCTGGCAAGAGGTACAGGTTGAGCTGCCATTATCTGGAATTTCAATATCTGAAATTTTCCAAACTTCTATCCACATAGGTGGCTGAGATAGACCTTTGATTTTTTTTATTTGTCCTTCTCAGTGTGTTCTGGCAGAATTAAACTGCTACATCCTCTCCAAGCTTTTATGTTCTTGATAATTTTAGCCATTTTGACCACATTCTGGTGTTGCTTGGCCACACATGTCTCAGTTTTCATCTGTGAATGCTGGAGATTGTGCCAATACCTCATTGCTTTTGGCATTCAACTTCTCTGTACAGCCACTCAGTACTGCTCAATCTTCTCCCTCTATTCACTGCTTGCATGCTCTGATAGAGCCAGTGAACAATCAATGAAAGCAATGCCTGAGAAGCTTCAAGGGTCAACCATTACATGTTCCATGCTGGATCTTAGCAGGCTCTCAATTCTGATGATACCTGATGTCATATTTGGAAACAGTCCTTGTTCACAGGACCTGTGTGGTACTCAGATAGTATTATTTATATGCCCCCAAAAATAATTTGTTCCAAGGCTGCTTATGAAGGATCTTGTGCCGTTGGTTTTCAGATGTTGGGAGGCATCTTATAAAAGAAATACTCATAAGAAAGGATATCAGGGATCCATGAGAATGTAGGCACCATTCAACACTGAGCATATGGCTAATGGATTGATTAGGTACGTAAGCTTTGTAGTCACAGTCATCCCAGATCATTTGATTAGTGCATAAAATTTCCTTGCGAATCAATGTCCTCTCTTGATTTATTTCTTCATGATAATGCAAATCAATGATTCTCAGTCATTGACCCTTTGGATGTTTTACAGCCACATCAGACAGGAAAAATTGCCTATTCTACAATGCTTCTACTTCACTTGCAGCACAGAGCCTACTGGTTCCCATCCCACAATGTCAATCTACTTCCAGCAGGGTTCTGTGCTGCGAGTAAAGTGGGAGCATGGTAAGCCACCACTGTGGCAGCACAGGATGCTTCCTGTGTTGCATAGGCAACAATGGGATGAAGTGAAGTGGTGGATACTTCCTCCTGTGAGATGGGGTGAGGGGGAAGCTGGGTAATGCGGGGAGAAGCTGGGCAATGCGGGCCTCCACTGGGCCATGCTACATTTGCCACTATGTGTGGCGAATCCCACTCTTAATGTGTTGAGATCTTTGAAGACCAACCCCTGAACAATATGACAAATGGCCAAAGATTCTAAGAGTTATAAAGGCCCCCACCCCATGAGAAGAAGCACCATATGTCAGACCTGCCCATAGAATACTGGTGACATGGAGCAAGAGGAATGATACAAAAAGCTGTGGAAGGAAGGGTTTTGGATAAGTTGAGAGATGAAGATCTACCCTCTGTATTCAAGTTCTCAGTTAAATTACATCTACAAAGAAATTTCATGTAAATTTCCAAATCACATAATTATGCTATACTAGCTTGAGGACCTGGCGGTGCCCGGGTCATTTGAGAAAGGCATCATTTGCCTGTATTCCAAGTGTAATCTAGATCCAGTGTCAGATGGGTTCAGTTGTCATGGGGAACTACAACTCCCATATGCAAGTCCCATTGTCCATGGTCCATCCCCCTCCAAACAGCGCCAGGATATAAAGTAGGTCATGGGGACTCTATGTGTTAACTTTGGTCTTGATCAGACATTGGTGGGGGTCACAGTGGTCGTAGGAAGTGAATGAAGATACTGCAAGACCCATCATCCATGGTGCAAACTCTTCCAAACCACGCCAGGATGTAGTGGATCATGAGGGCTCTGTGTGCCAAGTTTAGTCCTTATTTGTCATTGGTGAGAGTCGCAGTGCTCTCAGGAAGTGAGTGAAGATACTGCAAATCCCATCGTCCATGGTCCATCCTTCCCCACACCACACCAGGACATAAAGTGAACCACCTTGCATCTGTGTTCCAAGTTTGGTCCAGTTGTGTCATTCGTGGGGGGTCGCAATGGCCTGTGGGAGGCAAATCAGGTGAAGGTACTGCAAATCCCATAATCCTTGGTCCATCCTCACCCAAACTGCAGCAACGTGTAACATGTGTCATTTGGGATATGTGTGCCACGTTTGGTCCAGATCCGTCATTGTCTGGGTTCAGTGGTCTTTGGATACAGGTGAACTACAACTCCCAAAATCAAGGCCCATTCCCACAAACCCATGTAGTACGTTCAGTTGGTCATGTGGTGGAGGAAAATGCAAAATCTAGGATGAAATGGTTCCCAAATGAAAGCATTCCTTGGGTGGTGGGCCGTAGTGTTTGGGGCGGACATTGGCAGGGGTTGGGATGCATGTTCATGGTGCTTGCTGTAACTGCAATGTCAGTTGACGGGAGTAACTTGGTGGCTCCTCAGCACTGGGAACTATAGCCTGTTTGTGGAGGCCGGAGGCCTGAGGCTGTCTGTGTGAGCAGACACCCGTGCCACATACACACATACGGGTTTTCATTTTTATTATGAATATAGATAGATATAGATATAAATAATAGATTTTAGACCCATTTAGTGGAAAAAGCATATTCTCTGAATTATAAAAATCTATACCTGTAACATGAAATGAAATTACAACCATGCCACTTTCTAGATCACTTACTTTAAAAAAAACTTTATTTTCTATACTGACCTGAAAACTGTTTGTATAGTATCATGCACCTAACACAGAGTATGAATGGAATTTCAACTATTTATTTGACCCCAAATTTGCTGTCAAATGTGTTCTGCATTGACCCTTTATGAACCAAGCCTAGGAAGGCCTCACGTGGTATCGGGCCATGATAGCGCTCCATTTTGAAAATAATGCTTTCAGTTTATGGAAGAAAGCAGATGGACCCTTGATAATCTTGGAAGTACATTGTTCAATCCTGGGACTATAAAACTATTCCTGGAGGAGAATTTCTTCATTAACATTGTTATGTTTTGCTTAAGTCAGATGTTGATTTGTGATCCAGGAGATTTTAACAAACCTATCTGTCTATTGCTCTTTTCCATATTTTTTTAAATGCAGATTTCTTTTATGTTTGTTATAGAGGATGGGGGGATTTCAACAATAAAAAACGGAGAGGATTTTTCAAATTTGCCAGCATTGCCAAGGCTTTTATTTCTGCTGCCACCAAAATGTAGAGGATTCAAACTCACTACCTCTACCAATGCTGCCACCAATGCTTTATTCAGGAGCCTCTTCTAGGTTAGGATATTGATAGAGACACACATGACACTTTATGTGAGAAGAAACAAATTGTTGTTTATTTGTACTTTTGTGTGATGGTTTCATTAACATTGAACAGTAAAGATGTTTAAAGGTTTCATTAAAGGATTATGCTTTTCTCTTCAAAGGATGTTCATATAGCTTGGTTGCCGTGTAAATATGTTTCTTCACCAAGGAAACACAAATAAATCCACTTCTCCTGGGATTTAAACAGCAGTACTCTAGACTACAAGGTTCACAAATATAGGTCTTAGCCCATCCTTTCTTGAAGACTTTAACTACGGTATATTTCCTCAAAGAGGCTTCCTTTTTAAAACACAGTCCCCAATTGCCTGAATTCCAAACTTCAACTGAAAAAGAATTCCCTGGCTCCCTTTCTTCAACTGTCACTTTGGCTCCATCCATCTCCAGTTGCTAAGTAACTTCTCATTTGCATTCAGCCAATCAGAGTGGACCTATTGTAATGGCTGCTTGACTGCTCCTCCCCCTTGCTCTGCTGAGCTTCTGCACGTAAGGCCTGCAAAATGGTTGCACCATCAGCCCTGCTCATAAAATGGCTGCACATCAGTCCTGCAAGGTGGGCCACTTACCAACCTTGTAAGGTAGGCAAGATCCATTACAATTGTGTACACGGGAGAAGAAAGTTCCAAGATGTGAATAACACTATGTCAGAGAGTAGTGGATCTCTCAAGAGTGTGATCAAATCAAAATGAGAAAATGCTGGATTTCTCAGAGTAGAATCATAGAATAGTAGAGTTGGAAGAGACCACATGGGCCTCCAAAGAAGGAGCCTCCACCACAGTCCGGGGGAGAGAGTTCCACTGTCGAACAGCTCTCACAGTGAGGAAGTTCTTCCTGATGTTCAGGTGGAATCTCCTTTCCTGTAGTTTGAAGCCATTGTTCCGTGTCCTAGTCTGCAGGGCAGCAGAAAACAAGCTTGCTCCCTCCTCCCTATGACTTCCCTTCACGTATTTGTACATGGCTATCGTGTCTCCTCTCAGCCTTCTCTTCTGCAGGCTAAACATGCCCAGCTCTTTAAGCCGCTCCTCATAGGGCTTTAATCATATGGGAAAGGGAAAATCCAAACAACAGTCAGTCCTGTGCATGCAAATGATCTAACAGACAATAAAACAGCTTTGTATTGTTTTATAAGATATATTAAAAGTAGCTTACTTGCAAACACATGCAAAATCAAACAAATAATCTAATGGAGGAGAGAGAGAGAACAAGAAAAGCAGCTGCAGATGAGAGTGATGTAGAAAGAGGGAAAATGGTGGGGCCTAATAAGCAAGAAAGCATCATGAATATATGCTATGCCTAAACCTCCATAAAGGTAAATATAAACTAGCAATTAGTGAGTACAAGTATATAAAAGTTGCTAACTCAAACACAATAAGTTTTTCTTAAAACACACATGCGCAGCCTCAAAAACAGACACATATTTCTATGCATGAGGCACATTCTCCAAGATTTCACAGGTGAAAACTGGGACATATGTGTGGCCAAACAAAATTGGAGGATGATCAAGATGGAAAATGTTATGACCGGAGAAAAATGCACAAGCTAGGAGAGAATACAGCAGTTTGCTTTTGCCTGCCTCTTCAAGGAAGAGCAAGTCTCCCTCCGCTCCTGCTTTGAATGAAAACCAATTTTTCAGGACGTTTAGAAATGTCATTCATTTGAAAGAAATGTAATTGACTGAGGCACTAGAGCTCTTTGGGAGATAATTCTAAATATGTCCCCCTTAGTTGGAAATCCCAGGTTTCCACAGGATGAAGCCATGACAGTAAAAATGGACTCATGCTTTCATAATAATGTAACATGAACTTTCCTTTGGGCTATAGGCTCATTTCTATGCAAAATAAGTATGGCTATGACTCCAATCTTCTTAGATACCTAAGAGTCTTCAAGAGCAGTCAACATAATGCAGAACTGGGCTGTGTCTTTTCAGAAACAATGTAGAAATTCATTACTGGCACAGTTATTTCAGACTGTGGAAATGTTGTTGTTGTCTTTCGGGCTGTGTGGCCATGTTCCAGAAGTATTCTCTCCTGACGTTTCACCCACATCTATGGCAGGCATCCTCAGAGGCTGTGTGGAATCTATGGCAGGCTGTATGCCTGCCATAGATGTGGGCGAAACGTCAGGAGAGAATACTCCTGGAACATGGCCACACAGCCCAAAAGACATAGAACAACCCTGTGATCCCGGCCATGAAAGCCTTCGACAACACATTGTGGAAATGTTATTTTTCTGGACAATGCCTCTCAGAATTCTCCAGCTAGCACAGCCGACAATGATTCCAATATGTGGTAATTACCAGTGTAATAAACAATCACCAGTGACATTGTCAATTATTCCCTCTGATCCATATTCTTACTCATGCCCTTGAGGAATTTATCTAGCTAACATGTGCCTGCACTCTCCAAATCTGGCTGGGTATATGAGCAAGAGACACAATTTATAGTAGGCTATAGCTTTGAACTGCACACAGATACTGGAGTCCAGAAATGACTTCATTGCCTTTAAAGGCAATCTCATCATCTCTCTTTCTATGTGCTGGACACACGCACACACAATGCTATCTCTATTCATCTTCATAGACCAGAAGTTTAATAGCAAGCTCTGATGCAGAAAAGCTCCCCTTTCCACGATGGAAACAGATGATAAAAATGATAAATCATTTCCAAAGAGTTATGATAATGGATTATTGATTAATAGGAGAGGGCAAAGGAAACATGGAACATGATGGAGGTCATAAATCCTGTAAATTAGTTAACCCATTCTGCCCCTGAGAACACTATGAATTTGGTGGTCAGAGAGCAAGCCAAGAGAGAAAGAGAATTCCTCTGATATTAATATTCAGATAGAAGAGGCAGTTGTACCAAATTATCACCATTTGTATAAGTCTTTTTTCAATGTAGACTTTGAACTGCTGAATCTATGGACTTTTTTTAGAATTAACCCCATAGAAACCCTACATCCTGAGCAAATGCTTGACATGAGTTCATGTTTAAAGGATACTCTTAACAAGCTTGTAGCGAGATATTTCATTTTTAAACATTGTGCAGCTACTCACACATACTTGCTTCTTACTGCCAGGATAACAGACTCCATTTTGTTTTCATTTTTGTTTTCCATATGAATGCGTTCAGATTTTTTACCATTATTTGTTTGTTTGTTTTTTCGCCGGGCATGACACCCTCATAAATTTATAGAACCTAGCCAAGAGAAAATAATATAAACAGAAGCAGTTTCTGGGATTGTGAAGACAGGGAGTTAAGACCTCATCAAATGGGGCTTTGTCAGTGGCATATGCCGGTTCAGCTATAGTTTAGCCACAGAGCCTGCCTGCTCCCATCACATGATGTAAAACTACTTTTGCCAGGGCTACGTGACTAAACTGGCATATTCTGCTGTCGTGGCAATTCCAGCGGCCAGTATGATAAGGTCCTTAGTCTGCTGCTAAGAAGAATTAAGCACAGACTGACACGGTGTTGACCTAAATGGCTGAAGTTTTAAATGTTCATAGGCATGGTGGATCCTAATCTATATATATAAAAGAGTGATGGCATCACGGCAATTCACAAAACAACAAAAGTACAGGCCCCCCAACCTCAAAATTTGACAACACAACCCATCATCCACGCCTCAAGGTTGATACAACAAAAAGAAAAGAAAAATAAAGTCCTAATTAGAGGGAGAGCAATATTTTTTTTATCCAATTGCTGCCAGTTTAGAGGGCTAATCTCTGCCCACTTGGTTGCCTAGCAACCAAGGGACAGCCAGGATTCAGTTAGGGGACAGGCAGATTTAGGCCTCACTTAGACTTCTTCCACAGATTACCTAATTTGCACTGGATTATATGGCAGTGTAGACTCAAGGCCCTTCAACACAGCTATATAACCCATTTATAATCTTATATTATCTGCTTTACACTGGATTATCTTGACTCCACACTGCCATATAATCCACTTCAGTGTGCATTTTATACAGCTGTGAAGAAGGGGCCTCATATAATCCAGTTCTAAGAAGATAATTTAAGATTATCAATATACAGTAGAGTCTCACTTATCCAACGTAAACAGGCCGGCAGGATAAGTGAATATGTTGGATAATAAGAAGGGATTCAGGAAAAGCCAATTAAACATCAAATTAGGTAATCGTACACAGTAATGCTATATAGTAATTACTGTATTTATGAATTTAGCACCAAAATATCACGATATATTGAAAGCATTGACTACAAAAATGTGTTGGATAATCCAGAACGTTGGATAAGCGAGTGTTGGATAAGTGAGACTCTACTGTAAATACTACATAGCATTACTGTGCATGGAACTACTTTTTCTGTCAAATTTGTTGTATAATATGATGTTTTGGTGCTTAATTTGTAAAATCATAACTTAATTTGATGTTTAATAGGGTTATCCTTAATTCCTCATTATCCAACATATTCGCTTATCCAACGTTCTGCCGGCCCGTTTATGTTGGATAAGTGAGACTCTACTGTACTGTATTTACAAATTTACCACTAAAATATCACAATGAATTTAAAACACTGACTACAAAAACATTGATTATGAAAAGGCAGACTGCGTTGGATAATCCAGAACATTGTATAAGCGAATGTTGGATAAGCGAGATTCTTCTTTAATATGAAATAATTACTGGGATAGAATAATGCAGAACAATATAATCTCTAAAACCAGGACAGTAAATAAACAGGGAAATTCCACACAGGAAACAATCAGGGCCAGCTAACACCTCCCAACAAAGTATTCCCATCATCAAAGTCTGGCAAATCCTCTGTTTTCTCAGGGCCACAGACAGTAGAAGCACATAAAATATCGCAAACAGCACCACTCTGAAAACAAGGGAATTCCAGACAGGAAACAATCATGGCCAGCTAACACCTCCCAACAAAAAATTCACTCAGGGAGGAAACAGCCAGGCTTTAAAGCTGCAAGGCCATTACATCCTAATCATTTTTCCTAATTGCAGCATTCATACTTGCCTCCAACAAACAAAAAAAAACCAATCAGAAATATTGTATATTCACAACCTTTAGGAAATAATATCCCCTGATGGCGCAGCGTGTTAAAGCGCTGAGCTGCTGAACTTCTGGACCGAAAGGCCACAGGTTTGAATTGGAGGAGCGGAGAGAGCCCCCACTGTTAGCCCCAGCTTCTGCCAACCCAGAAGTTCGAAAACATGCAAATGTGAGTGCATCAATAGGTACTGCTCCGGCGGGAAGGTAACGCCGCTCCATGTAGTCATCCCACATGACCTTGGAGGAGTCTACGGACAACGCCGGCTCTTCGGCTTAGAAATGGAGATGAGCACCAACCCCCAGAGTCAGACACGACTGGACTTAATGTCTGGGGAAAACCTTTACCCTTTACCTTAACTACCACCAATTCCTCAATACTTTATTTCCCATACCACCAGACTTCGCCACAGCAATGCGTGGCCGGGCACAGCTAGTATTATATAAAAAGATAACTGCCCTGGACAGCAGATGCCGGACACAGTAGAAACAGCCTCCCCACTTTTCTTCTTGCACCCTCTAAGGTAGAGCATTACCACACACTTGCTGCTATCTTGTGCCATTCCCACAACAGGGGATAGCAGCAACATACCATCATGATGACAGATACCTTCACACAGCTGTTAGTGTTGCAAGATTGCAACACTTCTGCTAGGCCAATTTTCAGTTGCAGGTGGGCATTATTATTCTTATTAACAACAATTGCAAAGTGCTGGGTAAAAAAAAAGGTTTTCCAGTGAGGGGAGCACAGAGGATGATGCCACAGATGCTGTCGAACCCACCACACAAAGTAAGTCTCAGGACAATGGTGCAATCAGAAGCTATTGGCGGTCTTATTCCATCAACAGCCCTTGACAGCTTCATCGCAGAAAGGTGGCAGACTGGCAATGTCTGTTGCACAACCAAAGATGATGGTCCCTGCTACTGATTTGCCACCTCCATGATGAAAGGCCATCGCCTCATGCCAGAATTGAAATATGATCTGAGTGCTAGTCAAATCAGCTTTTGCACATGGAATTATATGGAAGCAGCTAAATTTCTTGAGTCAGTTCTGTTCAAATAAATAATGTAACTATTCTAAATAAGCAAAGACAGAAAAGGGGTAAAATCAAAAAGTGTACCTTTTTAAAGAGTTAGTTGTGAGGTTTTTAAAGGTTTGAATGAGAAAGGATGCCATCAATAGGATGATGACACTCGTATTTCTCATCACTGGAATTCATTGGGGATATGCAGGTTTTAGATCAGCTGGATGACAGCCAATAAACTGAAACTTAAACCCAATAAGATAGACTGGTGGTTCTAGAGCAGGCATGGGCAAACTTTTTAATTTGGGGGCCACATGGCAGGCTGGAGTGGGGTGGGTGGGCCGGGCAGGTAGGGAGGGGGGAGGCCAGTGGGGAGTGTTTCACACATGGCAGCTTGTCTGGTCCACGGCCGTGCCCAGGAAGTTGTGCTCATTGGCACCAACTCAGGCCAGAGCCTCTTCCTGGCCTGCACCTTGCCCTCCACTGCCACTGGACTCAGCTGCTCCTCGCCAGCACACTCCCCTTCTTCTGGGCCTCTGCTTCAGGTGACAAGGAGATCAGCTGCTCCTCTTTTTCCTTCTCCTCCACCACCGCCACCTGGGCATGCAGCTGCCTAGGGCTCTCCTTCCCTTCTCTCCTGCTCCTGTTGTTCTTCTTTCCAAGGGGGAACTTGCCTTTGAGGAAGGTGTTGGCAGCAGAGAAGGTGGAAGAGGAGCCACCCTCCTCGTTGCTAGGGGAGAGGCCTGGAAGAAGGGGAACACGCTCACTCCAGGAGTGCCAGTTAGGAGCAGCTAGGTCTTGTGGAGGTGGAGGCTAAAGTGTAGTACAGGAAGGGGCTCTGCCTGGGGCTAGTGCTGCAGCCATGTGTGACTTCCCTGGTCTCCTCTCAGCATGAGGATGTGGGCAGGCCCCCATGTCCTTGTGCTTATAGGAAGATGAAAGAGAGGCGGGCCTGAGAAAAGAGCCCAAAAGGCATGGGTTTGAAGTGTTTTGAATTTTGAATTTTTACAGATTTTGAAATACCTATATTAGCAAATCCAGTCATAATGAGATATCTTTGAGATGGATCCAATGTCTAAGCATGATATTCAAGAACTTTTCAAATATGCCTTAAATATAAAGAAGGTAATATTATACAGTTTTAAAAATAATTTTGTGCATGTATCAGAAGGCAAAGATGCCACTCATGTGGCAATTTCAGATTTTGGAATATTTCAGATTTTGATTAAGGGATATTTAACCTGTATTGTATGCTTTTGATATCAGATATCAGAATCAGATAGAGGCTCAGTGTGGTTTAGTGGTTTGGATGTTAAACTAGGGGCCCTTCCAGACATATCAAAGTCCCACTCCAACCCCCAAACCTGGGCTTTCCCTCGAGGGTGGCTAGATGCTTTCCCAGGTCAAACAAAGGTTGATCCGGGAGGGCATCCAGCCACCCTCCAGCCCCCCATTCCCCCCCTCCAAAACTTACCCAAGGGGCCTGCCAGCCATGCAGACCCCTCTGAAGAGTTCTGTAGTCATGTCAAAATGATGCTTTAGGAGGTGGAGGAGGAGAAATTTTCCTTCCTCCCCTCCTCTGGAGGAGCCTCCGTAGCTGGCAGATCCCTTGGGTAAGTTTTGGGGGAGGGAATGGAAGGCTGGGGGGGGGGTGCCCTCCCATTCTTCTGGACTTTTGGGAGCCCAGAGAAGCAAGATGGCTGTGGGGACTGACCTCCAGGACTGCAGAAGCAGTCCTGGGAGTCAGTCCACACAGGAGCCTCACTGTTAAACATCTGGAGCTTAGCTTAAGGTCTGAATCTTTAATGGTGTTTTTAAAACCTGGAGTAAACCAATTACATTTGGTTTACTCCAGGTTAAAACAAATTAGCCTAAAACGTCATTTGGATGCCTAAAGCTATTCTGTTTTTAGCCAGAGTTTTAGGGCTGTGTAAAAGGGCCCTAGGACTCTGAGTGGCCCAAGTTCAAATCCCTACTCAGCTATGGAAATCCATTGGCTGACCTTGGGTAAATTGTACTCTCTCAGCCTCAAAAAAAGACAATGGTAAATTTCCTCTGAACAAATAATGTCAAGAAATCTCTGTGATAGGTTTGTCTTAGGACAGCTATGAGTTGACAATGACTTGAAGGCACAGAACAACAACAATAAATCAAATAGACAGATAGGGAAATATAGAGACAGATCTAGATCTGGATCTACACTTATCTACAATGAAAAACTATTTCCTACATGCCATAACTTATCAGCTTTTCTTTTCTGCACTTCCTCTTGCCAGCGGCTGCCGAGTGTTACAGGCACACACTTTATTGGCACCTTGCTCCCCTCTTTCCCATTTCTCTTCTGCCACTTCGTGAGCAACCTTTGAAAATCATTTGCATAGCTCAGTGCTGTAGGCTGGAAATGAAAATTAGATCCTGCTCCAATTAACTTACATTATTCTATATGCTGAAATCTGGTAGAATGATATTATTTTATATGCTGAATTCTGGTAGAATGACGGTACATACTGTTAGGGAATTCTCCCAAAAATTGCAAAGCATCCAAACATACAAACAGGATACCATGAGTCAGCTCACAGCAAGCAGAAAGTGAAGGGTTTTAGCTTCAAAAGAATTCTTGAGTTTAGGAGTCAAAGAATCAGAGTTCAATCTTTAAAGTTTCAAAAGGTTTATTTAAAATATATAAGACTACATTTCTTGATAGAAAAGAATTGGGTCAAAAGTTCTCTCTAACTCCATTACTTCTGAGATTCAAAAAGGGGGGGGGGGGGACTCTAAACAGTACATTTCTTCAAATACAAATAGGTCTGAATGCAAAGATGGAAAAAGCAAAAGAAGAACATGAGGTTTTAGGAGAAAATGGGAGGAGTAAGAAAGAGAGAGATCAAATGGATGCATTAACAGGCATTCAGGACCGGGGAAGGGGGGTAGCCTAAACTTTACTTCTTAGGTGATCCCTCATAGGCCGAGGATGATGGTCCTCCCATTCTGGTGTCTTGGGGTGGGTCTGTAGGTGACTTGATCCACATGATCTCACTCAGTGAGGACATCGGTTTCCAGGAGGAAGGCAGTCCTGGTCAGGGTTGACGTGACACGCCTTCCTCTTGGCATGTTTCTCCCTTAAGCCCTCCATTTGTGCCTCTTCAAACTCCGCAGCACTGCTGGTCACTGCTGGTGTTCTCAAGGGCCAGGGCTTCCCAGTTCTCAGTGTCTATGCCACAGTTCTTAAAGTTGGTTTTAAGCCTATCTTTAAATCTCTTTTCCTGTCCACCAACTTTCCACTGTCCACCAGTTTTCCATTCTTGAGTTGGGAGTATAGTAACTGCTTTGGGATACGGTGATCAGACATTTGGACAATGTGGCCAGTCCAGCAGAGTTGATGGTGTAGGACAGGCCCATAGGCAGGATTTTGATTCGGGGGGAGGGTGGGGGGCCTGAGTCTGAGTGAGAGAGGATCTACCCTAGCAAACATTTTGTATCTTTATCCCAATACCTCCATGCATATGGGATATATTGAGCATGGTGATCAGATCATGATATGAATAAACATAACCGTTTAAATAATAAATGTAAGGCCTTCTCGCAGATCACCCTGAGAATTTGGGGGGGGGGCTGAAGCCTCTCAAACCCCCCCCCCCTCCCCTGGCTACATGCCTGGCATAGGAGCATTGCTTCCGTGCTGGTGGTCTTTGCTTCTTCCAGTACGCTGACATTTATCTGCCTGTCTTCCCAAGAGATTTGCAGGATTTTAAGGAGGCAACGCTGATGGAAACGCTCCAGTAGTTGAGTGTGACGTCTGTAGACCGTCCACATTTCGCAGGCGTACAGCAGGGTTGGGAGGACAATGGCTTTATAGACAAGCACCTTGTTATCTATACGGATGTCCCGATTATGAAACACTCTCTGCTTCATTCGGGAAAATGCTGCACTCACACAGCTCAGACAGTGTTGTATTTCAGTGTCAATGTTAACTTTTGTGGAGAGGTAGCTGCCAAGGCAGCGGAAATTGTCAACATTTTATAATGGTACACCATTAATCTGTATTTCTGGCCTTGCAGAGGGATTAGCTGGTGCCTATTGGAAGAGCACTTTGGCTTTCTCGATGTTCAGTGAGAGGCCGAGCTTCTTGTATGCTTCTGCAAAGGTGTTTAGAGTGGCTTGTAGGCCTTCTTCTGAATGCACACAGACTACGTTGTCATTGGCATACTGGAGTTCTATAATAGATGTTGTGATGACCTTGGTTTTGGCTTTCAGTCTGCTGAGGTTAAATAGCTTGCCATCTGTCCGATAGATGATTTCCACTCCGGTGGGAAGCTTTCCATCAACAAGGTGAAGTATCATAGTGATAAAGATGGAAAATAAGGTTGAGGCAGTAATACCTCCCTGTTTGACACCTGATTCCACCTTAAATGGGTCACTTTGGGAGCTATTGCTGTCAAAGACTGTTGCCATCATGTCATCGTGGAGGAGCTGCAAGATGCTCACAAATTTGTCAGGGCACCCGATTTTCTGGAGGATGCTCCAGAGAGCACTGCAATTTACTGTGTCGAATGCCTTTGCAAGGTCAATGAATACCATGTACAGAGGTTGATTTTGTTCCCTGTATTTTTCTTGGAGCTGTCGTGCAGTGAAGATCATGTCCACTGTTCCTCTGGAGGGGCAGAAGCCATTCTGGGAGGGTGTCTTCTGAGATAGAAAGAAGGCGGTTTGCAATTATTCTTGCAAGGATTTTCCCAGCGGAGGTTAGGAGGGAGATACTGCAATAGTTTCCACAATCTGTTCTATCCCCTTTCTTGAAAAGGGTGATGATGGTTGCATCCTTGAAGTCTGCTGGGATTTTCTTGGTCACCCAAACTTTCTCAATGAGTTGGTGGAGTTGTTGTATCAGCTCAGGTCCACCCTCTTTGAAGATTTCAGCAGGGATCCCGTCAGGTCCGCTGGCTTTGTTGTTTTTTTGTTGGCTGATGGCATTGCTGACTTCTTCCAAACTAGGCAGTGCTGCAAGCTCATTCCTGGTTGTTTGTTGCGGGATTTGTGAAAGGGCCGCTTCAGCCACATTGGACCTGCGATTCAGAAGGTTGTGGTAGTGCTCTTTCCAATGTAGTGCAATTGATCTTTTGTCCTTCAGAAGTTTTGTTCCATATGATGAGCGTAGAGGGTGTATGCCATAGGTTCTTGGTCTGTAGATGATCTTTGAAAAATCCCTGAGCTTCATGGGTATCTGCAAAGTATTGGATTTCTTCAGCCTTCTTTGTCCACCAGATTTTTTGAGTTTTCTGGTCCTTCTTTGGACCTCAGCTTTTGCACTCGCATAGATCTTTTTCTTAGCAACGCAGTTGGTGTCTCTCTGCCATGTTTGGAAGGCTTTCCTTTTCTTATCAATTAACTGTTGGATCTCCTTGTCATTATCGTCAAACCAGTCTTGGTGTTTCTTAGTTTGATATCCAATGGTTTCTTCACAGGCTGTGATGATGGAGGTCTTCAGTTTGTTCCAATGTTCCTCAACATTTTCAGGGTGTTCTGTGGGTAGATGATCCTTGACTGTTGTTTGGAGAAGGTCTCATTTGGAGGGCTCCTGAAGGACTTGGGTGTTTATTTTACACCTTATTTTTCTTCCTTGGAGTCTGCATTTGAGGGTGATCTTGATAGCCATCGTGGATCAGATTCACCTGTGGTCTGTCATCAGCTAGCCTAAAGCTAACTAATTGCTCCTTATTGAGGACTGCAGACTTGAGCAGTGTGAGGTTGACTTCCAACACATACACCTACCATTCCATTCAGTGCTAAGGTTAGTGAAGGGTAGGCACAGATTTCTACTTATTTATTTATTATTTATTTATTACAATATTTATATCCCGCCCTTCTCACCCAACAGGGGACTCGGGGAGGCTTACAGTAAAACACATATATAAAAATTGCACAATACACTATAAATCAGTTAAAAATGATTAACTTACACCAGACATTCATAAAACACATTATAAAATACAGATGGGCATGTTCAAGTTTAAAAGACTGGGTCTGTCAATTGAGTTCCAGCGTACATAATAATAATTAGCGCTGCTAATTGTTATTCAAAAGCCTGGCCCCACAACCAAGTTTTAACTTTCCTATGGAAAGATAGGAGGGAGGGAGCCTGCCTGACTTCAATGGGGAGGGCGTTCCATAGGTGGGAACTAAGAACTTTTCAGTACTTAGAAAACTTCCCCTGCCTTGTTTATATGTTTTTTTAAATGCTTTAAGTTCCTTTCTAAGTTTTTGTTTTGGTTTTCAGGCATCTCAACTTTGTAGGTTTTGTTGCTGCCGTTGCTGTTTATATTAGTCCCACCTTCCTGTATTCCAAAATTTGTTTGTATTAAGTCACTCAGTTTGCACTTATTTTCAGGTTGAGCTGAGCACAATTAAGGTGGATTCAAATAACCAGGGAGACCTCCATTCACACAGCAGTGAGCTTGTCATTAATAGATATAGCACAGTAAATGATTCTCCAAGACTGCTAATCCTATTAACACCTACATTGATGTGATCCGCACTGAATATTGTGGAGCTTATTTCTGAGGACCTGATCACATTAAGCAATAGTCCATTTCTGAGCTTGTTTGCATTCAAATCTCGATGGATCCCATCAAATAACATTTGTCGCCTGTCATCGTCAACCCATTAGAAATTGTGTGCAAAAGATGTCAGAAATGGAGCATTTGGACACTGGAGTCACATTGTGTTTTTAAAAATAAATATCATGAAATGCACAGGTTTTATGTGTGATCAGCAAAACAGTAAGCATTCTGCCCCCTGTGCTGTGACATATCTTTTGGGGTGTGTCTGTGGGTGGTCCCTGCAGACCCCGGGATTTGTCATAAAGACAGCCGTTGCCATTTGTCTTCAACTACATGACGAGAAAGGACATCCATAATGACTACTTTGAAGTCTTCAATCTTTTTTAAATGTGTTTTCAAAAGAATTTGACAGGAAAATACCTCAGAATACCTTCGTACAGTAAAATAGAAATCGCATTTTGCCGATTCGAGCCAAATGACAGCGATAGAGGCTCTCTACTGTGCAGATGCGAGATCTACAAATCTTGCAATACCATGCCTGTGAGACTTCCATCTGGCAGCAAGTGACATACGCAGAACTTATAATACATTGGGAGGAGCAAAGCATTTGTGGTGTGAGGAGTCAAACCAGATTACTTTAAACCAGTGGTTCTCAACCTGTGGGTCCTCAAGTGTTTTGGCCTACAACTCCCAGAAATCCCAGCCAATTTTCCAGCTGTTAGGATTTCTGGGAGTTGAAGGCCAAAACATCTGGGGACCCACAGGTTGAGAAGCACCGCTTTAAACAGTAAGATTTTCATTTGATGGGGGATGTGTGCATCCTGTCAGAATCCTGTATGGATCCTATAGTTTAAAATGTGGGATGCTTACTGATTAAGCATTTTAAATTTCAAATGTGATGAGGTCCTGTGTACACATACATATCAAGATGAAGATAGAATGCATATCAGACGCAGGGAAGCTGTGGGTCTCCATGAGTGGTACCTTGGGCACTAGCCAAGAGGTATCAATGACATTCCTGATCTCAAGCCAAAGTGCCCAATCACTTGAAACAGGAGTGTGTACTTACCAAAACACATACACACAAAAAGAAAGAAAAATCATTACTGAGTTATAATTAGGGATCTTCTGAAAGCCTAATCACCACTGAAATCTTGTACTAGGAGATGTCCATGTATCATGTTGCTATGGATCCATAGCTATGTTCCCCTCCTACCTCACCTTGCAAGTTGTACAGTTCCCCATTTCAGTGTTAATGGGGACATATCCAGCTATGTTTCTTTAGCTGGGTGTGCTGCAATAGGCATCTGCATGCACTTTTAGAGTCCTTGGAGTGTCCCTGCTGATGGCATCCTTGTAATGCATCCAAATACATGAAAATAACTGGTTGCAGCCTAGCTTATCCTCTTCTTATACCTGTTTTCCAATGTTGGGAACAGGGGGAATCTGCACTATGTACAAGCTGGATTGGGGATATATTGGTTGTTACATGATTGGAATAGTATTCAAGCCTTTGCAATGACTGAGAAAGTGAGTTGTGATGACATGCATCTGAAATACACTGTCACAATTCACCAACAGGATGCCTGCACACATTTCAATCTTATTCTAGCACAAGCATTTGGGAGCCAATATAGATTGGGAACATTGTCCACAGTTTAAACCAGGGATAGGATTTGTGTGACCCTCCAGATTAGTGGTTCTCAAACTGTGGGTCCCCAGATGTTTTGGCCTTCAACTCCCAGAAATCCTAACAGCTGGTAAACTGGCTTGAATTTCTGGGAGTTATAGGCCAAAATACCTGGGGAAACACAGGTTGAGAACCACTGCTCCTGATATTGTTGAATAACAGCTTCCAGCAGCCATAGCCAGCATAGTCAAAGGTCAGAAATGATGGGAGTTGCAGTCCATTAACTTCTGGAGCTCTGAACAGTTTCTATCCCTAGCTTAAGCCTCCCCTGCCCTCACCACCATTTCCTTCTCTTAAACTCACAATTTTACCAAACAGTGGCTAAAGGCAGGGAGAGAACTTTAAACTATACCAATGAATGATTCTCTCCCATTTTTATGGGAGGGGGAAGGACTTGTAAGAAGAAGAAAAAGCTTGTGTAAGAAAGAGAAAAGTTTCAACATTTTCTGGCCATATACAAAATTCTGGGTTTGACTGGGTCTTTCCAGGTTGACTATGGAGTAAGATGACAAGGCCTAGCTCCATTCTATGCAGTTCACATCGTGTGTAGTATAGCCCTGAATTTTCAGTAAAATTCCTCCCAAAGAAGCAACGTGTTGAAATACACTCAATGTAGTGTTTGACTTGCCATACTAGATGGAAAGAGACCAGATTCAGTCTGGGTGACCTTGAGGCCAGTCATCACCACTCAGCCTCACTTACTTACAGAATTTGGATATTTTAAGTGCTCAAATTGGCTGGAGGATTCAGAATGTTGTAACTGGAAAGGTAACTCTGCTTTTTTCATACAGTGGCATCCCCCCCCCCCACCCACACACACACACTTCTGTTTGCCATTGATAGTGTGGAACCTGTGTACTTTATCTAAGAGCAGAAGCAGTTGGATTTTCAGTCTGAAAAAATATGTGGTGTATGCAAGTGTTTGCTTCTTCATCCAATCAGCCTTTGAGAGAGTCCTAGGTGCAAAAGTACAACCATCTCTGCACCTGACACATCCTAATTTGAATGCTTGCAGCATCCTTTTACATTCCATTTTCAGACTGCTAACTAAATGCAGATTTCATGGCTTAAACATCAGTTACCCCCCTCCCCCCCCCACACACACACACACCTCCATTGTTTCCATGTTTTACTCTCATGCTTGATAAACAGTTCTGGAGAATTCAAAAGCTATTTTGTGACCTTGAGGTGACCAATTAAAGCTATTGCCCTAATACGGATTTTCAAATTCTGCTTCACGGGGTAGGGGGTGTTCTGGGGATAAAATGAAGGGGGATGTATACATCTCACCAAGTTCCCTTGTGCAATATCATAATAAAAATGCAATCAAGTAACAGAAGAGCTTTTTCACACAAACAGGACACTAAAATTTGTCTTCTTCATCCAAAAAAATTATAGCCATAAGTGTTCTTCATACATAGATCCACTCTTTCAGTGTTTAAACTTAACTCTGCTTACTACAAATCTGAGATATCAATACAAGCAATTGCTGTGGTTTTGAAATTACAACCAGTCCTCTTTATTCCCAACATATTATGTGCATGCTATCTTTTGTCAAATATTTTATCACTCCATTTTTAGACATAGATTGCTACCACTGATACTACTGGGAAAAAGAGAAGAGGAGCCACTCTTCCCCTTTTGCTAGAATTAATTTTCCTGAGTGGAACCATCCCACCTCGGTCTTTTTCCTCTAGATAATTTTCAACCTGCCGATGGTAGACAATGAAATCAATGCAACGATCAGTCTGGGAGATATTTGGGATTATCTTAATCACACATTAAAGTAATATTACAGTTGCGGCTGCTGGGTAGTTTGCTCTAACGCTACACTGCCCTCTTGTGACTTCCAATGTAATGGACTGCAATAAAGAAGCTGACAGTAAGCAAGAAGTGGTGATTATGTTTCCTTGACCTGGAGACCTGCTGAAATGAGTTTTTTCCCCTTCTAGTGCAGACTCCTGGATGTAGAGTCCTGTGCTCTCAGGAAAGAGAGCAAGTCATGCCAGAATGAAGAGGGGCTTTTAATTAAGAAAATGAGTTCCTCAAAAATGGAGTAAGAGGCACATTCAAAGAGAACAGGGATGCAAAGGAGACAGATGAATATCCTCCAATAGTTCTGTACTTTTAACTTCCATTAAGTCCCTTGATGCTATCATTGCATTCATAATGGCTGTGGCCAATTTATCACTTGGTGGCCAGTCTTCTCATGATGTACCTCTCCGTGCTTTACTAGCACAGTTAATAGCAAACTTTGATGCCAGGCTGCATTAAAATCCTTACCATTTTTACCTTTATGCCGTAACAAAATTACACACATAAAAGGTTTCCCTACTATACCTGTTGAATAAAAAATCAGGTGCCAGTTTTTACATTTCAATATATGTAAGAAGAGGTTCTGTAGATGTGAATGGGCTTGTCTGAATTTCCCTTGTACCACATATATTCTTGCACAATTCCAATGAAGTTGCAAGGAGCAATGGGTAATTTTAACAATTTGCTTTTTGCTACAAGAAAGTCTTCTAAAATTGCAGTTTTCAAAAATTATTTGCAGTTTTAGCCTTACTTTATGCAAAGAAATTGCATGTCGCACTTTCTGCACTGCAAATGCTTTTCCTGTTCTGAAAATGCTACCTTTTCTGCAAACTATAAGATCTCAGCTGTATTAGATATGAACTACCAATACTTTCTGATCTCACAATAAACCATTATCCGTTCCTATACCAATCTTATTACAAAACACAGTCTTATTTTTAAGCCTTCCCGAACAATTGAACAATCTGAGTACTAAAAGAGGATACAGAAAGGACAGCTCTGGTTAGACATCATCCACCCTTAAAGTTTCCTGAAAGCTCTAATCATAAAAGACAAAGTCAGTTTTGGTTTCCTGCAAATAGCTCTGTTTATACCTTTTCTTTGTTCTTCTGTTGCCTAAATGGATGCGTTTAAAAAATATAGCCAGGACTTCAAAGAGACTAATAAAACCATTTACAGTGACAATGGAAAACAGAACTTTGATGTGAGATTTGAGAGTCATTCCCCCCATAAAGAAGGTATGGTGCCTCTATTGTTTAAGCCAGGATATACCAAGTGGAGCAAAAAATAGTCTATTTTAATTTTCAGTGACACCTTGTCAATAACAAATCTGGAATTAAAGGAAGTATTTGCCTTTAGCTTCAGATTAAGAGCTGATTGTCCATCAGAGATGATGCCTTCGTGCTGCTGGCTTGGTAGATGTGGCTAGTTTACTATCTTAACAAGTGCTCAGCAAGCAGTATCGTTTTGTGACCAGCTTGAGGGTTGTAACCCCTGCTGAGTCAGGGACCTAAAAGCTTCTTGCTGGCCAAGCTAGCTTAACAGGTTATAACTCTTTGCAAGGTTGTGAAAGCTGGGCAGCAAAGAAAGTTGATAGGAAGAAAATCAACTACTTCCAACAATAGTGCTGGAAAATAATTATATGGATACCTTGGACTACTAAAAGACAAGTAAATAAGTCCTAGAGCTAATCAAAACCAAACTCTCCATTTAAATTGAAACTGTAATACTTTGGACATATCATGAGAGGATTTACTAGAAAAACAATAATGCTTGGTAAAGTGGAAGGTAGCAGGTAAAGAAGAGTTGTTGTTATGCAAGGCTAGCTTTCTCTGCCCAAGAGTTCTGGTGCCTTGCCAAACTACAAATTCCAGGATTCCATAGCATTTAATCATAGATAAAGTAGTGTCAAACTGCATTATTTTTATAGTGTAGATGCATCTTATAGAAATTCTGATGGATGGACTCAAGCACGCAAGCCCTATCCCTGAGTCTGCAAGATAGCAGTTTGGAGGCCTCACATTCATCAGGTCAGCATAAGTCAAAGTTGATTTGATGACAGTCAGCAACGACAATAAAAGGCTTTGCATCATGTAGAATCTATATACTCTACAGACCTGTATGTGTTTGATACGATTTGAGCTGCTGTGGCTCACATCAAGATGTCCAAGGAACTTTAGCTTTCTTGAGTTGCAGAGAATGCTTTTAGCCATTGATCCCTATTCAACCTGTAAAGTTCCCTGCAGAATAGAAATTAGTAATATACACCAAGCAGTGAATTTGTTCAAAAGGTAATTTGCCTTTACTTTATTGGTGTACAAAGCTGAAATCTACATTTGCTTGTTTTTCTTTTCTGGCCCCGTTCCTTTTTTCTTTTTATATCTTGACTGTTAGAGCTAAAGTCTGCAGGGCTTATAAAAATCCCACAAATGAAGAGTTTATATTGCACCAAATTAAAACAATTATTTAAGCACACAAATGCATCTGGCAGAAATTCTGTTGGCAGGGTGATATTTGGGATAGTCCAGGGATTCTGCCAGCATCCTAATGTTCAATCTGCAAATGTCCAAGCTTTTATGAGCCCTCAGTTTGATCACGTGCAAGAAATTAAAGTAAATATCAAGTACGCAGATCTGCAAAAAGAGTCAAAGATACTAAAATATTTGCCTCTGCTGTTTACACAGAAGAGTTTAGATTTGTGGGAAAACAAGAGATTGGGCTAAAACATTTCTTAGCCCATTGATGGGAAGCACATACAAATGTTATTTCTTGGAATGTAACTCCCAGAATACCACTGCATATGCTGGCTGAGAAATTCTGGTAGTGGTCATCCAAAAAGTGCCTTTTCTAGGTCTAGGTAAAGGTAAAGGTTTTCCCCTGACATTAAGTCCAGTCGTGTCCAACTCTGGGCGTTGGTGCTCATCTCCATTTCTAAGCCAAAGAGCCAGCATTGTCCATAGACACCTCCAAGGTCATGTGGCTAGCATGACTCTCCCACCAGAGAGGTACCTATTGATCTATTCACATTTGCATGTTTTCAAACTGCTAGGTTGGCAGAAGCTGGGGCTAACAGTGGAAGCTCACCCCACTCCCTGGATTCGAACTGCCAACCATGTAGCCAGCAAGTTAAGCAGCTCAGCAGTTTAACCCACTTCCCTATCGGGGGCTCCGGTCTAGGTCTGCCGAATGTCAATTCCACATTTTCTTAAAGAAAAGTTCCAGTTCCAAAATTCCAGATAGCCACTTTGGGAGAAAGGTGGAATATAAATCCAATAAATAAACAATTTAAATGATGTCAACTGGAATTCTGATGGTTAGTCGCAACTGAAATAGACTAAGTAATTCAATAGTTGATGGTAAATTAGTACTTACATAAATCCAATTGATTCAACAAATCTATTCTAGTCAGAACAGTGTTTAGACCATTATCCATAATCCATCAAGTCAGGGTCTGGTTGTGCCATAACGAAAGATATAGGAAAAGATTGCACAACAAACTATGGGGGAGAAATGAAAGCCACCACTGCTTCATTTGCCATCCTGCAGTAGATTTAAAACTAAAAGAGAAATCTCCATGAATGATCAGTTCATGACTTGGATGCATAATTGTGTGTCTTTTTTTTTTTTTAGTTATAGTGACCCTAAGATAAACCTATAACAAGGTTCGCTAGTGCTGAAAATATGTGTTGTGTGCAAGGTTAACCAGTGGGTTTCCAGGGCCAAGTGAGGAATAGAATCCTGGTCTCCAGCGTTACAGTCCTGTGCTCAAATCACTACACCACACTAATGTAGTTATTCATAATTATTCATATATCTCATAATTTAACTGCAAGATTTACCCATATAAAGAGAAATGCACATATATGGATTTGATCACAATCACTAAAACACTCAACGTTTCTTGGATAGGAATTGATATTATAAAATTTCCCACTGTTTAAAAAATTCAAGTGGTAATGCTACATGGATCGTGAGGGTCTCTGATGCCTTTACATACAGAAATTAATTCTGTGTTTACCTCTTGAGTGGAGAAATGAGTAAATAAAAATGATGTTGTTCTCAAATCTGGCATCCCAATCACCTAGCTTTCCTGCCTTTAATCTGGCCCATATTTAGAAAACATGGCAGCACAAAATATTTCTGTTCATATGTTGAGACACTCAATTCAAGAATTTGGGAAAGTTGTGGGATTTCTTTTACTGACTGGGATATTCTGGAAGTTGTTCTCCAAACCAGCAAGCTCTGCTTCATTCCATATAATTCCCATTTTCTTCAGCAACATCTACCACCTCCAAAAATATTCAGTCATCATTCATTTATTTCTTTTCTTTTCTTTTTTTTACTTTCAGATGCTCTGAGTTTCCCAACTCTCAATAAATTCTTCTGTCTCTTATGGTGTTGATGAGGTGAGTGTGTGGGATAATGATGCTATTTTGGCTACATAAGCAATGACACCCATGATCTGAACATCAGTACTAATAATAGTAATGACACTTGTGACTTCCTGTGCAAAATAAAGTTAGCTTGATGAGCTCCTTGGGGAAAAACCTCACTATTTAAGTTCATATATTTTGCTCAGAAAATGGACTTCAACAAGTGACTTCAGTTGCCTGTGACAACTTTAACTACTTTGTCTCAGTGTGTGCAGTGTGGACTCACAAATCATTAGAAATAATTACTGAGGCTGGTATTTCAGCCTGATATCCCATAATTAAACATAATGATTTCATGGTGCTTTGGCTGACCAAGAAGCAGGCCTTTGAAGATAATGGCTTTCCTTGCATTTTATTCGAAGTGTGTTAGGTTCTTTCATTGCCTGAAAGGCAGTTATTAACACAAGTGCATTTTATAATTGGGTTTGTTCTGACTTGCGTTCTATTCATTAAATACTTACAGTCAAACCTGATAAGATCCTTTCTCTTGGATAGAGCAAAACTGTGTTCTTCACTAATGGGCAATCTTATACTTTTTGACATGACGTTTTATCGCTGAACAATCACCACCATTTTTAGTATCTAGGAAGCATTTGTAATTATGTTCGGCAATAGATAAGTCACATCAGTACAGGTTACAGTTGAGGTAAGTGCATTCAAAGGACAAAAAGCAAGAAAGGCTTAGGAAAGCATATTTCCTTCCGTGGCATCTTCTAGCTCTGAGTCAGACTAACTACAGCCTTCTATGTTTTGCTGAACTCCAACCTCGATCTGCTCTAGCCAATAAAGTCCATGTGAGGAATGCTGGGGGTTGTAATCCAACAACACCTGGAGAGCTATGCTTGGGTCATTTGTGTTTCAAAACCAATGTTAGTGGGTTTCATAATGAGGGTTAATGTCACTTAAATATCTCAACAAAGACAAGAGAGAGCTAAGAAGGTCTAAAAGTTTTCCCTGCACCAATCTTGTCTAAAATGCGCTAACAATGACTGCTTCCTCCAGTGGACACAAAATCCTGCAGTTCCAATGAAGTAATAAAAGTAATCAAGAAATTGCCATAGTTGTATCTGCTTCAGCTAAAAGTAAGCAAACTGTTTACTGTTGGTTTTAATTTGAAAATAAGCTTAGCTTTTTCTCCAACAATTTGGAAAAAGTTCAATTTATTTTCAAGTTAATAGCAAATTTTCTTTTGTTCCAAACACACCACAGAACTCCACTTCATCTTTGCAATGCAGTTTTCCCAAGAGTAAGAAGAACCTTTTTTTTTCATCACAATGTTACTAATCGTTCTACACATGAAGAGTGAAAACAGGAGTCCTCTCCATCCTCACAGTTAAATTTTTACCAAATCACAGCCAGTAAGTAGTGGGAGAATGTGGGGGAGGGAACTGGAAATCTGGCCAGTGGTGTTTGGGGTAGGAAATCCAATCTGGATTAAGGGCTTTATCAAACTAGCATTTTAAAGCAGGCACCCCTGCTTTCTTGGCATCTTTTGCCTCCTGCAGAATTCTGGAATATGTAGTTAAGGGCAGTGCTTTGCAATTCCCAGCTAGAGAGATCCTTGCCTTCCCACACTACAATGACACACAACTGGTTTTGGTTGTGTGGGTTGGTAAAAGGCAATCAAACATTCTTTTCCATCTTGGATTGGAATTCAAGCCAGAGGCGAACTCTAGGTCCTCCTTTCTCATCTCGTCTTTGGGATGAGAATTATGATACCACAACTCTCTTAATGAAGACTTGAATTATGCCTTTTTGTCTAGTGATTCTAGTTTTTAGTAGTTTTAAATACATCAAGAGAAATGTAGTCTTCTTTAGTTCCTAACAGAATTGTCCTCTTGTGTTGTCATCTAACTCATGTGTGGAAGAATGTATAAGAACCACTGAATTTCCGAAAAGCATTTTATTGCTTGAGTTGCTCTTGGCTGAAGAAGGTATTCCTGACCTCACAAAAAATGACTAGCAGACAAGCTGGATTTTTTAAATAAAGCATGGCTGAAATGATGCAACAAGGACAGCTATACATTAATAACTGTGTAGACAGGGGAGTTACAGGTTTTCCAATTCTTACATATATTAGACTAGCCACAGCAACTTTAACAGAATCTTGACCTTTCTTCCTTTCTTTTTTTAATGAAGACCTATTTTTTTAAAAAAAATCCCTTAATATATGATACATAAAAAACATGTAACAAAATTTGAAAAACATTCTGTTCCTGGTTTGAAGGTGTTATTTCCTGTTTAATTGTGCAGTACTTACTTTGAAAGTAATTGTTATACTATTTTTGTGGCTGCCATTTTTAGCCTTTCAGTGAGCAATTTTTAACTTTTCGTATGCCATTTTTAACCTTATGTGCAGACCACAAAAACAAAGATTTTGCAGTTTAATAAACATCCTTCATGTTTTTATGACAGAACCAATTAAGAAATGACATTTATAACCCAGGAACAAAAATAGTATTACATAGCATAATGTGTCTGGAAATAGTGCTGAGTAAGTACACTAAAAAATTTAAATGAAGTGCTATATATTTTTTTAAAAATCCCTTAGTATATAATACATTAATAAGATATGCTTTTGAGGTGATGAGGAGCAAAAAATGTTCTGGTTAATGAGCTGTTTTATAATGAGGGATGAGAGAGAAGAAGAAAAAGAGAGAGATGCTGGGTTTTGGTAGATGCATTAACTGGAAGATAAACTGCTTTCTTTGTATAGATGCTATAAGGAAGGATATTGTATTGAACATTGACATCAACAACTCTGGAAAATGCACTGACATTGCCCTAGAAGACAATGTCATCAAAATCACAGGCTTCAGTAAGGCGTTTTTAGATACTCTATCTATTCCAAGTGCAGGATCATTAGAGAGTAAAGCTGGGAGTGTGTGGGTGAGAGGGTGAAGTCAGGAGAAGGGGTTAGATTTACTTGTCATTAGAGAAGACTTTTAGATCACATGAAGCCTGTACAAAAGGTAATAGTGTTTCTTTGTGGACCATTATCAAGCCATCTAATAATAACAGTGATAATGAGGATGATGATGTTGGTGGCATTTATATCTTCCACCAAGGAGCTTAAGGTAGCATACACAGATCTCCTTCCATTTTATCTTCACAATTATGACCCAATTCTACACAAATTGTAGAATCAGCTTCCACTGAATACAGACAAGTACATGAAGTGTTCACTTGCTTCTGGTAAATTAAAACATAAACAGTGTTGTTTTCTGGAATATAACTTATCTTGAGCTTTCTGTTTTCTGGAATATACGTAACTTTCCTGCATCTTTTTCATTGATTATTTATAAAACTATTCTTGATTTTTTCAGTTCCGCATAGGTGGTTACAACAGTGAGTAGAGACAGTACCTGAGCCTACTTTGCACTGTAGGTGATATCTCACAAACTTGGAGAGGCTTGGGGAAGTTCATGCTTACTTTGCAGCAATGTCTGCTTTATTGCTTTCTGAATTATTTAGCATAAAATCCCTTTTTTAAATATTGAACAATTAAAGCTGCTCATTGTTATGTTTCTAGTGATATAAGAACTCAGCAAACCTATGACCTCCTTCACCTCTCTTATATCCTCTCCAGTCCTGCAAGAAGTGTTTTTTTGAAAAATAATCTCAGCTCAGGATGATTTTGGTTTTCCTCATCCATTTTTAAAGTTGGTTTCAAAGGCCCATTTGCAGAGCGACGGCAGCAGAGTTAAGTCTGTGCTTCGGCTTCTCATCACGGAATGTCTCTGAAAAATTGCACCACTTACTGACCTTTGTGCCGCATGCCTTTGCTCTGAGCTGTAACAACCTCAATAAAGAACTTCCTAAATATTTTATAAAGCCTTGCAATTGTTTCATTAGATCCTGCGTACAATTTGGCCAGGACATAATGTTCAAAAGGATCTCCTGGTGACTGCTGGGAAACTCAGAGTAGTATTTTTTATTTGATACTTTGTAATTGTCTCCAATGAATTAATTATCTTCCTTGCTTAAAGTTCTTAGTTTGTGTTCTAGCACTTTTTAAAAAACATTAATTGTCTTTCCATATGCCTTTTTGGAGAAGGGAGATGAGAAGAGGAGGGGAGTTATCAATCCTTTTCCTGATAATGATGCTGTACCTGATTTCCAAAGATAAATTTGCAGTGATGAAAAAATTACGCATCAGTGTCATGCCCTTTGGATGTATTAGACTGCAGCTCCCATTAACCTGAGCAAGCATGAGTCTTGGCAAGAATGAAGATTATAGTCCAACACATCTGGAGGATATCAGGTAGGGGAAAGCTGAATAATATTGAGGATGCTTCCAAATGTTGACTGTGTGTGTGCCTTCTAGTCACCTGTTGATTTATAGTGACCCCATGAATTTCATATTGTTTTCTTAGGCAAGAAGTACTCAGATATGGTTTTGTCAGTTCCTTTCTCTGAAGAATACTCAAAGGCTCTGCCCAGTTAGTCCATCTTTTTCTCCTTGACAAATAGTTTTGTGGTAAGAGAAAAGATAACAAAGGGGTCTGAAAAACAAAAAAAAATTACAAATGGAAGATGAGGACATTTCAATCCTCCCCACATGTGAGACAGGGTAGTCTCATGATAAAGGAGTTAATTATATCAGGCAGCAAATTGCAATTACAGCAGGACAACAGCCTTGGAATTAGCATGTGACATCATTTCTTTCTTTCTTTCCTGCTGCTCTTCCAAAGGGAAAAGGTATTTCTGTTGGAAACACAAATAATCTACTAATTGCCTCCTTTTGTAAAAGAATCACCTTCCAGCTGTTTCCCACCAGGAGAGTGGTGGGGAAAGAGCCACATCATGGGATACAAACCAAGGCGAAGACACCATGTTTGGATCTCCCACTTTTATTTACTGTCATTTTCAAGAAAGTAAATTTCAGGGTTTAGTTGGATTCAGGATATGGGAGAGGGGAAGTCACATTCTCACACAATATGCTACTACTGTGAACAATTTCCCTTCACTGTTACTGGACTGATATTACCACATAGGACAGTGGTTCTCAACCTGTGGCTTTCCAGATGTTTTGGCCTACAACTCTCAGAAATCCCAGCCAGTTTACCAGCTGTGGGGACCCACAGGTTGAGAACCACTGTCATAGGAGAACCCATGAGCCAGGAGTGGCCCTAGGTTTTTTCACTATGTACACAAACCTACCCCCCCCCCCCCGAAATTACACCCCCCAACTTACCAGCGGCAGAACTTTACCAGCAGGTTGTACAACAGCCTTGGCATGGCTGATGAAAAGGTCCTCTGAGTGACAGTCGCCAGTCAGGTTCTGGCTAGTTGGAGTAACTGCAACTCAGAGGACCCCTGTGTTCGGGGTGGATTATACAGGAGAAGGCTATCCTGTAGGTAACCTGGACCCAAACTATGTAGGGCTTTAAAGGTTAAAGCCAACACCTTGTACCTTGCCCAGAAACTATTTGACAGCCAGTGGAGTGATTTTAGGATATGTGTGATATTTCACTCCTGGATGTTCCCATAACCAATCTGTCTGCCATATTTTAAACCAGCTGGAGTTTCCGAACTTGGTACAAAGCTGACCTTGGATAGAAATTCTTATAGTCCAGAAGGCAGGCAAAGCAAGAATGCTTGATGTAGAAGCTCTGGCCTTCTGGACTATCTCTGCCACTGAGCTCCCAAGGGGTCAAGTGACTCACCCCCAATCACTGCTGCCCTTAGGTAAGAGCTGCAGGAAGCCATACCCAACATGCTAGCAAGGCTGGTCTCAGGCAGAAGTTCTTATAGTCCAGAAAGCAGGCCAAGCAGGAGTGCTCGACGTAGAAGCTTCTAGGTTCTTAAAGAGTCTAGCGACTCACTTTTAACTGCTGCTGTTTTCAGGTGGGAACTGCAGCAGTTGTAGGGAGCCATGCCCAGCATCCAGCATACAGGCAAGGCCAGCCTCAGGAAGAAGTTCTTCTAGTCCAGGAGACAAGCAAAGCAGAAATGGTTGATGTAGAGCTCTTGCCTTCTGGACTGTCTTTGCCACTAAGCAGAACAGGCTCCCAAGGGGTCCAAATACTCACTCCCAATCACTGCTATCCTCAGGTACAAGCTGCAGCACCCGCAGGTAGCCGCACCCAGCATAGACTCTGAAACCATTTTCTGGAAAACTGTGAAATTCTCTGGAAGAAACCATTGGGATGCAAGGACACTGCAGAACAGGGAAGGGTTATAGATTCTGGTAAAAATGGTATCAAATGGAAGCACCCATCTTGGCCTTTGCAAAGCTTTAAATGAAGGGTGGACAAAGTGAGACACTGGTGCCACATGTTTCCGCCCCCAAACATCCTTTTGTGGCACTTGACACTTCCATGATTGCGAGATTGACATTTTTCTGTTCAATAGACAGAGTAAATTTGTTCTCTTAGTTGCTACCAGGTGTGCTGATTCAGAAAATTACATTGGATAGATTGCATCAGGTCTAATTTCTTAGATCTAGTTATCATTACTTTTTATGGGTGAGCAGATGAAGACTGACTGGTATATGAGATATGTTCTGTATCTCAAAAACTGGAGATGATAGAAGAAAACTTGTGCCATTTTTTTAAAAAAAAAATCTGCAGGTCAAATATACTCAGAAGCAAGTCTAACATTTGAAGTACAGTAGAGTCTCACTTATCCAACATAAACGGGCCAGCAGAATGTTGGATAAGCAAATATGTTGGATAATAAGGAGGCATTAAGGAAAAGCCTATTAAACATCAAATTAGGTTATGATTTTACAAATGAAGCACCAAAACATCATGTTAGACAACAAATTTGGCAGAAAAAGTAGTTCAATATGCAGTAATGCTATGTAGTTATTACTGTATTTATGAATTTAGCACCAAAATATCACGATATATTGAAAACATTGACTACAAAAATGCGTTGGATAATCCAGAACGTTGAATAAGCGAGTGTTGGATAAGTGAGATTCTACTGTACTAAAATGTGTATTGGTCAGTGTAATATCAGCAGCCAAACCAAGGAGTGCTACAAACTAAAAGCTAAACAAATGTTTTAGTGTGCCGAAGACCTTATCATAGGCATTCAGTCACCTTCCCTTTGCTGGAGTGAAACCATCCACAGATGGGGTGCAACCACTGAGAAGTCCGTCTCAATGTTTCCATCCCCAACCACCCCAAATTTTCTCTTCCACTTTTAAAACTCTCATGGCTTTTCAACTTGTAGACAAATTAAACAGAATGCACTGAAAGTGAAATAAGGCCTTCTGCAGTATCTAAGAGTGCATGAAGAGGGCCTCGGGCAATGGTTCTGTTTCCAAAAATATTATACTTTTCCATGGTGTCTCTATTTTTATCTTTAGGGTATTGAATAGTGCATTTAGGGCATTGGACTACACTACAATCTGGAGAGCCCCATGGAACATAGTGTAGTGTCTAAGTAAATCTCAAGGCATTATCATTAATTGGTTGCTTTCAAAGTCTCCTGGATCATAAAATTATGCATCAGAAAAATGAACAGGAATTCTCCCATTTTTTTCAAGACCTTGTTCCCCCTGTGCTGTAAATCAAAAAAAAGTATAAAATGCAGAGATCTGGAAATGGCTGTTGGCTAGGGTAAAAGGAGCTCTGAATTGGAACTAGCATTTATTTGGCCCAAATTTTCTTTTTAAAAATTGCAGAGATTGGGCAAAACTGCTATGGAGAGCCAATGACATTTGATCAGTTTTCACTTGTTGAAAGCAGAGAATATATGAGAGACAGAAAAATGGAAAACCTTAACTAGAAAGGCAGTTCCTGTGAGAGAATATGCAAGAATTGGCAAAGAGGATTTCCCTGCACAGTATCTTATGGAACTGCAAATACTTTGTAATATGTCTGTCACTCGGGACCCATGCTCAGCGAATAAAACAAATGAGAGCAGGCCAAGGCAGCTGGAATCCTTCCTGCTTCTCGCTATACTTTAAATAAAGAGATTTGGAACTACTTGATCCTGGCTTATCTCCTTCTGAAAGAAGGGATTTAGCAACAGCTTCTGCACTGACATCTTTTTTTTCAACTGAAAGCCACTTCATGGCTGTTCACAACAGCATACTTCTCTGTTCCTATTTATTTATTTATTTCATGTCAAAAGCATTTCATATCTGTTCCTATTGGGGAGTAGGAGACATCTCCTTTATAAGAGTTTCTTCCTCACCCAAAATTATATTCTGCCAACATTTAAAATGAATTTTCCAACAAGTCTGGCCAGAGGCTCTTCTACATTTCCCTGTTTTAAGCCATTTAGAGTCAGTTAACACTCAACTCCTGAAGATGGATTTTTGGCTTCATTTCCATGTGCTGTAGAAACGGAGCCGCATGGAAGTGCCCTTACATCATGTGATGGGCTCCCATGGGGCTCCATTTCCTCAGAGCATGGAAACAAAGCCAAAAGGTCCATTTGATGAGGACCTTAGTAGAAAAAAACCCCCACTAGTGTTAGGAAAGACTGCTGTAGTTTGCTTTTACCTGAGACTACTGGGAAGAGCAAGATTACACCCTCTTCGTTCCTCTGCCTGTTGCTAATTGACTTGAGTGGAAATTACATTTAGAACTCAGTTTGCAATCCCAATGAATTTCATAGGGTTCTCTTAGGGAAAGAATGTTCAGAGGTAGTTTTGTTAGTTCCTCTCAAACAGTGATTCCCAAAGTGGGTGCTACCACCTCCTGGTGGGCACTGCAGCGATCCAGGGGGGCGGTGATGGCCACAGGTGCATTTGCCATATGCATTAATACATATATCTTTCTAATTGCTATTAAAAAACTAAAATTAATTTCCAGAGGGCGCTGAGTAATATTTTTTCAGGATGTAAGTATAATGTAATATAAATCAGTAAATGGCTCCAGTTTGATTATAAAATGCATGCACAACTCTGAAAATCTAAAAAGGTAATACCAAAAATCCAGCACCCTTTCTCTCATATCTTTTCTAATAGATCAGAATTTTTGCTCATCATGAAATTCTACAATTCTTCATTTATCTTCTTTCTTCCCAGAATGCAATAGTTACTGTTGTTTTTGGTTAAATACACAACATATGAGTCACTCAACCATATGCTGCCACTGCTAATCCTAATTCTCCAAGGGATCACACTGAATTACACTCACAGAAGGTCAAGGTCTGAACTATTCTTCAGCCTACAGTCTGAAACCTATTCCACTTTGCAAAGCAGATTTTATGCAGGGAAAAACAGGGGGAGATGGGAAGAAGCAGAGGAAGAAAGAACAAACCAAAATATGTCAGATTTGCTACCCACCCTGTTACTATTCAGGTTTTTCAGCTGCGACCAATTCACTTTCAGGCCTGATTCATCACAAATTGGAAAGCGATAAAACAAAAGTCCAAGACTGGTGATATAATATTCTCTCACATCAAAGGAACAGAAACTAATTTCAATGTGATATCCTTTCCTTGATGGGTGATCTGTGAAGATACTTATATCCTTCCATAAGGAAGACAGATCTTATTTTGAGCCAGTAATACCAGGTGCTGTAAGCTATATTTTAGAGGAACTGGAAAAATTACTAAAACTACCAAAACTGTATAGGGCTTTTGTTTTTTTTTTTCATGTCAGGAGCAACCGGAGTTGCTTCTGGAGTGAAAGAATTGGCCGTCTGCAAGGACGTTGCCCAGGGGACGCCCGGATGTTTTGATATTTTACCATCCTTGTGGGAGGCTTCTCTCATGTCCCCACATGGAGCTGGAGCTGACAGAGTGTATAGTGTGAAATGACTCTTGATGCACAAGAATTTGAAAGCTTCGCCCTGGTGGCGAAGTGTGTTAAAGCACTGAGCTGCTGAACTTGCAAACCGAAAGGTCCCAGATTCAAATCCCGGAAACGGAGTGAGCGCCCGCTGTTGCTCCAGCTTCTGCCAACCTAGCAGTTCGAAAACATGCCAATGTGAGTAGATCAATAGATACCGCTCCAGTGGGAAGGTAACGGCGCTCCATGCAGTCATGCCAGCCACATGACCTTGGAGGTGTCTACGGACAATGCCAGCTCTTCGGCTTAGAAATGGAGATGAGCATCAACATGACTGGACTTAACATCAGGGGAAACCTTTACCTTTACTACAATATTTTGATATATTTTTGTTAGCTTCATCAAGGAATCTCCATTTCCACAAATCTCTGCCCAGTCCTAAACAGTATACCATCCCTGTACAAACTATGAAAAAGTACAACCAGTTGCTTAATGACATTTACAAAACAAAAAGGAGATGGATCTTAGGGCCCATCCAGACAGACTCAAAAACCAAACCTGTCTCAGTTTTTACCAGAGGCGTCCAAACGCTGGGCTTTCCTGAAAGGGGGTGTGTCTCCACTGCCATATCGCTTCTTGAGGCTTCCAAAAGTCTGGAGGAGTGGGATGGCGGCCCCCTCCCCTCCAAGCCCCCACCCCTCCAAGCCCCCACTGTCTCCTCCAAAACTTACCTAAAAGAACAATGAGTTCCCCTAAAACTGTGGAGACCAAAATCCACTGCTTGTGGTATTATGAAAATAACCAAATAAACTCAATGTATATATTACAATAACATATATCCAAAAAACAGGACTGTTCCAATCGCATAGAAGTAGAAACCAGCCGTTCTTCTCTTGAAGTAATTGTCCTGTTCTTTATTACATATGAGTAGACTCCAGTTCTCATATAACTTGACTCAAACCTGCAACCGGTTTCGACTCACAGGAGTCTTCATCAGGCGGTTGGGTCTACAAATAATACATATCATAAATATATACATGCAATTAAATAATTTGTACAGAAAGTTTATGAAAAAGTTTACAAAAAAGTATATTCAGGCACTTTACTTACTTCAGTAATCAACAAAGGTTCAACTTTTGAGGTGAGAAATTCACCATCAGTTTTCTGAATAGGTGGATCCTAAGGGGACATAGATAGTGGCTAAAGGTAGTATTACATTATGACATGAATAATAGAACATATATAGAAGAATATAAAATCTGTGAACCCAAAGAAGGCTATGATACACAGTTTGTCTTTATTAAACCATGTACTCTGCAAAGAGTTTTATTCTGTGGCGAGTATAGGATAGAAATGGCTCAAACCATTGTTAATGTAGCTAATCCATTGGTCAGGTGATGATGATATCATTATTGGTTCAATAATTTTTTTACCTAGGGGTAAAGCCTACTCTGTTACAAAAAACATTCATATGAATTGGTGTTATTTAGCTCTTTTGGATGTTCTGTTTGCAAGGTAAAGATCCAGAAGGATTCCCATTGTAAGAGTTTAGTTTGGAAATCCATGTCTCTGGGTGGAGTAACCACCTCTAAAATCTGTGCTTGAAAAGATTCAGGGCTATGGTTCAGGTCCACAAAATACTTATATAGGATAGAGTCCATGGAGTGTTTCCTGATCTTACTCTTGTGTTCAATGATCCTGAGCTTGATCTCTCTGCTTGTTTGGCCAATATAAGTAAGCAAGCAAGGACAAGTGATAGCACCTTTAGTGGAGCAGGTAGCAAAATGGTTGATTTTATACTGAGTTTTAGTATGCTGATTCTGAAAGAACTTAGCTTGTAAAAACTATGATCATACAGAGCAGCTATGACAAGCATAATTACCTATTAAAATAGGCTTAGAGATCCCCGGCTTGGGGTCCATATCTGAGTGAATCAAGATATCCCTAATGTTTTGTGTTCTCTTATTGGCAATGAGGGGGGGTCTCTCACAACCCGGTATATCCCTCACCAGGTTCCAATACTTTTTTACTGTTTTTATAGTGTGTTTAGATAGGTTAGTCAAGGTGAGAGGCCATACCAATCTGTTATCCCTGGGTCTGACTTTATCCTCTAGTATAGCCGATCTTGGAACACTGGAAGTTTTAATCCTGGCCTTCTGGATAACATGTTCAGGATAACCTTTGTCCCTCAACTAATTTTCCAGTATTTCCATGTTTCGTTTGCAGACCCGTGGTAAGGTGCAATTGCGTGGTAAGGATCAAGGAATCTTCCATTTCCACAAACAACCAGTTGCTTAATGGCATTTACAAAACAAAAAGGAGATGGATCTTAGGGCCCATCCAGATAGACTCAAAAACCAAACCTGTCTCAGTTTTTACCAGAGGCGTCCAAACGCTGGGCTTTCCTGAAAGGGGGTTGTCTCCACTGCCATATTGCTTCTTGAGGCTTCCAAAAGTCTGGAGGAGTGGGATGGCGGCCCCCTCCCCTCCAAGCCCCCACTGTCTCCTCTAAAACTTACCCCATGGGCTTGCCAGGCATGGAGGTCCTCTCCAGAGAGCTGTGGAGTCGCTTCAAAATGATGCTTAAGAATGACACTGAAGAAGAGAGGTGTGGGGGGAGGATTTTTCCCTCCCTTCCTCCAGTGTAATTCTGAAGTGACCCCCACAGCTCTCCAGAGAGGCCCTCCATGTCTGGCAAGCCCATGAGGTAAGTTTTGGAGGAGGGAATGGAGGGCTGAAGTGTGGCTGGATGTAGCCACCTTGGAAGGGAAATTCTGGGGTTGTGGGAGGGGATGGGGACTACAATGTGGGCAAAAACAGAATAGTTTTCACCCGCTTTTTAGTCATGTCTGGAAGTGCCCTCAGAATGCTGCAAATATCCTATCTTTTTTAACTAATAAAATATCATCTTTCTAGCATCTCACCATGGCTCTCTTTTTGCTCTTATGTATTTCATTGGATGCTCTCCATATTTTGCCTCCTTTGTCATCACATTTATGTCAATATAAAGTCAAGTAGAGATTCCAGTCATACAGCTGTAGTCCAAATAATAAATTTTCCAAACACTGGCTCATCTCCACCTAGCATTGAAGAATGATAAGTGGGATGATAGTGGTGCTTTCTACTGGTCAGAAATGACTTTGACATTCTTAATATCTCTCCAATTCCCTGTATCAGTCCTAAAACCCATTCAGTAGGTGACATAATAATTCCTTTTCCTTCCTCTGAGAGCCAGAAAGATTTATCTCAATTTCTCTAGCAATTCAAGCAATGGGATATATTGTGAGGCTTACTAATGAATCTGTGTGTGTGCCTTCAAGTTGCCAGTCAACTTATGGTGGATCCATGAATTTCATAAAGTTTTACCTGATTCTTTCGGTAAAATATAGCCTACAGTACTTGATATTCATTGGTGGTCTCTCACCCAAGTACTAACCATATCCTGTACTGTTCCCATATCCACTTACAACTCAGAAAGGCAATAACTTCCCAAAGTACTGTTGAGCACGATATTCATTCTGCTCATAGAAAAATGAGATGAAGACTACTACCACACCTTGCCAAGCAGGAAACAGGAACATTTGGCATTTCAAAAGGAAGAGCTCAGCATGTCACAACTGTACAAAGATGAAAACTCATCATTCCATTTCAGTCCATTTGAGGGACTGTGTACATATTTCACCAAAAACGGATTTATAAGAAATCAACAGGCTGCTACAGTAGCCTTGATAATTGGCCAAAAAAATAAACCTGACCCATTTGGAAAGGGAGTTGTATTCGTTTATTTATTAATGTTACACTTTATGCTTAAACCAACAGATTCAGACTTTGTATAACAATCAATATGCTTTTTTGCTTTTTGCTTTTTTGTATCTTCAACTTGTTTCAAACATATGATGACATTAAGGCAAATTAATCATGGGTTTGTTTGTTTTTTGGGAAAGATTCAGAATGTGTTTGTTTTTGCCTTCCTCTGAAGTTGAGATCATTCAGTGGGTTCCCATAGCTGAGCAGGGTTTCAAACCCATGCCTCCAAAGGCATAGTCCCATGACCAAAGCATTACAACATGCTGGCTCTGTAATGAACATGGATGTATGGAATATTTGCCTTCTTGTTAATGCAAGCAAGATATTCTTTGGAAATATTCCCAGAGGCATTCAGCTAAACTGTGGTTTAGAAAGCTCAAATCTCACTCAGGCCTAAGGTGCAGCCAATACTGCCCATTTAATGCAGTTCAAAGCTTGGTTCAAACTGTAGTGGTTAGACAACTACAGTGGTTTTTAAAGTGTGTTTAAAAAGCCCTTAATTCACAGTAGTGCTCTGTGGTTTGTGTAATCTTACCATCCAGGCTTCAAACTGGTTCCAAGTTGTCCTGTGTAATCATCTGTACACCAAAGCCACATTCTTCAATACCAGTTTGAAACTGCATTAAATGGTCAGTATAGATGGGGCCTCAGTAGACATAACTGAGAAAAAGCCAAGCCCTTGGTTCACATTTGGTAGAGTGTAAATAGTACACAACAAAGCTAAGAACCATATATTCTACCTCCTGTCTGACCATTTTAACATGATGTACTACAGACTTTAATGCATTCATTCTCACAACCTCCCTGCCGCTTGGATATGTTGAGGCAAATAAAGGGCTTAGCCTTTAGGAGTCCTGTGGGAAGGGAATAATAAGCAGTCCATTTGCTGTGGCATCAGCAGCTTTGTGTTACATCCCTTTGCCATGCAGATGAAGACGATGAAGATATCAGAAAGGTGACACTCAGTGGTGTGAGACTTGACTCTTCATTACTGACTCATCAAGCTGTGGGATCGATTCCATTTTCCCACAGTTTATTGTAGTTCAAAGCTTGGTTAGCTTTAGCATTTCATTTTCTAAAGGGCTCCCTGCACCCCTAAGACAGACATCAAAGCGAGAGCGGTATTAGAGAGGTCAATGAAGCACTCGGAAATGGCAACGGCACCTGTGGCAATGGATCACTCTATTCATTAAGATGTATGACAATAAGCCTTTGCTCAAAGAACACTTGCAAGCAATGCAGCCTTGAAATAAAAGACCTTGCTAACTTCAGCACAAGCGGGTAGTTTGTTCAATCATCCAAGTCTTAACAGTAGTTCAGAGACCTGTATTTTGAATAAAAAATATGCATATTCTGCCAGTATGGTGAGGCATTGTTCTGTGGCCAGCCATTCTAATTGTTTTTCCTGACAGGCTCACAGCCTCTTAACATGGGTTCTGTGCTGGGGAAGGTTTTTTTGTCAGACTTCTCTGAAATTTTGCCCTGGGATTTAGGAGTAGCAGGCAAAGTCATGTTGTGTTTCCTACATGCTATGGTCAAATAGGCAGCAGAGAAAGATGACCATTATCTAGGGAAGGGGTAGGAAACTCCAGAGACCAACCTTCTACCCCTGTCATCTGCTGTGGGCTGGTTACTTCTGGTTCAAAACAAATCTTATTCCAGTCACTTCTGTTTTTTATAAAAACACCATATTCTTTTAATAATGTGTCTGGGGTTCCTATAAAATAGGGTCTGATTGGAATTGCTCAAACAGCACAGTGGATGATGAAGAGGGGAGCAGTGATGGGGAATGTGTGAGACTGCTGCTCCTTTCCTCACCACTGGTAAAGGTTGATGGGAGTAGTAATCCAACAACAACTAGAAAAGCTGATATTCTTTATCCCCTTGGCAGCAGATTGGACATAATGATTCTGGCAGCCCCTTGTACTTTTACAATTACCCTTTCCTACAACAAAATCATGCTTATTCCCTAACAAACACGCTTAGTGTCAAAATAGTAGAAGCAAACACAATTATTTCTCTATGCTCATGCAAATCCTGTGACCACCCAAGTGCACATGCATGGGACATTTCCTTTTCCTTTATTTCTTTTTGACAGTCAGGTTGTTGTTTGATTATTTACAGAAATGTTGCAATAATTGTAAAGCATGGAGTGAGAGAGGGGGAAGAAAAACACATGGCTCACCAGAAGGAATGTTTCTGTAAAACCATGGATAGAAAAACTGTATCCCACAGGTAGTCCAAACCTTTTTTGTTTGTTTGTTTTCATTCCAGCAGTGCCTCTAGTTGCCCAAAGATCTTTATAATTTTTTTAGCAGACACTGCAATTTGCTGTCAACATTTGGCAGCAAACCACTACATGTATCATGGTTAATGAGAAAAGGAGATAAAGGCAGCATAATCAATGGGATAATCAATTTAGGGTTTGTCTACACTAATCAGAAAATTCAGACTCATTGTGAATCCACTACGGTCTGTCTCCATGACACACAGCAATGTTTGGTGAGTATCCCAGATTTTTGTGGATTTTATCCAAAATTTTGCATCATATTTATTCCACATTAGTGCTTTAGTGCTCGTTTGATGATCCATGATGGCACCTCCCCCCCTCCCCCCCAACATCATTCTAACATTGTATTTTAGCCCCTACATGGCTATACTTGTTGTAATTTTGCCATTATAGTAATACACTCAGTTAAAGGAGCAATGAGAGTCCTTCCTTGAAAGGAAAAACTCTGCCCAGCAAGCAAGGATTGTCATCATTTATTCAGAATGAGAGCAAGCTGAATGGACCACACCAAAAAAGCAATGGCATTTCTTCCTTGTGAGCAGAAGTCTTCCAATGTCATCATTTCTTTGGGAAATGGGGAGTCGGGTGTGTCATGCCAAAGGGGGAATGGGAGTCATTACATTTAGGAGGAAGGGAGGGAAAAGAACTCAAAAATCATGCTCTAAAAGCTCTAAATTACATTCACTCAAATTACGTGACGGCCTGAAAAGCGTAACTGCAGCAAGAGGAACGTTTCACACATATATCTATTATGGAAAAGCAATGCAACTGGGAGATATTGATGAGTTCTACTTATCAATCGAAAAGCAATGCAATTGGGAGGTACTGATGAGTTCTACAATAGGAATGTGTGGGAAACGAAGCAGCAACAGGACAGATGGCATCATGCCGTAATGGCCAAGGATACCATTATCCCATGGAAAGGACAGATGGCATCATGCCGTAATGGCTAAAGACACTATTATCTCATGGAAATGTCACTTTACAAGTCCCGTGTGATAAAGTCCTTGGACTCACTCAAAACAGTGTTAACCACAAAGTCCTTAATAATCCTTGTTCTCATAAAGGAAATTAGTAGTTTGTGCTTGCAATCTGGGATATTTTCTAATATGAATCAGTGTTTTTTTAATTAATGTCTGTAAGATTTTTTGTAATGCAGATTAATGTGAGACAGCAGTGAAGATAACTGGTTTGTGGTTTGTGCTGTTTTTGTAGTAATTCTTAGTGGAGTCTGCCAGCTGCTTTGAACATTCCCTTCCTTACAACCGCTTGTGAGTATCTCTTTATATTGTTTTGATAATATGTGGTTATAAAAAACCTTATATGCATATATTTAAAAACATCGATTCATATTAAAAATATCCCAGGGTGGTCAGATTGGTTTGAAGTGATGTTTCTTACATTGCTAGGGCATACACTACCCTTTGAAATATTAAGCTTATTGGACAAGAAATAGACTGAAAGCTGTTTGTCCCCATCTTCTGACAGAATTCCTATGTCACTAACAGCTCTCTGACAACCATCAACAGCTACAGCAACCTTTTCCAACTTCAGCTGTTGCGTAACTCTGGCAAATCTCTGAATCGTTATCAGTTTCATGTTAGGAAGTTAAGGAGATAAGGTTTCCTATCAGCTATATGCTAGAGAAAACTTCACTTGCTGAATTTCTATCACTCATACAAAGGTTAAAGGCCTAGAAAGTCCCCCCAGAATGCAACTCTCCTTTGTGATAACTCTGAGTTCATCTATACTGTAGAATTAATACTATTTGACACCACTTTAACTGCCATAGCTCAGTGTTATGGAATCATGTAGTTTGGCGAGCACTCACATCTATTTGGCAGAGAAGGCTACAGACCTTGAAAAACTACAACTTCTGAAATTCCATTGCATTGAACCATGGCAGTTAAAGTGGTATCAAACTGTATTCATTCTACAGTATAGATGCATCCTCTGAGAGAGCCTGTTCTATTTTGTTTAAAGGAAAACCCTTTCCCATGGTGGGAAAGCTTCACACACTTCTACTCCTCACACAAATAAGAAAGTAAACAAAATCTCTTTGACATACTGAATAATTGTCTTTTGCCACATAGATTGGATTTTCTCTTCCTGATAGGGGTGATATATTTTAATATCTGAGACATCCGTTTATAATGGCTTTGCAATTAAGGATCCCAGGACAAACCAGAGGCTAGTAGTCAGCCGAGGCAGATAGAAATGGCTAGCTGGAAGGTATTACAAAGTCTCAGAATAATACTATCAGCACATTGCCAGGAGCAGAATGTATCACATTCCAGCTCTAATGCAATGTGCAACACTCTGAAGTGGAAACAGTCAGCACCTGCTGAACTTTGCTGCTATCTTGCAATTTAGGTGGCTTCAATCCCCTCCACTGAGCCTTTTTGTTCAGTGACATTAAAATCCTGATAAGTAACATTTACTAAACATGGCATCTCGGAAAGGTTGGCAGCTTTCTTTTTCACCTGGCTCAGTGACCTGACATCCACTAGGCTCCACCACCAGCTAGAAGACATGTGTGCAAATGGTCACACCGAGTCTAGTACTACTGGAGAAGGGAAATGGTTAACTGACAGAGAAAAGATGAATACGAGATGCTGATCTTTAATTGCAAACAATTACATTTGCAAGAAACAAGCTCATCCTCATGCATGTCATGCAGTGTTTAATTAAATGTTAAACACATCCATTTCCCCCCTTTCTCTTCTCCTTCCCACCGCCCTGGATTTTCTGTAGAAAGTAATTAACAGCCTTGTCTACAGGTAAACCATTAATTAATACTGTGCTCATTATGATCAAGATCAGATTGCTTTGATTTATTTAGTGTTCGCTTTTCCCTTAATGGAATTATACCCTGATTTTCAGGAAGAGGCTGATCTTTTATGCATGGGAAGAGTCAAATTTGAAAGTGTGTAGCAGCATTTCTTAGTTGTACCAAAGCTTAGGTCATTAGATAAGGCTTCTGGCTTCCATGTCAATAAAGCAATGGATCTGCTCTGGATTTCAATCCAAACTCTAAAAGAATATTCCAAGGTGCTGCACCTATTTTGGGAAAGAGTAGGTGCAGCAGTAGGTCCTTTACAGGTCCTTTAAAATTCAAGCTAAACTCAAGAGCATACTGAATAATTGTTTATGACAATGTTCTTCTATCTACTGATATCTAATCGGTGTGTTTATTAATTTGTCCATTTCAATAAAATAGCTAGGGAGCCTGATCATTCTCCACTATAAACATTCTGAAACTTAAAGACTTAAGAGTGTTTAGAGAATAATTGATAAACAACAAAGAACATTCAGTCCTTCAGTCTAAAGATATAGAAGTGGGGGACTATGCCTGTTTCAGTGTACAGTTCCAAAAATGGATAGTAACTTGATCCAGAAGAACAACAAAAAATAAACCCTTATTTTGAATTCAAAATTCAAAATACTCAAAATCCAAAATTGTCCATGTAGGTGACTGAGAGTGACACCATTTGCTTCACGGACAAAATTATTTTATATTGCGCAAATTATCTTTAGTTTATGTGTGTGGTGTTTGTACAATAAATGTATTTAATGTGTAGACTTATATCTCATCTCCAAGGTATTCATTATGTACAAACAAATCCATATTTCATCACATTATAGTTGCTGATATAGATGATAGGAGAGATAACACCAAGAGCGATCCTTTGAGAGGCCAAAAAGTCTGTTTTATTATATTCAGCTGAAGACTCTGGGGGTGGAATCTCTTCCGAAAGCAAACCAGAGCCCTGATCAAGGCGTTGACATTGCCTTTTATACATTTTCAGACAAAGAACATGCTTCTACATACATCTCGTCATCAGTACATCATTTCACATGTTTACATACATGGGCATAAATATGCATGTATCAGCGTTTTTCTATCTAAGCACTCTAAAAGCCTGTAGCAAGTTACAGATAACGGCTCGGCTATAATACATTAATCAGGGGCCTACTCTTGACCTTTCAAAAGTCTGCTCTCCCTCTAATGGAATGTACGTATAGATAACAGCCCCCCTTATCCCTGTCCTGCCAGCTTGTACATTTACACAGAATCTAACACAGAGAGAGTCTGATTTTTCTACATTTCACTGCTTCTAATGTGCATACAATATAAGTCTAAAAACTATATTTTCCAATTCCTCATCATTGCTACAGCATAATGGACACACACACACTCCATTTTGGGGGTGCCAAAAATTGTATTTTTGTTTTCCTCACACAATAGTTCCACCCCATTTGAAGCTGTTTTTCCCTTCCTTCCTTCCTTCCTTCCTTCCTTCCTTCCTTCCTTCCTTCCTTCCTTCCTTCCTTTCTTCGAAGGCAAAACAGTTTAAAATTTATAAAATCGCGGTCTCTGGAGCCGCACCCTTCCCTCCTCCCTTCTTATTCTGTGGCAAGGAAGTTCACAAAACTTGGAATGGAGTTCTTTGGAAAAAGGAGGGAGGGAGGGAGGGAGGTCCAAATCCCAGAAACCTCCATTTCAGGTTGGAGTTCTCTGGAATTGCCTCAGAAGAAGAAGAAAGAAAAGCAGATCTTCCAAAACAAATCTGAAATATCAAACATTTCTGGTCTCAAGCATTTTGGATAAGGGATACTCAACCTGGTTAGAATTAACTGAACTTCCATCACACTAGGCAAAGTTTAATCTTTCCCAGAAAGATTAAAAAATCATATTAGATAAGAAAATATTAGGGGGAGGGGAAGAAGCAAGCAAGTTTTAGATGTTTTAAGTTAAATTCTGTCCCAAATTCTGCTTGATGAAGCACTGCTGGCATGAAAAAAAATGCTGCGTGATCTTTTCTGGACTGTATACAGAAGTACTTGGGGCAACAGGAATATATTTTAAGTGGTATATGTCAGGGTATTGTGTATTGCGAAATGTTAAAATCAATCTGGGTTATTAGAAATGCCTTATGTGTTAGTTTTTCTGCAAGGCATTTCAGCAGTTTTGGAGTTAATGAGAGTCTGCTATGATTGATGTATCACAGGACCAATAGGGTCAAGTTTGTTTTGACCGGGACTTTCTTTCTTGTTCCTGTGGAATGCAGAGGAGTTTCCTGAAGAGTTGAGCAGTGTGCTGTGTGTGCATGAGTTCGCTTCGGCAAGTACTCATGGAGAGAAGGACTGATTTACTCTATTTTGTATATAGACTTGTAAATAATAAAGATTGATTGCCGTTGGATTTCCAACCGAACCCTCATCTGCTGGAGTGTGTTTGTCCAGTGCTGTTTTTCCATACGGGGAGACAGTCTGGAGAGAAGGAGGTGAAGACCGGGATGGTGAATTTTTGGATTTCACTCTGCTACCCATCATCCCCTGACAGTATACTCAATCTTGTCTTAGAGCCAGGATTTCTAAAGTCAAAAGTATGATTAGAAGAATAACATTGGCCAGTTGCTATCCCTTCAGTCTTTCTGGTTCCCTCTAGCCTGCACTGTAGTGGTGGTTGTAGTTGTAGTTGCTGTTGCAGCTACTGCTAGGTAAAGGTAAAGGTTTTCCCCTGACATTAAGTCTAGTCATGTCTGACTCTCGGAGTTGGTGCTCATCTTCATTTCTAAGCCAAAGAGCCAGCATTGTCCGTAGACGCCTCCAAGGTCTTGTGGCTGGCATGACTGCATGAAGCGCCGTTACCTTCCTGCTGGAGCGGTACCTATTAATCTACTCACATTTGCATATTTTCGAACTGCTAGGTTGGCAGAAGCTGGGGCTAACAGCGGGGGCTCACCCCGCTCCCCAGATTCGAACCATCAATCTTTTAGTCAGCAAGTTCACCAGCTCAGCAGTTTAATCCACTGCACCACCAGTGGCTCTGCTGTTACTGCTACAGTGTTCCCTCACTACTTTGTGGTTCTTTTTCATGGTTTCGTGGTTCTGTTTCGCGGTTTTTCAATAAATTCTAAAAGAATATTATAAATCATTAAAAAATTACAATTTACAGTCTAAGGAAGGAAGGAAGGAGAAGCCAAAGGGAGAGAAAAGGAACCCAAGTGGCAACAGGAAGAAAAGGAGGCGATTTATCAACACACAATTGGTTGATAAAGACTGAAAATAGTATATAATTACTAAAATAATGGATAAATATAGCATCCCTACTTCGCAGATTTTCACTTATTGCGGGTGGTTCTGGAACGTAACCCCCGCGATGAGGGATATATGCCTTCAAATCAACCTTGACGTGGCAATCCCATCATATGGTTTTCTTAGGAAAATTCATTCCAAGAAGGTTTGCTACTGCCTTTCTCTGCAATCAAGTACTGTATATGTGATTTATCCAAGACCAATCCAATGCTGAATGGTGATTCAAAACCCTGACCTCCCAAATCCTGTTTCATTCTGAATACTAGGTCATGCTGGCAGATCCTTAATTGTAGCTCCCTGTCTGCAGACAGGGAGCAACACACCTTGAGCTACGTAGATCTAAGAAACAGAGGTGAAAACAAAACAGGAGGCATGCACCACAGGGTTCCCTCTGTCCCTAATTGCTCTCTATAGAAGTGTTGGTGCTTCACTTCTAACATTTAATTCTTTCTTACTGTCTACTCTTTACTCCGCAATGAAAACTTGCTCAATTTCTGTATATAATGGAGCAAATCTGAAGTTATTTTTGAATTTAAAACACCAAATCAACCTCTTTTTTAAAAAAGAAAAAAGCTTTTATGACTCCCAATGTTTCAGATCCGTGTTATGGTCCCTTCGCTCCCATGGAAAGGAAAACTGGTCAACCTGCTTGTTGATGTCGGTCAGCTCAGCCAACTGCATTTAGAGCTCTCCTGGCTATAGACAGCAACACAGTAAACCTCTACTTCAAAATGTGTCTGTTAACAATTATAAGAAACTATCTGGACTAGGTAAAAGTGTATACCTCCAAATGCTGTTAGAAGACTAAAAACACCCTGAGTTCCATTCCTAGAGAAGACAGCATATAAATAAAGTTATTGGTTATTTGGTAGAATTTCTAGCATTCCTTTGTGTTAGCCAAGCTGGCTAAGGCTGCTGGACATTGTAGTCCAATAACACCTTGATAATTGTCCTTTGACAACTTCTGGTATCAACTTTCCAGTCATTCATAGCTGTGGCTGAAATTGAGTGGATACTAAATTTCTTCTAGTGAAAAACTATTCAAAGGCGCAGGTATGCCAGTCTGTTTCACGATTTTTTAAAAAAAGGAAGGGAAAAAACATATAAAAGACTATGTCTTTGCCTTCCACAGAACTTTCCTGAAACATTATGTATTTTTCTGTTGTATATTTTAAGGCTATATTTGAACAATATTTTGCAATTGTAATTTTTGCACCCACTTCCAATTTGCTGCATATATCTCTAGGTTATTTCTCACCTTCCATTCATCATAGAAAAAGCAGTTTCTATGCCATACATGTTTTTATCAGCATGGGAATAGTCAAATTTAGAGCTAGGACCACAGATAAGAGGATCCGTGCCCATTGAGGCTAAACCAAAATAGACCAGAACAGAGATGTCACTCGCCAGGATGAAGACAAGCCACAGAAGTTTATTCAATCTGGCCAGAAAGGATGAATGTACAAGCAGATGCTTTCAAAAGTACAGCATAACATGAATACAGAGACATGAGATGTTATACATTCGATAGCTATTTAAATCTCCCACTCTCTCCTCAGATTGGCCAAAAGAGGGGCCGGTTTGGATCCGTACCCTGATTGGCTGGCGCCCCAATGATGTTACTATCTCCAGGGGTCAATCCCTCTGGTGGGGAGGAAATGACAGGGGTTTGATCCAAGAGGGCCAATCAGCTGTGGGAGGCATCCCCCATGGGAGGGGACGAACTCCAGAAGATTCGTACTCATATTTGGAAATACTAATGAGTTTCTGAATGGTGTAATTGTCCAGTTTTGGGTGTTGGGAAAATGCTTTGGGAAAACAAAGGTGAAAGGTCCCAGGAACAAAAGGTGATGATCTCTTTAATTAAGCCTTGGATTTGAAATAAAGGAGTTCACAAGTGTACATATTCCAAGCTTCTGTTTCCACGGTCAGCAATCTCTTAGCCCAAGTGGGATACTTGGGGGGGGGGGGGGGGGGAGAGAAAGAGAGATCAGCCTAGCCTCTTCAATCCAGGAAATATCTCTACAGGGTGGCTGAAAGATGAAGACCTCTGAGGCATGTCTTCTCATGGTTTGGTATAAATCATATATTATATACACACACATAGGGATGGAAATAGTATTAAAGGATACAAAGTAGGCAGAAAGTTAAAAGAAAACATATTTAATTAAAGGTTTGAAACAATATATTCTTTGTGGGAGAGTTGCTGGCTGGTCTGCTGCTGGTATCCTTCTTCTCCACAATTGCAGAAGTGCAGAGAAGAATTTTTTTAAAGAATAAAAATTATGTTTTTATTCCGATGTTCTAGGAAAACTAGAAACCATTGGGGGGGGGGGGGGAGTGTAGTGTTTGACAACATGCAGACTTAATTATCAGCCACCTACATTCTTCTAACAATTACTCCAATAGTTGTAGTTAGTAGAGGTGTGCATTTTTCGTTTGTCCTCGTAATCTGGATCAAATTCATTATATTCGTACTTATAAGGTGATATCTGATATGTGAGCATGGCCCACAGCAAAAATTTAAGAATCAAAACTTACTCCATATTTTTTCATTTTAGTTTTGTAAAGCTCAGAAGGCTCCCAAAGTCAATTTCATATTCAGTGCAAGGAAGCAAAGCTAAACGCAAAGCCAACGGCTACCTTAGTGCCTTGTCTTTCCTCTGTAAATTAATAGAATCTTGGCATTGGGAGCAGGGAAAAGAGGAAGCAGTGTTTTCTGGGATCAGCACAGAACTCTGGGAAATGTAGCAAGAAAATGATCCCTTCTTGAAAAAAGACACTGTTGAAGCTGTTTTTCTGAGAGTATTCAATGCAAGACAGCTTTATAATGTTTTGTGGTCATCTTGTGCCAAATCAGCAATTTAATTTTTGCATTTTTTATATTTGTAATCATAAGAATTGCCACTAGAGGATGCCCTACACTGCAAAATGAATCCAAACCCCAGGCAAAGCAACACCTTTTGAAACACACTGGGGGGAAAGTTTATTTCACCCAGAATGCTAAAGCTGTACAACCCAGATGTTTGCAATCATTTTTAATATGTATTTTCTGAGGATTAAAACATCTCATCATATGAATCTCTTCCTAAAATAGATCTGGTCATCATAACCTGCTAATTGTTAGTGTTCCAAAAGACAAGAACTGAAGCAAATCTCATCTCCCTTCCATTCATTCCTGGGCAAAAGGATAGAGTATGGTAGCCAGAAATCTGACACCCCAATATTAATCATATTTTCCTAAGCTTGGAAGTATAAAGGCATTCCTTATCATGGTTTCAAATATGCCTTAAATTTATCTAGTAAAGATGGATATTCAACTGTAGCTGAACTTCAAAGCGAAAAATATAGAATTTCAGGTATCCACAAATTGCATCCCATTATTGTATTAATGTGCAAAAATGAAAAGGGTGTGGAGAGAGAGAGAAACTCTGAAAAATTTAACCCACCCAGTTTTGTTACTGAAAAAAGCAAATATTCCAAATATTCCGGGCTGGGGCACCTGTGACCATTTCAGGGAGCATGATATCCTTGCCACTGAAGAATAAACCCCTAATAAAAAGCAATCAATGCCATTCTCAGCTTTAATATTGCAATGGGAACTTGAAATACAGGCAAAAATGCAGAGGGGTGTGGAGCAGCGTCCTTCAAATTCAAGAATTGAGAATTATGTGGCTCATGTAAAGCTGTTCTGAATACTTCCCTACCCATAGTACAGCCCTGACATGGTTCCATGTGATTTATTTTCCCAAACTCAAAACCTACCTCAAAGGATATCATTTTGGGACAGTTGAAAACATCCAGGCAGCTGCAACAAGGGCTTTGAACAAAATCTCAAGTGAAGACTTCCTCCACTGCTATGAACAATGTCAGCCATGCTGGAATTGCTATATTTAATCACAAGGAAACTATTTTGAAGGGAATAAACTGTAACTGCATGTATCTTAAATATTTTAATCATTCTCATTACTTTTAAGATAGACCATATGTTCCAAAACAGGAGTATGTTCCACTCACCCAGACTGGATTACAATCCCCCTCATTACTTATCGTTGATGATGTTGGTTGGGGCTGATGTGAATGGGAGTCTAACAATGTTGGGAGTCCTAATTGGTAGTTAAAAAGGCTTGAAGCAGGCCCTTTCTTAAGACAAATAAATGAATAATCCTGAGTAGGTCATGGGAAAGATCATGATTTTCCCTCAACTTTAGGTTTATGGCTTCTGCTATTGTTTGCATGAGAAAATATTCTGTTGATCCAAAGCAGTGATGGCATTACTATAACAGTTCCCCTTAATCCACTATACTATAATTCAGAGTGTTTGCCTGCCTGTTGTGTTATATATAAATTCACACTACCTCCTCAAAAAGTCATCAGACTTGCTTTGTTATCTAATGAGACCAAGATCAAAAACTGTAATAAGGTTTTTGACCCAATCTAGCAATTGGGAATCTACTGAACTGCTTGGTGTTCTTTTTATTTAGAAAATAAATGTATGAACCAATTTTGACAAAAAAATATTATGTATGTTTAGCTTAGCAGCTTTGGCTTTTAGGAGAAAGGATGTCCATTTTTCATGGAGCATGATGTGAAATAATTTTTTAATTTTTTTACTACTCCTTAAATTTTTGATTCACCCAAATCACAGCAAATATGCAGCCAATGACAGGTACATTCCCTAGTAGTAAAGATAACATTTCTATTTAAAAGTGCTAATTTTACTATCAATCCCTGATTATATTGTATTGGTAAGTTCCCCCACACACACTATAATGACTCGAAGGGGATTTTAGACGAGGACAGTGGTTTATGAGTTTTTTATTTGTGAATGATTTATAATCAATCATAATATCACAATCTGTTTGTTCAACTTTCCCCAATACAGCATTCTCCAGGTGTGTGGAATTAGATCTCATCATGCCCAATGAGTAGGTGATAACAATGATTTTTGGGTCCTATGGATTGGAGAAGGTTGTTTGAGTTGAACAAAAGGGCAAAGAGACTTCTCAAAAAGCAGTAGATCAATTCTGAGCTTGGAGAAAACTCAGCAAATTGGCTAAAGATAGCACAACTTCAGGTGTAGTTTCTCTAAACACCTGACATGTTACAGTGGATCTGTTGCTTTGTGGAAATATCTAGGGTTCCACTTATGCTCTAGTTACATATTTCTAAGTATACAATTTAAAGTGTAGACTATAAAAGGCACTTACATGCTCTAGTTGCCAGATTGGAAGCTGCAGGTTTGTTGCACTAAAAAGAATACAAGACACTTGTGGTTCCTTTTTATTGTCTTTCCTTCCAAAACTTAATCGAAACCCAGTAAGCTAAATTAATATCATTTAACTAAAACTCACCTAAGAAAAACCTAGTAGAATTGACGTTGGAACTGTTCATACAAAGTACGATACTTACATACAAAGTACGATACTTATATTGCAACATTCCTCAAAATGACAGCACTGAAGAGCAGTTTGGTATTCTTTGATTCTTTGATTCATCTACTCCCTTCTCCCATCCTTAAACAGTAGGAGCTCCTGCTACTTCAGAAACTGGCTTTAAAAACTCCCTTTCCTTTTATTTTAAAAGATATTTGCTATCTTGCCTGTGGTTAAGTGGGATTTTATTCTACCAAAAGAACAACTCAAAAGTGCTTTAGCCAAGGTGGAACTGGATAGGCATTTTTTCCTCTAACTGTGGGGGTTCTATAGAATTGTGCTCAGAGATTCTTAATCCTGGGAATACTAGTTAATTTTTTCATGAAACCTAATTTTAAGATATGTCAATTATCTGCAAAGGGCCATACTTATCCAACTGAAAAAAAATTCTGTGTGGGTCATAGAGTGTGTACCTTCTATTTGCCTTGCCCATAATTTTTGTATCTTTCCACATTTCACCTCACTCCCCACCTCCGGTATCTCTTATTCCTGGGTGGCCCTTAAACAGACTGCATCCCTGTCTGTCATGCTTCAGTTCAATTCAATACACTAACTATATTCACATGAAAACAAGAAAATATGAATGTCACTAAGAATCTAGAGCTGAAAATAAGGAGCTGGTTTAGATGGATCCTTGTCCTTTAAAGCTTAGAATCATAGAATCATAGAATAGTAGAGTTGGAAGAGACCTCAAGGGCCATCTAGTCCAACCCCCTGCTAAGAAGCAGGAAATCGCATTCAAAGCACCCCCGACAGATGGCCATCCAGCCTCTGCTTAAAAGCCTCCAAAGAAGGAGCCTCCACCACGTCCCGGGGGAGAGAGTTCCACTGCCGAACAGCCCTCACAGCTTAAATAAGAAGGATCCATCTCAGGTAGCAGAGTAAAGGCCATATAACCCAGAATATCAAGGCAGATGATCCACAATATCTGCTTTGAACTGGATTATCTGAGTCCACACTGCCATATAATCCAGTTCAATGTGGATTTTATACAGCTGTGTGGAAGGGACCTAAGATACTTAAGAAGTTCTTATTCTGCCACCTGCTGGATCCCAATTGATGCACTGGAGAGGTAGTTGACTTTTGTTGCCTGACATATGATAAGTAGCTATCAACCTATTAATCTGGATTGGATAGAATTTGTGCTAACTCTATCCAATCCAAAAATGTTATTTCAGACTGCCCCCCGCTTCCCATCCCATCTAAACAGGGTTATTTCCCTGTTCTAACCCACATCTCATTGATAATCCCTACTGTGGTCATATACCCAAGTTAAGAACATTTGGCTTTTCATAAATTTAGGATATGTCATTTCCCACCAACATAGGAGCCAAACCATCTGGAGGATGAAAGGACTCCTTTACCTCACAGCATTTGGCCTCTCGCTGTAGCTATTTTTAGGCACATATAGTTTTCCTGGAAAACACACCTAGAAGCAACCCTCTACACTTGACCTTCATTCAAAATGAATCATTAACTATCCCAGGAAACCCTACCCAAGCCAAGATAGATACAATAAGAATTGAGCAAAATAGCAATAGACAAATGGAATGTGTACTCTAAAGCAGGCGAATGTATAAGATTGTTGACGTGGGAGCTAAGTGACTAGCTAGTTCTTATTTGTCCTGCGGCTTTCCTGCAACTCCCTGTAGACCTAATTTCCCCCAAGACACAGAGCTTTGAGTAAGCGGCTTTCTCATCCTTCATTTTCTCTGGGCTTAGTCGGTCTCATTCTCCTAACACCCCACACCCGCTCCACAAAAACACACTTTGGATGTTTGAAGAGCAGCAGCTTCAGCTATTCAACAAAGAGCTCCTGACTCAGCAAATCTCAAATCTTCTGGCAAATCTAAATAAAAGGCCCTGGGCTCAAGGGAAAGGCGGACAGGCAAGAATGCCAATCCCCTCCTCATGGCCATCACATGAATGTGCTCAGAGCTCTCAGTCTTCGAAGGAAAGGATTGAAGTGCATTATAGTAATGATTAAGCTGCTTTACAGTTGTTTGAATGACTGCCTCTGTGTGTCAAGGGACTGAGGAAAGAAAGGTCACAAGGACAGGTTTGTTCTATGCCAAAAAATGGAGAGGAAAAACCTGATCCCATCTTCAAACCAAAGTTTGGTCCTGGAAGAAAGCATCACTGTACTGCAGGCAGCAACAACACTATCATAGCAGGATAGCGAGTAGTGAACTGCAAGGATTAGGTACAGAGTTATGAAGATAACAGACAGGTATAGTTACGGAAATTCCCAGTAATGTGTGTGTCAACCAAATAAATGAAAAGTTGCCCCAGAACCGTATTAGAAATAGAACTACAATTTCAACACAGAAGAAGACAGGCCATGTGGCACATTTCCTTATCACTCTGCAATTGAGTTCTAATTGCCAAAAAGTGGGATCTGAGTTATATAGGTGTAAAAATTACAGTGAGAAAAGGTAAAGGTAAAGGTTTTCCCCTAACATTAAATCTAGTCATGTCCAACTCTGGGGGTTGGTGCCCATCTCCATTTCTAAGCCAAAGAGCCGGTGTTGTCCATAGACACCTCCAAGGTCATGTGGCTGGCATGACTGCATGGAGCACTGTTACCTTCCCACTGAAGCAGTACCTATTGATCTACTCACGTGCATGTTTTTGAACTACTAGGTTGGCAGAAGCTGGGGCTAAAAGCGGGAGCTCACAGTGAGAAAAGGCATATAAAAATAAAACCAAAATACTGTACCCTAGTTTACATAAAGTGAAAGACAAAGAGGACGCTAGTACAACCTTAAGCAGCAAGTCAATCTACATGGATGCTATCTTCCCTAGAACCATGTTTTTAATCTTCCATCTTTATTTAAACTATATGCCAGGAAAGTCACATTATTGTGAGCAAGTTGCCTTTTGACTCATGGTGACCTCATGAATTTCATAGAGCTTTCTTAGACAAAGCATACTTAAGAGGCAATTTAGCCTGTTCCTTCTTCTGAAATACAGCCTTAAAGTACTTGGTATTCCAATATTAACCAGAGCTGACCCTGCTTTGCTTCCACTATCAGATGAGATCTGGTGCTTTTAGGATATTTAGACCCTAGAGGAGTACATTATTACATTAAAAAATCTTAAGCAAAGATGTAGTCACCTTGGAAATTTATATGTAACCCCACTCTACTACATCCACCTTACTTAGTTTTATGTCAATATGCATTTTTATTTTCACCAGTATGTTTATTCTGCCTTTTTAAAAATACAGGAGATTTGCATGGAAATCTTTGAAGCTCATATAAGTTCTAATGGTTATACATATTTTTGCAATGTATGTTTTGCAGAGCCTTTTCATATGTCTTCAGATTAAAAATTGCATTGGGGTAGTATGACCAATGTTCTATTGTTGGAGTGATTTTAAACCTGTCAAGTCTCTCAATGATGGACTTAGCAATAATTACAAGAAAACTATGGGTGCAATGTTTTTGTTTTTTGTTCTCAATCCTAGAGGAGACATTTCACATATGCCTACACTATTTGAGGCTCTAAATCAGTGGTTGTCAACCCGGGGTCCCCAGATGTTTTTGGCCTACAACTCCCAGAAATCCCAGCCAGTTTACCAGCTGTTAGGATTTCTGGGAGTTGAAGGCCAAAACCATCTGGAGACCCCAGGTTGAGAACCGCTGCTCTAAATATTGATTTTTTTTTTTAAAAAAAACAACAACAATAAATTCTAAGGGCCATTTCTTACAAGCTTCTCCATATGGCTGGCAAATGGCTCACTACAGGAATAATGTTTCCTGTACACGTTTCTGTATCCTAAGATATTGACCCATAAGAGAAGTACATGGGGAAGTATGACTGACTGACTGGGTATGAACATATATGTGCTTCTGAATATGTGAATTTTTTTAAAAAAAACTCAGATACGCAAATGTTTTATTACAACTAGTAAAACAGTCTATGAAGAAAATGCAACCCAGAAAGTAAGGAGAAAAGGTCTGCTTCAATGTTGCAAATTGTGAGAACCAATGCAAAGTCGTGCATTTTCCAGTAATCATCAAAGACACACAACGTGACCAGACCATCAGCTGGTTTTCTAGGCAGCTCTGTGCCATAACAGTGGCTGAAATAGAAAGGTATTTTAAGGACTTGCCATTTCTTGCATGCACATAAATGAAAGCTGCAATAAAGATAAGATACCTCTTTCTGAAATGTGTCAAATTCATATGAAGAAACCCAATAGGCTTAGCACAGTGAAAGTACTTCCAAGTCCTTGTACAGGTAGTGACAGTAAAAAATCCAGCAACCTCTTCTTGTTTGGCAAATGACCACAGCTGGATTTCAGTCCCCCCAATCATACTAGAAAAGAGATCTTTACATACTTCTGTAAATGAGACTGGTCTTTAAAGTGGAGTGGCAGCATATACGTTCGAGAGAAAAAAATAGTCACATTAGAATGCAATACTGAAATATATGGTTTACCATAGTTAATTTATATTGTCGGGGGGGGGGGGGGTAGGATTGAGAATATACCAAAGAAAGAAGGTATGCATTGCTTTGAGGTATGTGTCAACAAGTCAGGCGGCAAAGCTCAGGGATTGAGGAAGAACAGGGATTATTAACTAGCCTCACCTTGAGGTATGTTGTTATGTGTCTTCCGGTCAATTCTGACTCATGGCCACCATGTCCTAGCTTTTGTTGGCATCCTCTTAGGCCAAGAGAATGCAGCTTGCCCAAGGTCACTCAATATCTGAGCAGGGATTCAAACTCATATCTCCTGGAGACCTAATAGTCAAACTACTATACTACAATGGCTCTAACAACATCCAGTATTCCCAGGCAGTCTACCAACTTATCAAGCCCAACAATTAATTGATCTGAGATTCCATCTAAATATTAGGAAGAAATTCCTGATACAGTTCAAAAATGGAATATGCTGGAGTCCTTCTCTGGAGGTTTTTAAACAGAGACTGGATTCCCATTTGTCTTAAGTGCTTTGATTAGGTGTTACTGAATGGCAGTAGGTTCGACTGGTTAGCGCTTGTAGTCTCTCACAACTCTGATTCAATGATTCTATAATCAGAAGAGATCAGGCATGTTCAGGGTGGCATGGCATTAGACTTAGAAATAGCCTAGAAAAAAAATGACAAGTTGGTGAAAAGTATTTTTAGAATAATTGCCTGGGATACGATCTGTTCTGCAGATGTTTCCTATCACTATTAACAGACAAAATTGACCTATGCAATTGAAATTCTTTTTTAGTAGAAACATGTCCTGAAGACATGAACGCTTAATCCAGGATGCTCTGCAGTTCTCTGCTCAACTCGCTATCTCTGAGATTGTTTTTCCTCCTTTGCATCAGTACACTGCAGTGATGACATGGTAGAAAATAGTCGCATGTCATCTCCATCAGTAGCAACCAAGTCAGGGGTGCAGAAGGGGAGGGGGACAAAAGGAAAATGTTATGCTCTATTATCTGGTCAGGGTAATATAGGACAACAACAAAGGAAATGTTTGGCAAGAGCACTGGAAAAGAATTCAAAGAACAAGCTGCACAAATTCCTTTCTAGTAGTTTATTTGTGCAGTTGCAACAGTTATGGAAGGAATCTTGCCTGCATCTTTTCTATTTATTCTTATTTAGCAAATTCTGTGGAAGGATAATCAATCAATACAACTAGACTATAAAGGTCAGATTTACACTGGCCACTAAATCCATAGCCATTCTGAAGCAAAGGTGATTTGGACAGCTCTTGGAAGTGGCCAGAGGCACCTGGCCAAACTTCCTGTGGTACCACATTGGTGGCTGGTGCCCACAATCCAACCAAGTGAGATTGCATTGCCCCTGCTGGACTCTCACCTCATCCTCCATGTTGCTACTGCCACTCCCAGCCAGACTCAGAGCTCCATGTGAGCTCCTGGTCATTGCAACATAACCAGGAAGGAGCAGGGGCAGTCTCTCCACCTTCTCCTTGGTTGCATGAGCAGATCTGCTGATCTCAGAATGTAATGCCTATGACAGTCAGGCAATTGCATGGAGCTCTGGCTGGCTGGGAGTTGCCGCGACATGGGCACCACTCATCCCCTTTTCCCTGACTGATCAGCACAGAGTGAAATATGATGGTGCCAGTGTTCAGTCTGGACAGCAGACTGGACTGAATCAATCCCAATCCAGCTGTCCTGACTGCCTCAAAGCCACAGGATAGTTTGGAGTGGAGCAAAGCCAGTTTAGCCATATTAAATTCTCGATACTCACCAGAAGTAGTTAAACATTGTGAGAATGGGTAATAGTCAATTTGAAGTGAGTCCGTTTCCTTCCTATGTAGCCTTACCCAAATTTACTCAAGTCTAATGCACCATTGAATCTAATGTTTACCTCAATTTTCAAAAACCTTGAAATAAAAAAGGCATTTGCTGCTAAATGTAATGTGCAGTGGCAAAAAGTGCACTTTGTAATCTGGCCATTACAGTAGCTGTTTTCTTAGAATTCCTTCTTTTTTAAAAAACGTGTTAGAACACTAAAGCATCCAGCAATGGGAAAAAACTCTGGGATGCATCTGTAGAATGCCGCCCTGACTCAATACCACGGAATTGTGTGGGCTGTAGTTTGACAAGGTTTTGAGCCTTTTCTACCAGAGAATGTTGATGTCTTACCAAACTACAAATCCCAGGATCCCATAGCAATGAGTCATGACAGTCAAATAGGTGCTCCAAGTGCTTCTGAAGCAGCTTCCCTTTTTGTATTGCCTCAGAAATAAGATTACTTTATTACGAAAATCTAATGCACACCCTAATTTTGGTAAGGAAATTTAGCCAAAAAAGGCGAGCAGTAGATTTGAACAAATTCATGGGACATACAAAAGCTAACAAAGCATATCAGCACCTTAGCTTAATAGTTAAAGAATTACTCAGTCATGTGGGTTGTAAGCACAGGAATACAACACGGAATAGAAAGAAAATATAAACAGTACAGATTGTTAAACAATAGTGGAAGAGCCATTAGCAGTCAGCGTTTGTATATCTTGCAAGAAGAGAAAGTAAAAAACAAATGCAAACTTAGTTGAAATGGTCACAAATGCAAGTTTTGTTGCTTTTAGTCAAGTGCTTTTAGTTTACAGTATTGTGAAAAATATCTGTGCTCAGAAAGAATGGTTTAGACACCTAGGGAAAACAACAGTAGTGAGTCTTCTATTTTGAAAAGGTTATTTCAATTACATAGCCTTATTTGATCAGAAACCAATGTGCTCATTAAAGATCATAGCAACAGACAAATAGCTTTTGCACATTACTTTACTGTTTGTGTTTCAGGCTAGAGCTGTAGAGTTGGATTCCTGCCCAGGAGCATGTCCTGAAGAAGCAAAAGAGGACAGATGTACTCAGTTACTAAGCCTCCAAGGCTCAGCAGATCACAGAGATCAAGATAAAGGTATGCTATTTCCACACCTTGAGCTGCTTCCTTCAGTTTGTGAGCAGTTTTATTTATTAGGACAGTCAACTAAGACTCAATATAAATTGATATTGTTTGAAGATCCATAATATTCATGTCTGTTGTGAGCCAGTATTTTTTTTATGTATGCATCTGTTATTGCAATGTTCCAGGGAAAACTGGAGCCATGTGAGAGGTGTTTACTATGCAACATGAAATATTCAAAAGATCCTGTGAATTCAAAATACACAGAGAATGCCTGTGCTACATCTCCGCATAAGTCAATGCTGCAATCTATTTGCTTACAGCTAGTGCCATTCTCCCTAAAGTGTTATAGCAAACTAGCTCAACCACTATGGTATGGTTAAAATGAAATACAGCCTCATAGATTATCTGAGGAAACACTCTCTTTGATGCTAGCATGTACAGGGATTTCATACATCAATTTTGTTTTTGGACTTTTTACCCACCCTCACGGACATGTTCTCAGGTCAAGATATAGATGATGTTCATGATTATTTGTTCTCAGAAAGATATAAACCACGCTAGAAGCTTTTCAAGATTAGTTTATTGCAACAGGAAACAGTTATCGTGAACTCTTGACACATGAAATTCTGAACATATAACAACTTGGTATTACAATATTGCAGCTCAATACAGTACAATAAAATTTCTTTATACAAAATACTCTATTGGCTTTATAAACTTATTCTAAAGTATGAAAATACCCTGACCTGTTCCTTGAGAAACAATTTTAAGCAGAATGAAATTATATTTAAAAAAAACCTCAGCAGCCATGACAATAGTATGGAGAACTTCACAGTGCAGTGTATAATACTGTAAAGGGACATCAAGAAGCTTTAAGCAAAGGAAAGGTCACTTGTCAGAATGTATATGTTTGTGGTAGGAGAACAGAAAAGCAAATTAATCTAGTCATCTTTATTCATATAAACCTGAAGCAAGAATCAGTTGCTAGCACTACTATTTGCATAGCATAATAAACATATAGAATGCTTATTTTGTTTTTTTCAATATGATTAAAATTCAAATATCTAAAATCTGTCTTTGATATGACCTTTGACAAGACAGGAATTTTGTGGAAAAGTGATTCTATGATAATGAAAAATTTCAGAATACACAATGAAGGACTACCATAGGCTTGAAATATCTGGTTTCCAATAGTTTAAAAGAGACATATTGACTTCAGTTTTGAGAAAAGAGGTCATCTGTTCAGGACTACATTTCCTCAGTGTCATATTTTAGGGAAGGTATGCTAGTGGTGGAAAGGCTGAAGCCAAACTGAATGCTGCTAGGCCAAGAAGGCAAGTGTATCTCTTTCCACTCTCCTGGCCTCTCTCTTTCTAGCTCCATCTTTCTCTTTCCCGCTTCTCTGTCTCCTACTCACTCTTGCAGAAGTCATCACTTGCAGAGGGCTTTGGACTTGAAGGTAACGAATACAAAAGACAAAAGTCCATAGTTGCCTTTTGGTCTAGAGCATTATGTTATGATTGGTGCTTACAGATATGTCTGTGTGGTTTCATTATGCCGAGTACTTATATTTCTTTGTCACTGCTTTCTTCAACATTTATGAGAGCAAATCTCCAAGCATCCATACTACATTTCCTACACCCTACTAGCTTTCATAAACAGAGCAAACAAAAAACATCATCTCTTACATGCTAGAAATCTGAGTCTGGTTGTTGTCTTCTCAGAGATATCCAAATACCAACAAAACCCTGTTTTCACAGAAGGGCATTTAGGGTATTAGGGATTCTGGGATCATCATTGACCATAAGGTTTACAGCTATTGAAAATGTGGGTGTGTAGAACTGCCAAACCAGAGCAAGCCTACTTCTACCTGTAACAAAATAGTCTCTGCAGAGGAATGTATAAACCTTGTTCAGCTTCTAGAGCACATCTTTTAAAAAAAAATTAAATATACAAGAAGTTCCCCTGCTGATTTCATCTAAAGTCATTTTACCTGAGCGAAAATCCAAGAAACTCTGAATACTGAATGTTAAAGCCTTTGTATAAGAAACATTTTCCCCAATTTATCAAACCAAACCAATTATAACAAGTTTGTGAGTGGGGGTGAGAAAAAATAAATTACAGCTCATCACTGCCTAATCCAATTCATATCAGGTTAGGCTCAGATTCCTAAAACATGTTCAAAATATAGAAAATGAAAGTTTTTTCTGCATTACAAGACAACAAACACAATATTTCTTGCTTTTCACATTGCCAGACCTATAAAGAATTGATGGCTTCCCAAAGAACAGGTATCTAGAATCTCTTCCTCCTCTCGCATCTCTAGCACTAGGTTTCTGGGTTTCCATAGCTTGTCCTATTAATAGCTGAATACAAGCAAAGTTTACTTCAGCTATTACATTGACACCACCCTAGCTATACAATGACCTGAAATGGTATTTTTAGCAGTCATTCTCTTGCGGCCTACTAGCTTTCATAAGTAAGGGGAGGGAAGGGAGCCGGAGGAGGTGGCGGCGGGTCCTTCCTGCTCCTTGTTCACTGTACTTTTGTTTGTGGCAGAGGCTTTTGAAGCTTACTAGCAGATAATCAGTTGACATCTGACATCATGGACTGTGGAATTCAGATTGTTGAAACTCTAAAGATAGAATATCCCAAAGTGAATTCTATTACTGGAGAAGAGTTTAAGTGGTTATTTAAGACTTTGAAGATAAGTAATTTCTGGAATGGTTTTGTATAACTGTTGATGAACATAATGTAGTATCAAAGGAAGAACTGCAGTCCTTTGCTATTCTCAAGTCATCAAAGCCAGCATTAAAAGAGGCGCTCCATCAGTGATTCTCAGTCTGCGGATCCCCAGGTGTTTTGGCCCACAACTCCCAGAAATCCTAGCCAATTTACCATCCGTTTCTGGGAGTTGAAGTCCGAAACATCTGGAGACCCAGAGGTTGAGAACCACTGCACTAGATGAAGCTATCAAGGTGTGAAAATCTCTGGAATTAAACACCAAGAAATGTGAGGAGGAAGCAAACCTTAGAGCGTTGGAAGATGAATTTCTGACTCTTCAAAAGAAGAAATAGCTAAAAATTAACACAACAAGCTTTAAAAAGTGGCTTCAAGCACCAGTCTAAAGTCTCTGAAAGTTAAAGAGAGAGAAGAAGAAATGCTTAAAAATATGAAAGAGGGCCAGGGGTTTTCTTTGCCCTAAATACAAAGATAAATAATAAGTTGCAGTCTGTTTCTGAAGGAGTGGCGAAGCTATCTTCTTTCCTTACAGTTGTGCCTGGACAGAAGGAGCTAGATGCTCCTTCTGTATTACTAGCTGTAGTGATGTCATATATTTGTGCTAAGCACCAACTGATTCAACAGAAGGCTAAAAATCTAAGCTTGAAAGTAGGTCTTCATTGGGTAAAAGAAATTATTTCTTCTTTAAAGAGTATTCTTGGAAAAGAAAAAGCTGAACCTAGGATTTCTAGGCTGAACAATGTGATTTCAAAAATAAAAAAACCACTTGGCTCAGATAAGCAGTGAAACTTTGCCTTTCTTGATAAATGAGGATGTAGTTATTGAATATGCCAGTGTTTGGAGGTGAGGTTGATCTACAGATTGCTCTACAGGCATACTACATATAAAAAAGATCAAATTTGTCACCAGCTGATTAAACAGAAGTCATCATCTGAATTTCTTCAGTTGACTTATGAAACTGAATTGAGAAAATTTGGGTATTATAGCCATCTGCTTGAAAATATGGTTCATGATCTGAAACGGAGCAGTGATACTTTGGCCCAGACACTAGAAACAATGTCTGAGCCATCCATATCCCATCATAAAATCCTGAGGAGTACTACTGATTTGAAGGATAATGCAACACAAAGGTTATATCACCTTCTTGAAGAGAAGAATCCAAAACAGTTGTTCAGAACACACGAAGCCCTTAAGCAGATGTCTGAAGAGCTACATCTAGATAAAGTGGCACTACTTGATCGACTAACAATAACTAAGATCAAATGTGGATGAGAATGTAATTGCCCTTTGTGATTCTTTATGCAGTGGTGAAAGCATCTGTCTGAGTAATCAGAGACTAAATGAATACTTTCAGCGATTGGAATTCCAGCTAAACAAATTAAATCAGCTTATAATGGTTCTTGTTGACATAAGAAGTTTCTGAAAAATAATAAGCTACAACAAATGGAAATAAAACTCTATGTGTACTTTTTCAAAGATGAAGAACATTTGAAGAGTGTTGTTGAAAAACTGAAACAACAAATTATACCACCATGTGTGTCTTGAAGACAGAAATTTAAATGGAAAGGTTCATACAAATGATTAAACTCTTGTATTGAACGTTGAAGTGTGTCAGATAACCAGGAAGCATTGTTTTTGTAGCATTGGGTAGTCACATAGGGTGAGTGAAGAGTCATAGATTCTGTAAGCACTTATTTGAAAAGTTCCCAAAGTTTATTCTGTCACAATTTTGGTACAGAAGAAACTTTGGGGAATGTCTTCATATAATAAACAGGAAAAAAAGATGTTTGTAACAGGCATACACATGTTTTGTGTTCACTGTACCATTTTTTAGAGGAGCTTTCATTGGTTTAATTGAATCCATACTTGACAGTTTAATGGAATATAGTTTTACACTATAAAGAGTTCTTGCTTCTATCTCCTTACAATCAGGCCCATAATTGATCACTATATTCATGCATTTTGGAATGTGGCTGTAAAAGGTTAAATATTATAAAATAGTTAAAGTAGGAAGAAACTGCCCAAAGTTGGTGGGTACACTGAACACCAGAATGTATTTGAAAAAAGTCAACAATTCAAAGAAATATTGATTAACTGCTCTCTGCTTATTCTCCCATAAAAGATGTGATTATTGTCAGTACCAAAAAAATAAAAATAGTAACGCACATGAAAAGGATTATCACATCTTGACCAGCGAAAGTGTCTTGCAAATGGGCAAGACACCATCATGGCAAATTCTTAATCCGTTTGGAATTGGGAGCACAAAAGAAAACTGTGAACAATTAATGCATCTGTTTCTGATGTATACATGTTGCTTTTGAACAAATGTATTGTAAGCACAAGTTTAAAAGAGGTATCTGCTCAGCAATATTGCTAATGTTCAACACGATACAGTTGGCCCTCTACATTTATATGTTTGATTAGTCAGAGATTTTATTTAAATGTTCCCTCTAGGAATCTCTACGTTCTTCCTCTGGAAGCTGACCATAGAATTGCACTGGAAGACCTAGAAATCCCTAGAGATATTCTCTGGTTAAAAATCACTTTCACTGGGGTCCTGTGCCCCTAACCCCAGCAAATGTGGAGGGCTGACTATATATAATTAAATAGGGCAGTACATATTTTGAAGAAGTTATAAAATAAAAATGCATCCCTTTGGAGGAAGCAAAGTTGGTTAGACACGGTAGTCTAGTATCAGCAGGAATGGTAATGATGCTGACCACATGACACGTTGTGTTTTGGATAAGTACTTTCAAAGCAAGCATGCTTAAGATGAGATCTTTAGTCTTTCCTATTCAAAGTTAAGTTCATCTAAAGAACGCATAGAACAGATTGTGAAAAAGTAGCATCACAGTTTAAGCATATTCTGTTTAATCAGCTCACCTTCTTGCATTAATACAGGTTTCATTTCTTATTATTTTCTCAAGACAGACATTTTAGGCCAGAGATATAAATTACACAGTGTTTCGACACTATAGCTGGCATCGCCAATGGTGAGAACAGCTGGGGGTTACAGTCCAGCAACATCTGGAGGGTTGCTTCATCCCCACCCCTGTTTTAGGCTAATGGGAAACAGAAAAAATAACGACAGTCACAAGGTAAGTCAGACTGTATAGTGTGTCAACTGAAGACAGTATGCAGTGTGTATCTGCATATTTTATTCAATTCTGAGATTTAACTAGGAAAGATAATAGCAAGAAATATTCACAATAATTAGAAATGTTTCCAAATGTTATTAGAAATATCAGCCAAGTTGGTATGAGTCTGGCATCCAAAAACATTAGGACTGCAATACTATTCTTTAAATATTCACCAATCTTTTCTGACCTGTGCTCCAAAGAAGTACTTTTACTACGTCTGACGGTAATGGATTTTAGAAACTTGTGAAGCAATGTTCAAGCAACTTTGAGATCTAGTGAATAAAAGTAGTCAGATATCCTTGACAGATATAGCCCAGGTAGACTACAAACCTGCAAGGTTTCTAGAATGGAGTTAAGGCTTTGCAAGAATAGCCTAAATGTGCAAGCTCTAAGGCACATATTAGTACATTCACATTACTGTTAAAAAAGCCAGAGTACAAAAATTTCCCTCCCTCCCCATCCAACCCCCCTGTAAAAAGATGGCACTGCCCAATTAGCTGTAACTTCTCTCAAATGCTGATAACAAGACAATTTGCAGCTTTGTTTTAAAGATAACCTGATTTATACACTTTTCACCTCTATTTACTACCAGCAGTGCTCCCCCATCTGCGTTGATAAAACTCATACCCTCCTGGATTAGCTACCAGTCTTTCACATGTGGCTATCTTCTTCCTTTACACCATCTTCTGTAGTTTTCTGGGGCTGATTGGCCACATCATTGCCAGACTCCTTTTGTTTTTCACCCTCATCAATATTAGTTTCTTCTTCCTTCCCTTCAGCCTTCTGCTTATCCTCAGCCTTTTGTTCTTTTGCCACAAGCTGGTAATTGATGCCCATCCCAATAAACAGGAAGATTCCAGAGATGATCAAGATTACGCCACATGCCCAATAGGTGTATTTGTAGTCTCCATACATATCATTGAGTTTACCTGACAGAAAAAAGAAACATGGTAAGACTGACTGCTTTTAAAGCATTCAAATTAGACAAGCAAGTCTTAATACCAAGAAGAGCAACTACTTCCTCATATTTTTAGGTTAAGTTGTTTCTACACACTCCTCTCACTCCCGCCTTTGTCTCAAATGCGGCTGGTGGGGACGAGGGAGAGGGCCTTCTCGTCAGTGGCCCCCCGGCTCTGGAACTCTCTCCCCAGGGAGATCAGGCTAGCTCCTTCCCTGCCCATTTTCCGCCGGGAATTGAAAACATGGCTGTTCCGGAGCGCGTTTGAATGAATATGGCCCAATAGAGTTGTCATCAGAATACTTTTTATGTTTATAAAAGCATATGGCACTTTATCATTGTTACTCATTTCCATGATATAGCACTTTATGAAACCTGTCCCTGCTGGTTTGCTTTTAATTACTCCGATTTTATCTGCTTGGATTTTAATGTATTGTCCATTATTTTATTTTGTGTATCGTTGAAATGTTTTAAGTTTTGTCAAATATGTTGTGTCGTTGTTTTGGGCTTGTCTCTGTTGTGAGCCGCCCCGAGTCCCTTCGGGGAGATGGGGCGGGATATAAAAATAAAGTTATTATTATTATTACTTTGATTTTTCAATTTAGAATCATATGAGTTGGAAGAGAGCACAATGGTTATCCTGTCCAACCCCCTGCCATGCAGGAAAAGCACAGTCAAAGCACCCCTGACAAATAGCCATTCAGGCTCTGTTTAAAAGCCTTCAAAGGAGCTTCCACCACACTCCAAGGCAGCGAGGTTGCTTCCACACAACTGAATAAAATCCTCCATTTTCTGCTTTGAACTGGAATATATGGCAGTGTGGACTCAGATAACCTAGTTCAAAGCAGATATTGTGGAATTTTCTGATTTGATGTTCTGGGTTATATGGCTGTGTGAAAGGACCCAGAGTTCCACTGCTGAACAGCAATTACAGTCAGGAGGTTCTCTCTAATGCTCTTGTGGAATCTCCTTTCCTATAATTTGAACCTACTGGTCCAAGTCCTAGTCTCCAGGGCAGCAGAAAACAAACCTGCTCCTTTTTCCTTACAATATTCTTTCACATTTTTAAACATGGCTATTATGTCTCTTCTCAACCTTCTCTTCTGCAGGCTAAAGATACTCTGCTCTTCAATCGCACCTCATTGGACATGCTTTCCAGACTTTTGATCATTTTGATTACCCTTCCCTTGATACATTCCAGCTTTTCAATAGCCCTCTTGAATTGTGATGCCCAAAACTGGACATAATGTGAGCTCTAACCAAAGCAGAGTAGAGGAGCACCATTATTTGCCTTGATGTAAACACTATACCTCATAAGGAAAGGCCAGTTTCACCACAGTTGCATAATAAAAGCTGTGGTCATTGTACCCCAAGCTAGTATTTGCACTGTGCTAAAAGTGACACAATTACTGCCAAGCTCCTGGATTATATACACAGCTCACAAAATAACAAACACAAGACACTCATGTAGAAAGCCCCTAGATAGATAGATAGATAGATAGATAGATAGATAGATAGATACTAGATAGATAGATAGATAATACTCTACCTAGGAGAGGTGGTCCCAAAAGCACAGGGCAACATTCCACAATAGTCACCAAACCAACAGCACTGGAGAACCGTTGTGTTCCAACTAAATCCATCAGTGTTTCGAACAAGACGGAGCTAAGCCAGCCAAAGGCAAATCCAAAGAAACCAGCATAGATGCAAAAGCCAGCATAGGTGGTGGATAAAGGTGCCATAAGGTGGCATACTCCATTATAGATCACAGACACAGCAAAGTAATACTGGATCCTGGGCCTCACCCACTTGGTGTTTGCCACCAAGCCCATGGATGGCCTGGCAACCATATCGACAAAGGCCAAAATGGACAGTAGGAAGGCAGAAGATTCTTTAGAAAAATGCATACTCTTCCCATAGTTACTGAGAAAGACTAACGGAGTAAATAGTCCAAAAAACATGACTACATTGCCAAACAGATAGAGCAAGAAGCCACGATGTGTGAAGAGAGACAAATCCAAAAATTTGTTAATAGTCTGGATGACTGTAGATTTCTCCTTCTTAGACTTCCCAGCAATAAGATCTGTACTGACATCTCCTGCTCCTTCTTCTTTTTTCACCATCTTCCCAGCTTCTTGTAATGCTTCCTTGTTAACCTCTTGTTTTGCTTGACTTGGCTTTGGACCTATTGGTCTCATTAGAGACCCAGCCACACAACAGTTCAGCAAGAGGCCTCCAAGAATCAAGAAGCTCCCTCGCCATCCAAAAATGCTGTAGAAATATTGATTTAAAGGAGCCAGTGTAGACAAGAACACAGGGCTGCCTGCCATAGCCAGTCCATTAGCTATTGGTCGCTTCTTGTAGAAGTACTTGCCAATCATGGTCAAGGCTGGGTTTAAATTAAATGCAAGCCCAAGACCTGTAATAAAAGTAAATATATCATTGCATTTAATGACGTAACAGCTGCAATTGTAAACAGTGTGTTTTAATGAGACATTTATATATGTGTAGCTGACCAATAGTAATTAGATGATGCTTTTACTTTAAACATGGTTTGTGTTCTCTGCCCCAATTTAATTATAAAAAAGATAATACATGTATTGATGTATTTTTAAAAAAACTAATAAAAAAGGTAATACAGACATTTATGAGCTGCATCTTTATGAATTTATTGAAGATTTGCTGAGAATGTTCAGTTTCCACAGTTACATTCTCATATTTTTTAAAAAATATTAAAATAGAAATGGATGGTGTTTGCAGCAATAGTTGTCTTTTTAGGCTGAGGAATTAGGCTCAGGCTCCAGATCCTGGGCCCTCAATTATTTGTATCTCAAATCAGCTTTCCTCAAATGGATAAAAATAATATTTGGTCACTAACTGTCTAGTAAATTATTATTCATTTGTTTATTTTAATACATTTTAATACCAATTCCCATATCAAAAAGTATCTTGTCTATGGGATGCCACATTAAAATACTCGCAGCTGTTTCACTCACCTCCCACAACCCCAACACAAAAGTAGAGCTCCTCGACAGTATTGCAGAAAGAGGCAGCAATCAAGCCACATCCTGACAGGCAGCCTCCTGCAATCATGACTGGCCGACTCCCATACTTGTTTACCAGGATGCTGCTGATAGGACCTAGGAGAAATAAAAAAAGTTAATTATTATCCAGAATTTATACATTTGCTTTGTATGCGTTTCTATACTTAAGAACTGATAGAGGCTAAGCAAGTAATTAACTGATGTCTAAGGATTGAATTAACATATGTTGAGAATTACTGGTTCACACATTTCAGAAGATCCTTTAAATTAAAGTTGGAGTTCTACTTCCAGAGATGCCACTTCCCATTCTACCTCTTTGAAAGGATTCTCTGTCAAGTTAGATACTCTCTGGGAAATGGCATATGTTTGTAGGCTTACTGGGCTGAAGAAGAGTAGGTCAGAAGGAATTGCAGGCCCTGATTGTGACAATTAGTTATACACACAAGGGACAGAGAGGAAATATAAAGTACAAACAATACATTGGACAAACTGTGGAAATATGCATTCCTTTTATTTATACAGACAGTCCCCAAGTTACAAACATCTGACTTACAGGGACAGAAAGTAAGGTGAAATCTTCTGAACAGGAGCAGACAGCAAGACAAACATGACAGGGATTAAACCTTCCCTACGTTATCCAAAGTGTGTGTGTGTATGTGTGTATGGGGAGTTACCTTTGCCAACTTACATACAAATTCAACTTAAAAGCAAACTTGGGCACTGCCTGTCCAGTATATTACACACACTGTTCGTGGAACAAGAGTGAGCTGTGCCCCCGTTGAGTGTACGTTTAGCAAGGAAATCTGTTCTAGGATCCAGTATAAATGTATTGTTTTCTCCATATCTTCCCATCTTTCAGCCTGTTCAAAATATTTACTGTATTAACTCTGTTTCTCACCCAACCAAGAGTTTCCACTTTATTGGCTTGGCTTCATCTTTTATCTCTCACAGCTCCATATTCTTGTAATTGTCTCTAAGGGCGCATTTACACTGTAGAATTATTACAGCTTGACACCACTTTAACTGCCATGGCTCAATGCTATGGGATCCTGAGAGCTTTACTTTTACAAAGTTTTTAACCCTCTTCAAAAGAGTACTGGTGCCTCACCAAACTATAACTCCTAGGATTCCAAACAGCATACATTTTACAGTAAGTAGATGCACTCCTGGATATTTACACATTGCTCTTTCCACCACTGATTTATAATCACAGTTTAAAAGTTCCTTAGCCTCTAATTTTTTGAAATATTAATTTTATTATCATAATCATGAATATTATAACAATTTGTATTTTTAGCTTGTTTTTGTGATTTTATTGCATTGGTTTGCATGTTTGTATTTGGCTCATCTCATAACTGTGTTGTAGTAGTTTTAAAACTATACTACTCCTTATTTTTCATATATTTTTTCCTTTTAAATGGATTGTAATGTACAACTCTGTTTCTTTGGCTTTACTTTGTTATGCCTAATGTTCACTGATACCAAATAAATGAGTAAACTTCAGACTTTGAGGAAAAGCAGCAGCTAGATATTAGCAAGAAGTCCAAAGGGAGTCTTTTCTGTTCTGAGAATGCCATGCTCACCCAAGTATTAAGTATGTTCCAGATGAAAATTTTCCATAGAGGTATTTCAACCTTAGCATATTTTCAGACTAAGGGTCAGATTGCTACTATTCAATCCAAACCTTGTTACCCTCTCGTCACATGACATAAACCAATTGGTTATGTATTATGGTAGTGCCAGGACAGATATTTATTTATTTATTTATTACAATATTTATGTCCCGCCCTTCTCACCCAACAGGGGACTCAGGGCGGCTTACAATAAAACAGACATATAAAAACAGTACAATACACTATAAATCAGTTAAAAAATTAACTTACATATAACATTCATAAAATGCATTTATAAAATATAGATAGGCGTGTACAAGTTTAAAAGACTGGGTCTGTCAATTGAGATATCAGATAAGTTTAGGTTAGGATATAGTATTCAAATGCATTTTGACATAGGTGAAAAAATTTTTAAAAAATATTCAGCAGACATAATCCAGCCTAGAAGTGATTTAGGGCCTCATCACATTGACCAAATCAAGCGTCCTAGGACACTTCCAGCCTGCTTCGGGGACAGAGCCCCATGCCTGCCATCACACTATGTCATTTGACTTCTGGTGGAGGCTCCACCCCCAACTGAAGTGGAAGCATCCTTGGATGCTTCCCTCCAAACACAGGAGCCTTCCCGTGTTGTGCTGGATCCAATGGAACCAGCATACTTCTGCCTAGTTTAGGCAACGCTTTCCCCCTTGTGATGGGGAAAGTGTCACCACGCTGAAGCAGCGCACAGGGCAACAGAGTCACCCCCATGCCTGATGTCTTGCCACGCTTGCTGGCAAACTGGCATGAGGAGGGCTCCCCTGTGTTATAAGGTCATCTATCATAGTAAAAAATAATAATTATGAAACGAAATGGATACATGAACCACTTGCCATGCTGGGAGTGGTTTTGAATGTGATCATAACATATGAATATAATAAAATGTAACATAATTATGAAAACTTCAATCAAGGGAGGCTATTCTAATAGCACTTCTATATTCAATTCAGAGCCAGCTAGTAAATGTAATTGTCTTCTTCTTTATTCGTTCAGTTGTTTCCGACTCTTAGTGACCTCATGGACCAGTCCATGCCAGAGCTCCCTGTCGGTCGTCGCTGCCCCAGTTCCTTCAAGGTCAAGCCAGTCACTTCAAGGATACCATCCATCCATCCGTCTCGACCTTGGTCAGCCTCTCTTCCTTTTTCCTTCCATTTTCCCCAGCATCATGAACTTTTCCAAGCATTCCTGTCTTCTCATGATGTGGCCAAAATACTTCCATCTTTGCCTCTAATATCCTTCCCTCCAGTGAGCAGTTGGGCATTATTTCCTGGAGGATGGACTGGTTGGATCTCAAGATTTTCCTCCAGGATCACAGTTCAAAAGCATCTATCTTCCTTCACTCAGCCTTCCTTATGGTCCAGCTCTCACATCCATAAGTTACTATGGGGAATACCATTGCTTTCACTATGCGGACTTTCGTTGCCAGTGTGATGTCTCGGCTCTTCACTATTTTATCGAGGTTGGCCATTGCTCTCCTCCCAAGAAGTAAACATCTTCTGACTTCCTGGTTGCAGTCTGCATCTGCAGTGATCTTCGCACCTAGAAAATTAAGTCTGTTGCTGCCTCCACGTTTTCTCCCTCTATTTGCCAGTTATCAATTAGTCTGGTTGCCATAATCTTGGTTTTCTTGATGTTTAACTGCAACCCAGCTTTTGCACTTTTTTCTTTCACCTTGGTGATAAGGCTCCCCAGCTCCTCCTCACTTTCGGTCATCAGAGTGGTATCATCTGCATACTTAAGGTTGTTAATGTTTCTTCCAGCAATTTTAACTCCAGCCTTGGATTCGTCAAGCCCTGCACGTCGCATGATGTGTTTTGCATACAAGTTGAATAGGTAGGGTGAAAATATGCAGCCCTGCCGTACTCCTTTCCCAATCTTGAACAAGTCTGTTGTTCCGTGGTCTGTTCTTACTGTGGCTATTTGGTCTTTATACAGATTTTTCAAGAGATAGACAAGGTGACTTGGTATCCCCATACCACCAAGAACATGCCACAATTTATTATGGTCCACACAGTTGAAGGCTTTAGAATAGTCAATAAAGCAGAAATAGATGTTTTTTCTGAAACTCCCTAGCTTCCTCCACTATCCAAGCGAATACTGGCAATTTGGTCTCTCATTATTCTGCCTTTTCTAAACCCAGCTTGAACATCAGGCAACTCTCGCTCCATGTATTGCTGGAGTCTGCCTTGCAGGATCTTGAGCATTACTTTACTGGCATGGGAAATAAGTGCCACTGTACGGAAGTTTGAGCATTTTTTGGCATTTCCCTTTTTTGGTATGGGTATATAAATTGATTTTTTCCAATCTGATGGTCATTTTTGTGTTTTCCATATTTGCTGGCATATGGCATGCATCACCTTGACAGCATCAGCTTTCAAGATTTTAGCTGGGATCCTATCGTCTCTGCTGCCTTGTTATTAGCAATGCAACTGTAATAGATCAAATCTTCTATAGCCAAACTTGTTGTGTACAAATTGTATTTTTTTAATTACCATTCAATGGTTTGAGTTCGATTAGTCTACATGGTAGTATTTAAAATACCTCATTACAGAAAGTCCCCAAATCCAAAGTAAATAGTGATTAAGGACTGACTCATTGTTTTACAGACACTAAAGCCTATTTAAATAAAGTGCAGTAGGAATGTCCTGCATATTAACTAATCTGGTTTCTCCATTAACAGATAACAAATTAGTCAACATAAATCCATACTTATCAGCACAGTGACCTTTCAACCTGGCCAATTGTCAACACTAACCTGGTTGGAAGCTGACCAATTAACAAGAGCAACCTGGTTAGAAAACAAGACATTCCTAAATTCCATTTTGAGTCCCAACTGTGTCATGTCAGCTGTCCTACCTGGATCCCTTCTGGCTGATTTCAAGGCAGTATGCAAATCAGGATGCATCATTGTTTTGAATGCTATTAAAAAGCTCACTAGAGATCGTTAGCTCTGTATTGCAGATTGAGCAATGGGCAAACTCAGATGTAAAGTAATGTCATGTTTGAAAACACATGAAGCTTTTTCTAAAACCATATGGTTGGTCAACCAAGCTAAATTTTACCTCCTTTGGTAACAGCACTCTCCATTTTCAGGGAAAGATCTTAGTCTTGCTACCCAATATGCTTTTGATTAGAGATATTAGAAACTCAAAATGTGATCTTCATGGCACTTTCCCCACTATTTCCTCAAGGTCACCCATATCCTTCCTTTAACATTAAGCCTGCATTAACAAAATATTTTTAAATTTAGAATTCAATAATGTTAAGTACCTGTATACATGATGCTAACCATGCTTTTATGAAAGTTAGGCATATGTTCATAGATTCTACTGAATTATACCATAACATAAAATAGAAAATTAGTATAATTCAAGACTAGTTGACAAAGAGAGTGCCCAGATTGCATCTACGACCTCATCAGATAAGGGGAATTTAGCATCCTAGGATACTTCCACTCTCTCTTGGGGACGGAGCCACGCCGGACATTACATGATGTTGTTTGACTTCTGGTGGAGGCCCTGCCCCCAATCAGGGTGGAAGCATCATTGATGCTTCACCCACAACACAGGAGACTTCCTGTGTTGTGCTGGCTCCAATGGAGCCAGCACGGGGCCTCACCGGTTGGGCAATGCTTCCCCCATGTAAAGGGGAAAACGGTGCCAAGAGGAAATGCAAAAATTTGCTCCGCTTCCCTCTCTCTTTTTTTTCTGGCAAAGCCTAACACTTCACCTCGCCTTTCTGATGAAGCCTTAGATTCATGGATTCAGCTACTCTCCTCACTGTAAGGAGTGGTTTATGTAAAGAATTGCAGAACATGAACTTTGGCACTCTGTAGTTATGCAAAGGCTTTTAAAATAGGCATCATAAAAATAAGCACCCTTTCCCCTTCTGTGCAAAAACATGCTTACACTTAATAAAAGATTTCACTTAACTGGAATATGAATGAATGAATGAGGACACTGTCAATGCTAATGAGCATACAAAGTAAGTTGTATCTTTAGCATAAAGAGGGGAAAATAAAACCAGTAACATCTATGGATGAGTGAGATTTGAGAATATTGTCCTGTGCCTTTTTCAGAAGTATGGCTGGTTATATTAGCAACATTTAGTCCTGTTCTATAATGAATCTTAATGCTAAGACATCTTCCACACAACTGTATAAAATCCACATTGAACTGAATTATATGGCAGTGTGGACTCAGATAATCCAGTTCAAAGCAGATATTGCGGATTATCTGCCTTAATATTCTGGGTTATATAGCTGTGTGGAAGGGCCCTATGAGCTATTTGTGTATGTATCTTAATATTTTAACTGAATTAACAATTGTAACATGTTTAATTTGATTTTATATGTATTTTGTATATATTTAATTGTATAGTTTTAAAGTTGTGAACTACTTTGTCTCACCTGAAAAAAGTGGGGTACAAATAAATATAAATCGTATAAATAACCATTATTATCTCATAAACATACTTTATATAGTGCGACAGTGAAGTTCATATGAGAAAAGCAACACATAAAACAGACATTATGTACAATGAAGTACCTGTCTACTGTGGGGTGTGGACAGCTCAAAATGCTGACAATTGTAACGATTATATTTAATTAATTCTGCCTTGCTTCCTCACCCACCAAAAAAGATTCAAGGCAATTAACAAAATTGATGATTGTGGTGGTATTGATTATCTGTTTCATTCATTAGCAGGGGTTGGACCCAATGGCCTTTGAGATCTATTTCAATTATTATGGTTCTGTTATTTTTGTTTTGTTTCAGATTTATGTGGAATTTCTCACAGAACAATCATTAAGGATAAGACTGATTAAATAGTACACAGTCATATCATTAATACTATTACTATTGCTAATACTGGCATTACTAATGTTTCTTGTTGGGCAAATATTTCTGATAAGAACTCTAGCTGCATAATCAGCATAAAAATATAGTCATATCCTAGTATGGCTCATTTTTAACATCAATATCAAATGAAATATGACATATAAAGGACATCTGTAATGTATAGGATAAACACTTTTGCATGAACTATTTCCTGTTATCATAGTGGTGAACCCATGCTCAGATATAATTATATAAGAGAAAAGAGATGGGGGGCAGCACAATATCTAAATGAGCATTTCTGATACATTTATTTATTTTCTACAATATGAGTTCCCTTAGCTTCTTCAAGTGAGCATTCAAGGAATGAATTCTTTGAACCATTAAGAAGCAAATTACATAGGTCTCATTAAGACAATTACAGTTTACATGCTTATTGTTAACACTGAACTGAGGAGGTCTGCTAGTTGCTTCCATGGCTAAAGAAGGACAAAGCAGAGCCTGTTCCCTTCCAAGGGAAAACACTCCTCTCATTCCACCAACATCACTTGCTTTTCAGGCACAAGTGGAAAAAAAGCCTGGTCATTCACACACTTTGCAGGAGCATTGAAGCTACCACAAATATTCAGCTCTGTTTATAAAAGAGAATGCAATGTAACATTGTCCTAAAAGAAAAGGGGCATGAAAGCACCAGTATAAGAGAAGATGAATGCTCCACATGCAATGCTTTTACATTTTACATGCTTTATTTTGTCGTCATTCCAATTTAGCAAATTGTAAACTCCTTCTGCTTCTCTGTTTTATCACTCTAATGGCATAGATTTCCATTAATTGATCAATACTTCATAATGAGCTTAAGGTATGTTCAGTTTACATGACCAAGTCTGTAACAATAGTTGGGGACAGATATCATAATCTATGTGCTCCATGAAAAGTTACAGAGATTTTTTAATCCCTGCTTTAACTGCCATTTTCAGTAGTGATGGAACATGCTATAATGAAAGGTAGAAATGCTCAATGTGTACATATAAGTGCCTGTAGCAAGAAATCACATGGAAACACTTACAACATTGTCCTCAGCTTGCTCTAGAACAGTACATGTTTCTTCCTGCCAAAATTCTGTGTCTTTGAAGACAAATCCTTTATTTGCTCTTCTAATATATTTTTCTGTAATTTACACATCTGAGCATTGATTTTTTTCAATTTTCAAGATACAATGTAAAGCAAAAACGAAGGATGCATTTAGCTACATAGGGAGTGCCAATTCTGAATTAAATATATAATAATTCCCAAGAAAGATTTTATATATAGCTTTGAAAAGAAGTAAAAATAATTGGCCTATTTTAAAATAAATAAATATATATATTGGATATTATAATGAAGTCTGTATGACTATATCCAATGTCCAGATATAATTATATTAGGGAAAGGAGACAGGGCAGGAGCACAATATCTCATTCTGAAGACAAATGAGCAACAAATGAGGGAACAAAATATAAGTAACATGCACAAATCTATTAATGATATCCTATCTCCTCCAGCTAAATCAAAGACTAAAGAAGAAGCAATTAAATCAGACCTCCATATCTAAATCAAATGAAGCTCAACAACTTTACCAACTTACCTCCTCCATACATTACTGCAAGCATAATTGAGGAGATCCAGGATACTTTGCTGCTAGATGCATCAAAGATTATCTCTATCTCTTTAAAAAAGACGGTAATGGATTTCGGAAATGCATAGGAAAAGCCAATAGATATAAAGGCCCCAACAACGACAGCCCAACCCCACCCTCCTTCTGGTGGGGTGTATCCTACAGGGCCTCCAATGGCTGGTGCCATCTTGATTGAAGCAGTGGTAATTCAACTAGGGATGAAAGATCTGCAAAGAATACAAGACAAGGTAGTTAGGATCATTAAAACAAAGGTTGCCTACTGAAACTTCTGCCTACTACTGTTCAGAAACATTCGTGAAAATTGTCCATTCTAATGAATTCTAGCATTTGTATCCCAGCCTACTGTTGTTTTCAGATATAGAGAAAGCACTATAGAATGAATGTGGTTTGACAACTGCCATAGCTCAGTGCTATGGAATAACTGGAGCTGTAATTTCACAGTCTTTAGAGCCTTATCTGCAGAACAGCACTGATACCTCACCAAACTAAAACTCCCATTGATACATAATGTGTTGATTAAAAAGCTATTAATCATATGGATCCAGAGAACTGAAAATGCCTCATATGTCTCTCACGTCATATTATTGAATTCCAAGACATTTCAAAAGCATTTAGCCATAGATGAGCTCTACCCATTCCATGTATCTTTCTTTGGGACTGACATACAAAAGTCAATTGGCATAAACAACTTCTGAAGGGTGAACTTAATCTGAATAACCATGTATCTATCAGACAAGTATATTTGCAGGTTTTCCCTTAGCAGATTTGATAAGTATTTTCTCTCTAGGAATCTCTAGGTCCTCCAGTGTAAATCTATAGTTAATATCCATCACAGTTGTGCTGGAAGTCCTAGAGATTCCTAGAGAGGGGTTATTTCAGGTTTTTAAAAGGTGTTTTTTTTTTCACTTTTGGGGTGGTCCTGTACCCCTAATCCCAATGAACGTGGAAGACTGACTGTATTTTCCAAAACATTTTAGATATTTGATGCCCATTTATTGCCAACAGCACCTAAATTCTGCTGTGGCTGTCTCATTCCTGTATGTCTTTTGGGGTCAGATGAATCACATTACATTCCTGTTGCTCTGTACCTGGGTAAAGCTGCACAGAAAGCACCTTTTCTAGCTGCATTTGAGAGAGACAGACTAGTTTCTCTCTGGATATTCTCACGCAAATATGTAGCATTGTGACAGTAGCAAAGGCCATTCCTTAAAGCTGAAACTTAACAGTTCCCTGCTATCAACAATTAAGAATGCTCTTTTTGTTGTTGTTTAGGACATTTGTTCAGCGACGTTTCTTGAAATCTGTAGAAAAGGAGCTCTCTCTACTCTTGAAGCCCAAAACACTGCTACAGAACTAATAACCAAATACTGAAAGATATTAATGAACATATTTAAAGAAGATGAGACAAGGACTACAGTATTTGAGGGGAAAACACATTCCTTCTGCAAAAGAAAAAAGCTTCAATACCACAACCTTTCCCATCCTGTTTAAAATAGCTTGACGGTCAACCAAAAAAGCCCCCTATATTTAGTATGACCTATAACAATGGAAATTTTAAATAGATGCATGCACTGGGCTCAGGAAAGCTTCATGGAACATAGTACATGCTTCAGATTCCCCAATATAGTGCCTTTAGGGAACCATGAAGATGTTAATGGAATGTGCAGTACCAAGCAACTCATATGGCCCATCAGAAACATTATACACATTCAATTCAGAAAAATAACTTCAGAAAACTTTATAAGCACTTCTGACCTAGAAAATGCATCTAACATACAGCATCCCAGCAGCCAATTTACAACGATCCAAACATTATTGAAGAGGCATAAAACTGAAACACTAATCCAGTAAACCAATCTAGTCAAAATATGCCTCAGGTATTCAGTGAGAAAGAATAACGTATGTGTTCAGAAAACTAAACGATAATAATTCCACTTTCCAGCTCTTTTAATTCTCATAAAGATCAACTACGCTTGCGGTAACCTCAAGGCCACAGATAGTTAACAGGGCATACTATGTACATCAGTATCTAAAAGTTCCACTAAATTACCAGTCTACCAGTAACTACTTCTGTTTGTGTAGCATCTGCAGTTTTAAAGATGGTTTTACTGTTAAAGCGTGCCTTTCTGTCTTACAGTAAATACCATTAAAATGTGTGCCACAATCTCTCTGCAGAGAAGCTTATGCAGGAAGTCCTCATTAAAAATGCCCATTCTTGTTCCTCTCCACCTCAAGCGCCCCAAGTGGCATGCATGCTGCATTTTCAGCATCTTCCATTTGCTGGTGAATGTTACTTGGACTGGAAAAGAAAATGAAGAAGGGAAAGCTGCTTTCAATGGGGTGGGAGTCCTTCTCACCTCTGCCTCTTGTTATCGTTTTATTGCACTGGATTCCTAATAGAGGCAGTTGATTTTCTTGCTCCCCCCCCCCCACCCTACCATAATTTGCATTATTTTCCTGATTTATATCCCTTTCCCTATCTGCATTTGTATAGATGCACACAATTTAGGACTGGCAATGTTAAACACACACACCATTGTAGCTCCACAAATAAACCAATTCTCTCATTCTGTTTAGCATGCTCCCTCTAAGCTTTTTAAAAAATGAAAATATTTGTTCACTACATGTCCCAGAGTCAGCAATGCATCAAAACAAAATCCATAATTTATCTTCCAAAATTTACCCTTGACCTATGCAGGAGGTCAACTTATACATGACCATATATGGTAGTTTTACTTTTAGTAAGGAATTTGTCCTGCAGAATGAATCTAACACCTATCAGTACATGCTACAATCCACAAAGATTTTATTTTAAACAAGTTAGGTACTTTAATTCAGCCCTGATTTTCTGGCATGAATCCATTCTATTTCATGACATCTCACACATGAAGTTACAAAGTGGCAATTGCCCTTCAAGCAAATACATCACATGACCTCTGAAGATCGGTTCTATTTCTTGACTACTATTAAGTCATATTTGGCTTTTTAGCTATATATTACCTTTTTTAGACTACCGCTACTACCCTAGCTACACTGAAACCCTTAAAAAGCAAACATTTATGATATATATATACTATATTCTCAAACCAATTGTGGTACTGTATCAGGTGAGAGACGTTATATTTGAACTTCATTCACACACAAACAAGAATCTAAAAGGATATTAAGACATAGAGCCTTATTTATGGGGAGGAGACACATTTGGTTAATATTAAATGTTTCCAGCATCTGTTTAACACGGTGTGAAGAAGAGACAGAAGTACAAAATAGTTCTAAGTTACCCAATATTTTACAAAACTAATGTCCCTTGCCCCTTCATTTAAAACTCTGCAATCTGCTATGGCATTTATTAACAGCTAGTGAACTCATGATTAGCTAAGTACACAAACTCACGTAACACAAACAGGGCTTTTTCAGGCTTTATTTAGCTTTGCATCTTTACATATACAACAAATGACAGTAGCATATGCTTACATGTTCACTTTCTTCTGATTGTTATCATCTTGTCACTGACCTCTTCCTTTACAGATTATGAAGCATTACCATCTGTTTCAAACTTGAACCAGAACACAAATTCGCACAAGTAGTCTCTAAGGCCACCCATAAAAAAATTCATTTCTAGAAACACACACAATTTTTACTATATAAAACATGTAAGATGAAACAATTCAAAAATAAAGACTTAAATACCTTAAACGAACAAATAAAAACAGGGAAGACAAATTACTCTGAACTTTCGAGTTAATAGTTGTAGGTACTATCATAACTTCCTCCAAAATATACTAAATACAGTTCTTCACATTGTTTAATCCAACAATTTTTCAAATCCTAATATTGATATTTTCCCCCAATAATCCCTTGAACTTTCACAAAACAGTTTATTGTTTCATTAACTATTTCATTTTTACTTACATAACATTTTGACACTCACCTGCTACACTGCTCTCCCATGTCAGCAATCTATCTTATTAAATTAGAATAAACTGACAGAACAGTTAATTCAAGACTTTTAACATAACCATAACATTATGTTTGACCTTATCCACCATCTCTCCTTATTACTGTTTCTTGCTGAACAAAATCTAACTAGTTAACAATGTAGAGGTGTTTCTTCCAAAATACCCTCATTTTTCTAATTTACATTTAATTTTACAATCTCAAAATGTCAAAAATCTTATTTATTCTAAAATTGTATCAAATCTTATCATTCTATTATAATTACTTACACAAGGTTTCTTTACAGATTTAGCATGAGGTCAGACATAGCAGCTCAAAGAATTTGTCTTTCAAACCTTCTAGCATCCTAATAGCCTTAAGCAACTGATCTCTTCATCTGCGTTCACTGTATGAAGATAGTTCATGGTCATCAAATTGCTCTTTTAGTTTCTCCACCATGTTCACACAACAAAAAGTAACACCATCCCCTCGATTATCTCCAGCCCTTCACTCTGTTCCACCTGTACTTTGGTGATGCAGTATATGTCAGGACTGGATAAGTAACTGGAGATTGTGAGTTATCCTCGCAAACCAAAGGGGCAACTTATGGCCAGCTGATGTTCCCTCAGATCAGCAATCACCACACCTAGCACCTCTCCTTCTGCAGTGCTTCTAAATGACATGGCAATATATCACCATTTCAACCAGGAAGCCAAAGGCTTCGCAAAGATTCTTCCCGTAATTATGGAGACCAGGCTTCAAATTCCTGTTTTGCCATGGAAACCCCCATCAAATTGAACCAGTCACCATCTCTCAGCCTCAGATGAAGGTAAAAGAAAAGCTACCTCTGAACAAATTCCTTCCAGAAAACCTTAGAATTACTTAAGATACACAACTGCAAACAGTCTTGTGACTGCAAAAAAAGGACACTGTTGAATTTCTCCGCTTCTGATCTAAAGTGGTAGAACAAACTACAAAACCAAAGCAGCTCTACATACTTGTGGATAGAATGGATTATTTGGATTCATAATGGCTGTTCATCTGGAATGAAAATCTTAAGGGAGTTCTACAAGCCCTCTTAATTTTATCAAAATAGGTATTAGCTTTCACTTGTATCAAACCTGGTATCCTTCTGCACCAGTTGTGAAGAACTGGAGCTACTTTACATTTTTTGCAATTCCATTTCATTTAGACTACATTTGGTTCGAAAGATGGGGACAGAAGACCACTGCTGCTTTCCTGGGATAGGACATACATTTTCTACAGAGATCTAGTCTATCTCATATGTTTTTAGATACTGATATCAAACCATTAAACAAGTCTAAGAGGATTTTAGACAAGGTCTAATCACCATGCTCTCTTTCAGAATTATCCTTTTCGTCAGAACATGATGAAGCAGGGGCTCCTAAATCTTTCTAAGACAGTTACAGGCAATGACATATAATCTAGACATTACAGAAATGCCAACTCACCAGAGAGGCTGAGTCCTGAATAGGATCACTATCACCTACTTGTTCTGATCACAATGCAAGACTTCCTCACTTTTGATAATTAGGAAACAGCCAAAGCCAGAAATGGCCTTCAACAGCTTTGAATTGCTAGCAATGCTAGTAATGACCTTAATAACACTTCATTGTATTAGTAACGACTTAATTTCTAACCTAAATTATCATGGTATCTCACTTTTGATATCTCCTCATTAGTTACCTATTCCTTTTAGGAATCAGCACAACCTTCGTGTTTTAAATTTTCAAGGCTGCATAACTTAGCTCCTACTTGTCTTTCACCTCTCATTTCTTTTCACCAGCCTGATCAGAATGTGCCTTCTAGAATCTCTAGGTTTTTCCTCTTCCTCAGGTCAGCTTCATCCTTTTTCACTTGCTGTTCTACATTCCTTGAATTGCCTCCCTGCACATCTGCAGATTGCTGCTTTACATGCTTTAAATTGTATTGCATTGGTTTTTGTAATTTTGCCTGGATAATTCATATCTTATTACACACTGTAACCCAATTTGAGTCCAAAGTAGGTGAGAAATGGAAGGCAACAACAAATTATTATTCCAAACATGTAGGTATCGAGATGGTCATTAAATGGAAGATATAACTACTTAACAATTATGAATATGCCACATCACAAGCTGTCTTCCTGAAATCTAATCTATTGGCATCTTCCACAGACCGGAAGACTTCACATTTTTAAAAAATTCAGATTCAATCCTTAGTGTCACATGAAGCATGGAGGAAAAACCATTACTTAAAACTCTGAGAGCCACTGGCTGTCATGAACATTTAGCTTAGACAGGCCAATGCATTCACTTAATATAGAGTTGCTTCATGTGTAACAAACCAACATAGATGGCTTAAAACTGTCGGTGCCAGTGAAAGAAAACTCAAAAGAAAGCACTAAAGTCATTCAGAAAAAGGAATGCAAAAAAAACCTAATTTTTTTTTTTCAAATGATGCCTTTAACAAATATATCAAAAGGATAGATTCAACCTTGTACTTTATACATATTTCTATCAGCATTTTATCTCAACTTTACTTTCCCAGTCCATGTTGAGAATCATTGTCAGTCAAAACCCTATTAACACCTAAAAACAAATGCATTAAACAAGCAGAACAAATGAAATCCTACCTAGACATTTAAAGCAATAGTCATTTTTAGCTTATGATATCTGACACTGAGATTCAGTCTGAGCCTGTATATTTACCTCTTAAAAATAAACATTGGTTTTATGCCAGAAGAAATATTAATTTTTATTAAGCTATTCGTCCACAATTTTAAGACTAGTGAGTCCACTTTTTTCTTTCAAACCAATGGGGTTAAGCTGTGTTATGAACAGTGAATCTGAATTACAGCTATTCATGACATTAAATATAGCACCAGGTGATGACAGGCATGCTGTTGGTTAATTCCAACTTAAGTAGACAATTGATTCAATTACTGAATGGTGAATCAACACATAGATAAATCCAATCCTTTAGTGCAGTGTTTCTCAACCTGGTGGGGTTCAAGGGGCTCTCTGATTGTAGGTGAACTATAAATCCCAGCAACTACAACTCCCAAATGTCAAGGTCTATTTTCCCCAAATTCCACCAGTGTTCACATTTCGACATATTGAGTATTTGTGCAACATTTGGTCCAGACCTATCATTGTTTGAGTCCACAGTGCTCTATGGATGTAGGTGAACTACAACTCCAAAATTCAAGGCCAATACCCACCAAAATCTTCCAGCATTTTCTGGTGGGCATGGGAGTTCTGTGTGCCAAATTCGGTTAAATTCCACCGTTGGTAGAGTTCAGAATGCTATTTAGATTGTAGGTGAACTATACATCCCAGCAACTACAATTCCCAAATGACAAAATCATTCCCCCTCCCCAACCCACCAGTATTGAAATTTGAGCATGTCAGGTATTTGTGCCAATGAAGGAAAATACACCCTGCATATCAGATATTTATGTTATGATTCATAGCAGTAGCAAAATGACAGTTATGAAGTAGCAATGAAAGTAATGTTATGGTTGGGGATCATCACATGAGTAACTATTACGAAGGTTGAGAACCACTGCTTTAGTGAGTCTATTCCTGTCAAGACTAGCAATAGCCATGTAGGCACCTGGTTCAGCAGTATTAGTATTCAAATCAGAAAAGGCATGTGAAACTGGAGTGGGTAAATACTGTACTATCTTTTTCCATTGAGACTGGAGTGGGTAAATACTGTATTATCTTTTTCCAATGATGAAATACAAGCACGTTCACTCTCATATTGAAAGCAAAGTATTTCCTCATTAGTGCCCACAGTGATTAACCCCATACTTCTACTGCTGAACAAGATTAATTTAACAGTAGATCAGAATACATTTAGATGCTTTTATCTAGCTATGCACACTTTTAAAAGGGAACTCTGTCACCACTCTATCTACAAAGGAAAGCATTTCCCCAGATAATTGAATCAACTGAAAAACTGAGCGGCTGCTAAAAGAGGGAAAGAAAACTTATGAATAAAACCAATCTCAGTAGCATTTATCTGAGCAAGCACAGGACGAAATAAAATTCATTATCACCACTTCCCCCCCCCCCTTTTCTTTAAGATGACTTAAAGAATTCATTTGGAGTGGTGTTTTGTTCTGTCCCCTTCACTTAGAGTAAAATCTAGCTGTTCTTGGTAGACGTGACTATTGGGGGCTCCTAAGGGCTCTGCATCACACAATAGACATTGAGGGCCGGCTGGGTTATTGCAATATTCACAGGGTGAACTAAGGTCGGCAACAGGCAGACAGAGAGCTACTGAGGGTTTCTCAACTAGTGGAAATGAGACAACATTCCTTTTCACGTCAGCCACAGCATATCCCACAAGCAAACAGGCCAACCACATCATCCTTGGCATTCATGGCTTTGTTAAGTCACAGTCTCTGAATTGTGTATAACAATGCTACTCAAAGAGGTGGTCCAAGGATCAATGCCATCCACAAGTCATCAGCTGCTGGCAAACATCAAGGATAGAAAGGAACAATTGTAGCCAGTGGGTACAAATATAGTGCCAGTGCCTGGCAGATTGAATAGGGTGGAGGATAATGCTGGTTCCCCCAAATCAGACTGCATAGGAAGCACTTGTGTAGAAAACTCTTCCCTACCCAGCAAACAGCAATTAAAAAAGTACATGGCAGAGCTGGCTTGTTTGAATATAAAACGATTTCTTGAAAGGGAAATAAGGAGAAATTTCTGAATGCTAGATGTGTTTATAGTGTAATCTATAGCATCAGAACATATAAACTACCCTTCAAACAATTCAACAAAATAGTCATCCAAAAGTCCTTGAATTCTTTACCTTCATGATAGGACATTGTTTAGATTTTACTTAACTGAACTGAATAAGGAATGAAGATTCGATTGATACCATTTTTTTTTCTAGAAGTAGCTTTAGATTAGGTTAGGTTATAGAACTGCCCATGACAATTCTCCATTACAAATGGGATTTCTGTCTGGTTAACATAGGATTTTTTTGGATCAATGCATGAAGCTCCTTTTGAAAATAAATATTTTAGAAGACAATACATACAGAAATATCCTTTTAAATACCGAATTTCCTTTTGATTTTTAAAAGAAAATCTTCAAAACAATATGGAAATAGAGCATAAAATATTTTAAAATGAACAGATGCAAAATGGCATGGACTCAGCATATATGTCCATCTCTTGCACCCTTACCTGTACTTTCACTGAAAAATTACACTGTACTGCTATTAACCACTTCCAAGTTTGTACTTGTAAAAATTATGTCCAAAGATGTAATTTCACCACTAAAACTCTATACATCAGCCACTTAAACTCACATCTTGACAGTGAGACCGTCTTGGGGTTTGTAGATTGTTGAGGCACTGGAGGAGCTCTTAGGCTGAGAATTCTAAATATTCCTCAGTAAACCGCAAATCCCAAGGCAGTCAAAATGGATTCTTAGCCTTTGAGGCACCAGAATTCTCCAAGTAAGAATTCTAAATACCCCTCTCCACACTGCAAATCCCAGGACTCCATAAACAAAACCATGGCACTCAAAGTAGAATCATAGCACTGTAATTCCACTTTGTATAACAGCAAAAACCCTTAAGATGTAGCCTGACTGATATGGGAAGATGTACTCTCAAGAATGTGCATCTTAAACCATGTGGAGCTTTAAAAGAAACCATCCTTAAATTAAGCACTGAATGGAACAGGCAAGAATGTGAGCCAATTTTAAAGTGCTTGTAGTGAAATCTATACTAATTAGAATTTGTGATTTCTCCTCATTGGCAGCATCCCACAAAGTTAGGCATTCCTTATCCTAAATGTGTGGGATCAGAAGTGTTTTCATTCCCCCCATCCAGATTTTGGAATGTCAATATTGGCATATGAGTGTACAATGAGATATCATGGAGACCAGGGGTCCCCAAACTAAGGCCCGGGGGCCGGATGCGGCCCTCCAAGGTCATTTACCTGGCCCCCGCCCTCAGTTTTATAATATAATATATTGTATATACATATAATATTGATAATATTATAATGTAATACAATATAACACTAATAATAATACCATATAATAATATTAATTATATATTCTAATTACATATAATATTACTAATAATATTACAGTATAGTGATATAGTTCAATATAGTAATATATAATGCTAATATTGTGCGATGCTAATAATATAATATATTGTATGTACATATAATTTGTAAGCCACTCTGAGTCCCCTTTGGGGTGAGAAGGGTGTGATACAAATGTAGTAAATAAAGGCAGTAAATACATAATAAATACATTTTAGACTTAGGCTCACCCAAAGTCTGAAATGACTTGAAGGCACACAACAACAACAACAACAACAACAATCCTAATTAACTTGACTATCTCATTGGCCAGAAGCAGGACCACACTTCCCATTGAAATCCTGATAAATGTATGTTGGTTAAAATTGTTTTTATTTTTAAATATTGTATTGTTCTTTCATTGTTGTTGTTGTTGTTTTTGCACTACAAATAAGACATATGCAGTGTGCATCGGAATTTGTTTGTATTTTTTTTTCATATAATAATCCGGCCCCTCAACAGTCAGAAGGATTGTAGACCAGCCCTCGGCTTAAAAAGTTTGGGGACCCCTGATGGAGACGGAACTCAAGTCTAATGAGAAATTCAATTCTGTTTCATATACACTTTATACACATCACCTGTAAGTAATTTTATCCACAGTATTTTTAAATATTTTTGTCCATGCAATGAAGTTTGTGTTCATCAAACCATTAGAAACCAAAGGTGTCTCTAAGTCAGCCACTTATGCGAACAATATTGGATTTTGGAGGACATGATCCCTTTTAACATTCTTATGGCCAAAGGTAGTATCTCCAAATAATCTCTTTGTAAAAGTAAACAAGCAAATTTGGCAATACTTATTTATATAACAGCTATATTATAAGGGAGTTGATTATCGTGTTAGAGAAGCTTTGGGCAATGAGATAACAAAGCAACAGAAGAACCAACTAGAAACCTTTGAATACTTCTCCTTTGTGTTAAGAGACACTGTTAAGAGATTTCATTTAACTGTCTCAAAAGAAAGAGTAAATTAATTTTAGTGACTGTTTTTCTAAGATTGCCCATAGCTCATGGAACACTACACAGGTAGAACTATCCCTGCCTTTAACCTCTAACCACCCATAATACACACAGACAGCAATTAAGCTTATTCAGTTCATGCTACAGAATATAACCCACGATTCCATTCCCACCACTCCAATCAGATGGCTGCAACATTCAACAGCAATGTTTAGTTTCTTTGATGATGTTACAAATTTCTTTCATTCATACCCTGAATGTGTTTTCAGGAGTTTCAAAAGTGTGCATCTCAAACTGTAGTACAAATCATGCCATTTGGAAGAAAGTCCACTCAAATGGATTCAGTCTATTTGATGGTTTCTTTGCCTGAGAAACTGAACAGTTTTCTAAAGCACCATCTTCTCACCACATTGTCCTAGGTTTTCTTTCAGTTCTGGAATAAACAAGAGAACTTCTGGTAGTCTGTAATACTATGGATGAACAAGAACTGTGTTAAAATCATGACAGTGCTATAGTTTACCATCTGAGAAAGAAGCTTCCATTTATGCCAGCCCAGCTCCAGTTGCTATTTTTCCTCCAGCTAGCTGGAAGGTTTTTTTAAAGCACCATCAACACTGGGAACTTGGTGAAAGAGGGCTTCAGTGAGCAATAAAAAAAAACTTTGAGCTGTGAAAGAATGAGTTTCTGCTCTACCTTATTCTCTTATAACTGTGTGTTAACCTACAACAGAAAAAGTAAACAGCAGCTAGCCCCAGAATCCCTTCTTGAGCAAAACAGCAGCAAAACAAAGGGTAAAATGAGAGAGCAGGTTAAGTCTGACTCACTAGCTACTCCCAGTACATTTAAAAAGATAGGTTTATAGGTCTGGTCACCAAAATCGTAAATCGTAATAAAAGTAGAGATTGGCAAAAGAAGAAAATAATCTCTGGATGCATCTTGGAAGAAGCATTGATCTCTAGAAGTGCTCACGTATTTGTTTTCTTAGGTAAGGCTTACCTGTCCTCGTTGTGTCATTTCACATATGCATATCTTTAGTTCTGCAAAGGAAGTCCACTAAAACATGTTGAAACCCGTGTGTGTGTGTGTGTGTGTGTGTGTGTGTGTGTGTGTGTGAGAGAGAGAGAGAGAGAGAGAGAGAGAGAGAGAGAGAGAGAGAATTAAGTACATATTGTTTCCATATTTCTGCCTCTGGTATCAAAGTTTATCTTAAAGAAGCCCAATCTACTTTGTTAGCTGAAGTACACTTATATTAAAGACAGGTTCACATGAAGCATCTTAAGGGGAAAGAAATTAGCATCTCCATAGGCCATGGTCCTGATATATAGGTGTATTTTACTTTAAATAGTGACTGTAGCTGCTCTGGTAAGTCAGCACAATTTTAAGATCAAAGTACAACACAGAACAAGCAAAACTTTCTACAGCAAACAGAAATTGTTCATTCTGGCTGAAAGGGAGTAGGATTTATGTTTTCAGAGTGGTACTGAAGAGGGCAATTTATGGCCAAATATAAAAAAGAACCCAAAACTTATAAACCTGGGGAAATAACCGGGTTTTTATACTTAATAGGAGCTACTAGAAGATGGATGAAGCATTCTGTCCATCCATTACCAGTCAATAAGTCACTAGAAAAATGTGTAAATGCACTAAGAAATGCACTAAGCTGAAAAAGGAGATTTGGAGCATTTTTTGCTTTCTCCTATATGTCTCAGAATGGAAATGTAGTAGACTACCAGAGGGAAGATAATGTGCTTAATACCTTCAGTAACTTGCTAGAGAGAAAGGAAGAGACATTCCTCTCCCTTTCCTATTCCATCCCTCAATTAAAAACTATCTTCTGACACCCTTCTCATCTTAGTGAACAAAGAAGTTTGCAAAGGTTTATACTACTACTCCTGAGTGCCAATGGAGGAGGGCCTAAAATGACAATCCTTGTCCAGTTTGCCATGTTTCCATGCAGGATATGGAAAAAAATGGAGCGTTTTTCCATTTGTATGCTGAGTCCTTAGAACAGAAGGATACAGCACTCTGTCCTCATACACCTGAACTGAACTCCATGCATCTGCTGATACAGTTCCTTGTTTTCTATAGCAACTAGAAAGTGGTTTTAAAGATACAAATTGTAAAATTCATCATTTATTCTTTATAATTTTCTCTGATGAGCTCAAGGCAGGCTTTCTTCGAAGTTATCTTCACAACAGTGTAACAGAGGAGGTTGGGCTGAGGTAAATGATGGGCCTAAAGACATGGCTTATGGAGACATGGATGTCATCAGAAGATAAATGTGTGAGAGAACTTTTCAAGCTGACACATTCAGAATTCTGAATTAATAAAGAATTCAGATAAACTCTCCTCCAATGTCATGATTCTAACTAAAAGCTTGCATGGTGTTGCAGCACATATGACTTGCAATAATAGCACAGCCAGCCAAGAACTGAAACAGCCTCAGCTGAATCATCTTATTCCATTTTATAATCACAGGAGCAATGTTCTTTGTTTTATAAGCAAGATGCTCAAGAAATAAAAATAAAATTTAGCTATAACTGCAGCAAACAAGTTCCATATTTTAAATGAAACAAGACCTGCTGCTTAAAACAAACATTTTATTTTGCTATATTACTTAATTCATTTTATTTTCTTTTACAGTATGACCCCGATACCCACATGACCAGCACCTGCAATTGTCACTACCTGCATCTAGGAACTGTCTATATACTTCAGGCAATTCTATAGTATGATTTCACCAGCGGAAGTTGTTCACTTAAATAGGGTGCATTATTATTCTTTGTCTTATTTTTCTACAGTAAATTCAGGGATGTATCACACGCAGATATGGGGGTTACACTGTACTTACTTGTATTCCTGACAAAAAAATATTTTGGATCTTTATATTGTCATCTTTGCTGATGATTTTAACTATTTATAGTGTATTCTAATTCCAATTATGTTTACCCTTTATATATCTTGTAAGCAATTTGGAGCAAATATTCTTGAATAGCACAAGCTCCTATATTTTCATTAAATTAGTAATCATGAAATATCAGAATACCAACATTTGTATTAGATTACCTTTAGAATCATAAAACAGGAGCATTCACACCAGTCAAATGGTAGTGCGATAAAATTCATCCACAAAATTGATGCAGCAAGATGGATCGTTATTTAAAAATAAATTCAATACAGGTTTACATTAAATTCTTTTCTCCCTAATTTCAGAAGAAAGTAAATAATGTATGGAACATACATTTAAGCACTTGCCTGGTAGCCTCAAGCAACAATAGGTGGAAGCAAGTGCATGGAATTCTATGAAGGTGAGGCCAGAGGGCTCTGTTCCTCTTGAGTAACTGTCACAAAAAGGATGGCTTTTTGTGTGTCAGGAGCGACTTGAGAAACTGCAAGTCACTTCTGGTGTGAGAGAATTGGCAATCTGCAAGGATGTTGCCCAGGGGACGCCCGGATATTTTGATGTTTTTACCATCCTTATGGGAGGCTTCTCTCATGTCCCCGCATGGAGCTGATAGAGGGAGTGCATCCGGGTTCTCCCCAGGTTGAATTCGAACCTGGCAGCCTTCAGGTCAGCAACCTAGCCTTCAAGTCACAAGGCTTTAACTCACTACGCCATTGGGGCTCCAAAAGGATGGCTGCCTAAGGAAGAATACCCTCTTCTCCATTTCGATCACAGAAATGTAAATTGTGGAGAAAGACTGGAGTACACTGTTCCAAATAATCTAGTAGAAACTATTGTAAATATTCATATATAAGTCTAGAAATTTTAATTAAGAAATCAACACCAAAAAACTCGACTAACTTATCCACAGATCAATGTAAGTACTGTACCTAACTCTTATATAATAAAAAAGAGCCATCCCATTCTCTGAGTAGAGTGATGAAAGGCGGGAGCTTAGTCCACCATCATAGGAGAATCTAACAAAAGCAATAACCCTCTCTACTCTCTTCACTGTGGCACAACTTCTGGCCTTTTTGAATGCTGGGCAAAAAAATGGCAGCAGCGTTGGCCCATTTGGGGCAACAATAATGTTTTTTCTTTCTCTGTGGAATGACTCTCGACTTATCCATGGATCATATTACTTGTCTTACTTGTCCGAATGTGTCTCCCGCTATGACCCATCTCGAAATTTAAGATCTTCAGGCGAGGCCCTGCTGGCGGTCCCGCCAGCCTCACAGTGCGGCTGGCGGGGACGAGACACAGGGTCTTTTCAGTAGTGGCTCCTTGCCTATGGAACACCTTCCCAAATGATGTCAGGCAGGCTCCCTCCCTTCTATCTTTCCGCAGAAAACTTAAGACCTGGTTGTGGGACCAGGCCTTCGATCAGTAACAGCAGAATCAATTACTACCACATCCTTTAGAACTCAACGACAGACCCAGTTTTCAGACTCAAAATGCGCCAATCGTGTGTGTGTGTGTATATATATATATATATGTGTGTGTATATTTTTATGAATGTTTAATGTATTTAATTTTAATTGATTGAATGTTTTGTATTATTTATATATATATGTTTTATTGTAAGCCACCCTGAGTCCCCTATTGGGTGAGAAGGGCGGGATACAATACTGTATAAATAAATAATAAATAAATATCAAAATCCATCATTTTGGCCCAGAATCCCGCCCTCGATTTATACATGAGGTTGATGTATACACAAATATGCATGGTTTTAACATATTTCAGTTAATGTACAATGCTGTGATAAACTAGCAAGAATCTCACTGCTCATAAAAATTCAGAGCTGTCTAATGCCAAACACTGCTCTTCTATATACTTTTAAATGCTAGTGTGAACTCCTACGCAATCAGGATCAGCTTAATACTATTTTTGGCTGAACTTCTAGGACAGCTCTTCCCAACCTGACCAATGGCCACACTGATTGAGGGCGATGTACACTGAAGCATGTGGTGGGCAAAATGCAGCTTGAAAGCTGTATGAGCCTCTTCAGCTCCTATTTTGCACCCTAGGATTCCCAACCCCTCCAAGCTTTCTGATTTGTTTTAGCTAAACCAGGACTACAAAACAACAACAAAAAACTGTCAAGTTGTCATAAACATGAAGCAGTTTACACTATTGTCAATCCCACAGCTTCCCTCCTTAAGGTAAAAAAAGGGCTGATTATTAACCAAAACTTAAAAGTGCATCACATAATTTCCACTTCAGACACAACATGTCACTGTGAGTCTCTGAGAGGTTACTAGGATGAAACCTGGCCTCTACCACCAGCACAGCTGCCCATGCTATCGTAGCCCCCAATAATTACATTACGTAACAATGTAGTCTGGGTTTTCTTTTTAATACACATTACCATACAATTTTTGAGACACTGCTAGAATTTTCAGAACTACATATTTAAGTTTTTTAATTAATAATCTAGTAGAAACATCCAGGTTTCCAATACCAGGAAAATTGCAATCTTATTTGTGGAGTAATTTTCCTATGGCCAATTGGCGTTTTTATAAAAGCTTCTACAACACAGTGTTCATCCTAAATTTGGGAGATCTAGTTTAACAACATGGCACACAAGAAATGGTGGGAATATACAAAATTAGGATGGTCTTCAGAATAGGTATTGTCAATCCTGAAGTCTAAATTATTAAATGGTCAAGAAGACAAATCCATTACCTTTCTTTAAACATAATCCTATACTCTACTGAGCATTAGGATCTTTGTACTGTGCAAGGGACATACGCCATTAATAAGGATATCCTTTTACAGCATAGTAGCTACTGCAGGAAGTGGAGACAAACATTCCTACAAAGCCCTGTGCAAATCAATTACGCAGTACAGGGCAGATGGGACCAAAAAAGGGTCAGAGGGCAGGAGCCGTTAAGACTCAAATGTGCATCCTAAGAATAGTTAAAACTAGGTACTTTGTCACCTTCAGACCTGCAAGGTTTCCCCAAACTGACTGCAAAGCTGGCTCCTGAATTCAAGGAAGACAGGCTTCAAGAAAATGCAGACACTGTTGTTCCGTCCCCCAGGACGATGGTTTGCCTTACCTATTGGTCGTTTGTTTGTTTTCCCTCCTTTGCATCTTGTTTCAGCCTCTGGCTGCAAAGCCCAGGAAAAGTGGCTTGGAATCTGCAAAAGCTGGCTGCAGTTTTCTTTGCAGTGATTGGTCAAAGAGTGCAACATCTTAGGACCGCCCTTTTTACCAGGGTCTAGTCTCCATTTTGGAGCTTCATTCTGGCTATAGTTTTCCAACGTGCTGGAGCTGTGCAAGGCTAACTGGGACAAATCATCCTCAAAACCAGGCCAATCTAAGCCTATCCAAATTAGATAAGTATTGAATTATACTGATCTGGAATAGGAATTCTAGTTAGAGGAGCAGGGTTATTCCATCGCTTCTAGAACTAATCTTTGCTGTAAAGATAGGGAAGGAAAGAGTTTCTCCTTCTAATATAGGCAGCGTGATTAGGGTATAGTGGTTTTATAATCACCTTTGCTTTCTGGAACCAGGGATAATTCTGTACCTAAAACCTATAGAAATTTGTTTCATTTTCTGCAACTTTAAGATCTGTGCCAGGTTTACAACCTTGTATGAATAAACACCCTTTTTTGAAGTTATCCAGACTCAGTCGTTCAATATCTATAGGACAGCTTATAGGGATTTGCAGTTCGCCCGGATAAAGGACAGCACGTTTCAGTTTTATAGTTTTTTATTGTCCGGCGGACGGCACAGTTTTGAGGTAGATCAGCGGTTTTTCCGCTTCAGCTAGCTTGCACGGCCATAGAGACTTTGATTTTGTTGGTCTGTTGCAGTGAAAGCTTGCTGCCAGGCCGAAAGGCAAGTGAGAGAGTGGGGCTCCATTCCTTCAGCCTCTGCAGTATCCTGCTCTTCAGCTCGCGTGTGTGCGCGTAGCCCTGCGGCTGTTTCGGCAATTGCACGGCAAAACCCAGCAGTAGGTCCTGGAGGTGGTGAGTCCAGAAGCACTCGGCCGGGACAGTCGCCTGGCGGTGGTGACCTGCCTCATCGTCCTGCGGTGGTGACCTGCCTCATTGTCCTGCGGTGGTGACCTGCCTCATCGTCCTGCGGTGGTGACCTGCTTCATCGTCCTGCGGTGGTGACCTGTTTCATCGACCTGCGGTGGTGACCTCCCTTCACAGCGGGGAGGAGGCGTCTCTTCTCTCCTCCTTTCCAAAGCCAGCCTCGGTGCTCCTTCGGCGGCAGGCCTCGAGCCGCAGAGCACGAGGTGCTTGAAAATTTGGCGAAGTCGCCATTTTGGCAGTTTACGTCACTCGGGCAAGGGAGGTATCAAGTGGCAAGTTGCTGTCAGTTGACATTTTGCAGCTTGCCCACCAAAGTCTGGCGCCAAAGGTCACAATCTTTGTAAAGTATAGTTACTTAGTGATATATATTGCTATGGTTAAGTGCTGTGAATTGTATTATATATTGAATTTGCTTTTATTGTAAATTTACTTGCAGGTATATTGCATTTGCCTTTGTTGTAAATTTACTTGCTATTAAGAATACATAATGTCTATGCAATTTCAAGATGATGCAGATGGTATACCTCCTTCTGAGGCTGAAAGTAGGAATGAAAGGCCCCAAAGGATAAAGCACCCTTCAGCCAAGATGCTAGCCCATCTAATAGATGAAAAGGAGCTCCTCCATGTGAGGTTAGGTTCGGCATGGGAGCGAATTGTAACATTGATGGACAGAATTGAGAGCTTGGGTATTACAAGGGTGCCATCCATATTACAGACAGACCTTGAAGAGACCTTCGGTCTCTGGAGGGGTTTGGTGTCTAAGATAGTCCAGGTCCTCGAGCGCATTAACGCCAAGGATTCAGAGTTAGAAATAGTGAGTGTCTTAGCTGACACTAATGAGAAAGAAAATAAGGTGAGGGCAATTCTAGATGCCTTGGAATTTAGTTCTCCACCTGTTAATCTAAGGTCTGAGCCAAAAGGAAATCAGTCTTCCTTATGCAGCCATGAGACCAATCTTTTAAAATCACCTGCTGTGGCACTTAGTCTTAAGTCCAACCGCTCTAGCCAGGTATCTAAACTAAGGGAGTGTGCATCATCTAAACATAGCCACTCTAACAAGTCTTCTGCTGCTGGGAGTGCCATCTCTTCCCTAGCTGCCTTGCACATTAAGGAGGCTGCACGTCTGGAGCTAAAGAGCAAGGTAGCGGGGGCGGAGGCTGATGCTAAGGCAGCTGATCTCACCCTTCCCTTTAAAGAAGAAGAGCAACGACTGCAAATAGAACAGGCCCGTAGACAAAGCGAAATGCAAATAGAACAGGCTCGTATAGAGATGCTTAGAATAAAGATGGATGCCGCAGCCAAAAGGGTAAGGGCTGAGACTTTGGCCAAGGCCCTAATTGAGCCACTCACAGAAGAAAATGTAAGCCAGTTACCAATACAGGATCCTTCTGCCAAAGTGTTTGCGCACCTTGGCAGCATGAACAGTCAGTTTTCGGATGAGGAACAGGGAGACTTCTCTCCTTACCCAGAGCAGGGCCCCAAAGTCACTTTTGAATTTCCTGCAGAGCAGAGCGTCATAGCGGGGAGCTCACCCTTGCTCGAGCTACCTGTGCCTCCTGCTAAAACCCTAGGTCAGTCAATCAGGGCCTCAAGGCCGAGTGCTAGTTGGCCCCTACAGACAGCTGCACGGGGAACCATCGATTCGTCAGTGGTCGATGTCATCCCTCCAAGAGGCCAAAGGTTGACGCAAGGTACACGGTGGGAGTCCACTCCACAACAGCAAACTCCTCAATTGTTCCCTTCGACGCCAGAGTCCCAGCTTGTCTCCATCATCAGAAGCCCCAGAAGAGATCTTAAGGACAAGGGTGTCGAAAAGTTTTCGGACAAGCCTGAGGAATTTCTTCTCTGGAAGGCCACCTTCCAGAGAGCAATCAGAGACTTAAGGTTATTGCCTGAGGAAGAACTGACTCTTCTGGCTGCATGGTTGGGCCCAGCCTCATCCTCACAAGTTAAGAAGATCTACGCAGCCCACGTAGCCGATCCCGACAAAGCCCTGGAAAAGGCCTGGGCCAGGTTGCAGCAGAGGTATGGGGCCAGCACAGAGATTGAAGCATCTCTTATGGACAAGCTCCAAAGGTTCCCAGCTTTAAAACTCAAAGACTTCAAACTCTTGTGGGACCTCAGCGATCTCCTTGCGGAATTAGAGTCGGCCAAGGAGAATCCAGAACTGCCCGGTTTGAAGTGCCTCGATCAGCACCTGTCCCAGAGGCAGATCTTGACCAAGCTGCCCTTCACTTTGCAAGAACGCTGGGGACAGGAGGTCTTCAACTACAAGGAGGCCCACTCCCAGGCATACCCTCCATTTTCTCATTTGGTCCAGTTCATCACCAGGGCGGCCAGAGAAAGGAATGATCCGCAGACGGGCCTCCCCACCTTATACCAAGGGACCCAGCCAGAGAAGGCACCTGAAGTGGACAAGAAACCACCTAGAGAGGCCAAAAGACCGGTTAGTGTTAAGGCTGTTGAAACTCAGCACAGGGCCAACGAATCCAAGTCAGAGGTGAAGGAGGTGCTCTGCCCCATTCACCAAAAGCCTCACAGTTTGGCCAACTGCCGGGAATTTGGCAAGAAGCCTTATAAAGAAAGACAACAGATTGTACAGAAGCTGGGCATATGTTTTAGGTGCTGTGGAGCAACTCCACACTTTGCATCCAACTGCAAAGAAAACATCAAGTGTGAGAAATGCAACAGCCTCAAGCATTGCACCGCAATGCACAACTCCAATATCATCTCCCACCCCAAAGAGAACGCTTCACCAAAAGAAAAGTCAGCAGTCGAAGACACCGACAAGCCAGCCGCACCAGAGATGCAGGTGGAAGTTTCAGCAGTCGCCTGTACAGAGCTGTGTTCTGACTCGCACCAGTACAGAGTTTGTCATCCTATCTGCCTAGCGGATGTATATCCAGCCAAGAGCCCTTGGCTTAGAAAGAGACTCTATGTGGCCCTGGATTCACAGAGCGACGCCTCCCTGGCTACTCCAGAGTTCTTCCGCATGTTTGACCTTAAAACCAAGATGGTCGACTACACTATGACTACGTGTGCAGGAAAAAAGAAGTTGCAGGGTCGCATAGCATCTGGCTTTGTTGTCTCCTCTTGCGACCAGAAGAGACAGTTCAAGTTGCCAGACCTGATTGAGTGTTCCTCCATCCCTCGGAACAGAAAACAAATTGTAACTAGAGAAGTTGTGGAGGCTCATCCACATTTGCGACGGTTAAAGAATGCTATACCAGCCTTTCGGCCAGATGTGGACATTGCCCTTTTGCTTGGCTCGGACTGCCCGAGCTTGTTCTGTGTGAACGACCAAGTTAAAGGACCTCCAGGTGCACCTATCGCACAACAATTGCCATTAGGCTGGACAGTCATAGGCCCAGTGTGCATAAACAAGATGCACCCACCATCGTCGTTGGACTCCAATCAAGCACAGGTGCTTAAAGGTGGACGTCCTACACTTGTGCGCAGTTGCCTAAGTCATATCTCGGTCTACTGCCAAGCAATAACTCCAGAGTATTCCTCCATCTTCAAAGTCTCTGAGAGAGACGAAGCCACAGCGCTCTCGAAAGATGAGCAAAGGTTTTCGGACATTATGAATGCTCAAGTCTCACGAAGTGCAGAGGTGAAAGCCTGCAAATCAACCACAGAAATCAAGATGGGCCAAAGATCTTGCCTGGAACCACACCGTTTTGAATGTTTTTCGGAGTGGCACAGTCTTCTTAGAGCAGTTGCTAGGCTTATACATCGCTTAGTCTGCAAAGATAGTCAGCCTTTGCAAGTTCAGGACATGTTGAAGGCTAAGGGAGTAATATTCAGGTCAGTTCAGAGGCATGAGTTTAGTCTAGAAATAGCCAGGTTAGAACAAGGGCTTGACACCCCCAGTCGGAGTTTCTTGCATGAGTTAAACCCATTTCTAGGCAAGGAGGGTATTTTGAGAGTTGGAGGAAGGTTAGCCAAAGCTAAACTCAAGGCGTGCATAAAAAACCCCATCATCATACCCCCTAATAGTCACACTGCATTGCTGCTCGTTCGGCATCACCATGAAAGGATCCATCACCAGGGTAGAACTCTGACTGAGGCGACCCTTAGAAATGAAGGCCTGTGGGTGGTAAATGCTAAAAGTTTGGTCAGCAGTGTTATTTTTAAGTGTGTCAAATGTCGGCGACTCAGACGTAACTGTCAAAGTCAGTTAATGGCAGAACTACCTCAGGATAGGACTTTGACAGACCCACCCCTTTCCCATGTGGGAATCGATGTGTTTGGTCCTTGGGAGGTTGTCACTAGGAAAACCAGGGGTGGTGTTGTAAATAACAAAAGATGTGCGGTTTTGTTTACTTGTTTGTCAGTACGAGCTGTCCATATAGAGGTTGCAGAGGGAATGGACACTTCATCATTCATAAACGCATTGAAAAGGTTCATAGCCCTCCGTGGGCCAATTAAGTCAATTCGATCGGACTGTGGCACCAATTTTGCATGTGCAGACCTTAGCCAACCACTTCTGGAAGAGGTGGAAGGCCGAATACTTAAGCCAGCTTCCAACCAGAAGACTCTGGCAAACCCCAGAGGACAATTTCAAGGTGGGAAACCTTGTGTTGCTAAAGGACAAAGACTTGCCCCGCTATGCCTGGCCTATGGGCATTATACTAAAGACCTTTCCTTGCCCTGACGGTAAGGTTAGAAAAGTTCAGGTAAAGACTCATAGTAAGGACAAAATGTCTGTCCTGGACAGACCAACCAGCAATTTCGTGTTGCCTGTCCAAAGTGTGTAAGTTTTATACTGTTTTATTGTTGTGTATACAAAGGTGTTTGTATGTTTTTGATTGGTAAATTCCCACATCCTGGGAATTTAGCGGGGAGTGTTCCGTCCCCCAGGACGATGGTTTGCCTTACCTATTGGTCGTTTGTTTGTTTTCCCTCCTTTGCATCTTGTTTCAGCCTCTGGCTGCAAAGCCCAGGAAAAGTGGCTTGGAATCTGCAAAAGCTGGCTGCAGTTTTCTTTGCAGTGATTGGTCAAAGAGTGCAACATCTTAGGACCGCCCTTTTTACCAGGGTCTAGTCTCCATTTTGGAGCTTCATTCTGGCTATAGTTTTCCAACGTGCTGGAGCTGTGCAAGGCTAACTGGGACAAATCATCCTCAAAACCAGGCCAATCTAAGCCTATCCAAATTAGATAAGTATTGAATTATACTGATCTGGAATAGGAATTCTAGTTAGAGGAGCAGGGTTATTCCATCGCTTCTAGAACTAATCTTTGCTGTAAAGATAGGGAAGGAAAGAGTTTCTCCTTCTAATATAGGCAGCGTGATTAGGGTATAGTGGTTTTATAATCACCTTTGCTTTCTGGAACCAGGGATAATTCTGTACCTAAAACCTATAGAAATTTGTTTCATTTTCTGCAACTTTAAGATCTGTGCCAGGTTTACAACCTTGTATGAATAAACACCCTTTTTTGAAGTTATCCAGACTCAGTCGTTCAATATCTATAGGACAGCTTATAGGGATTTGCAGTTCGCCCGGATAAAGGACAGCACGTTTCAGTTTTATAGTTTTTTATTGTCCGGCGGACGGCACAACTGTCCTATCAATACCTACTCAGAAGTATGCTAAACTAGCAAAAAAGGATCTGATGATCACATGAATGTGCACAGACAGTCTACAGTTAATAAGGAATTTGCCTTCACCTGATAGCCAACGTATATTGCGCACAATTATGTTCTAGAAAGCAACAAATAATTGCCATGTACTCCTGTGTGCAAATTATGTTACCTAAACTGTCTGTAACTCTGGTCAAAATAACCAATTTCTTCTGCAACCCTAATCTTTGAATGTTTAATCAATAAATTGACAGGAAAACCACTTGATTTATGTTGAACGCCATCTAGTTGCAGTAGCACTACCATATTGTTTTTATGTGCCACATTACGTGAAAGTGAACTACAGAACTGGGGCTGCCAAAGTGTTACATAAAATCACTGCAGGATGTTAGTATTCAGTTAAGTAGTTAAGATCAAAACAGCTCTGAGTTAAAGACATTAATCCATTAGCGGCTCTAGATTGTACGAGCACAAGATTCAAGGATAATGCCCAGTAAGTTGCAAAAAAATCTCCCTGAGCATTTCTATCGCAAAGCAAAATTTCACTTGAATAAATATAAAATGTCAGTTAAAACTATTGTGAATGATATATGAGTAAGGAGGAAATAGTTGTTCTCAGAACTGACTGTTCATGTTGCATATTGGTGACTATGAAATCACTGAACGTCTCACTTAAAACAATGCCATGTTTAAAGAAAATAATTAATTCCTGTTAAAGATAAGTCACCTGAAAACATCAAAAATAGGAAGAAGGGGATAATCAGGTACACTTGTAGTAGTGCAAGGTGATGATCCAGTCTATAACTCATTTCCTTAGCCACCCCTGAGGGTCAAATTAGATGCAGCAGCAATGGAGTACATGACATGCCTCTGATTTCTTACAACATTTGCAAGTAGACACTTTGGAGAACGGTTTGGGATCAAGAGAATAAGATTTAATTCTCTCCTGTTTCACAAAGAGATGATTAATGGGCAAACCTGCTTTCCCCCCTGCTACCCACATACATATGGGGCAACTTTCACAAAGAAATCAGTATAGAGAAAAAGCGGTAAACTCCTCTGTACAAATGGTGGACATCTTTTTCCATATCTTCCTCCCTCTTCAAATACCAGCATTTGTGGGTGCTCAAGCCACATTATTATAATGGCCTAGTAAATTGTGCCCCTTCTATAAAATGGCAAAACCAAGTTGTTTTTATTTTTAGTTCTTATGGTTGAATCCATTGATACAGGGGTTCAAGTGTACTGAGGCTCATCCTCACTGTCCATGGCAATCAATCTCTTCGATAGTGTGTTTCTCTACAGATCTTCCCATGAGCTGCCTGATCAGCTTCCATGTCCTTCTTCCTGGCAATTACGGTTTCTTTGTTTTATTAGTTTACCCAAGCACATGCTTTCAGTGAAGTCATCTCACTAAGATCTAAGTGCAATTTTTAATTTTACCCAGAAATCCCACTGTATCAACTGCTTAATGCTAAATTAAAATTTACACAAATCTCACTGAGTCAGTGGGCCTGCTCTACTTAAGACTAATACATTAATTTAGATCTAATTATTTTATCTGTTACATTTAAAGACAAAAGTTTTTTCTCATCCCACAGAACTTTAGCACAGATCACACAGTATGATCTCCATATTCATGGGGGATTTGTTCCAAGACACATACCTGTGGATACAGTGAATTCTATATTTTGATTTTACCTGGGCAGTAAATGTATCATAGAACTGTACTAGATGACTTCCTGGGCCTTAGAGAGGCCCAGGAAGAATTGACATTTTTTGGAGTATGGATAAGCAAAATTGTGGGTCTCAAATCTCTGGATAAGGGGTGGCATATTGTATTTTCAGTTCTCTTTCTTAGCATAATGTCTCAGTGTTCTTAATGGATTTGATAGTAAATTGATGCCACAGAAATGTGGTATTACTTGTGGGGAGAGGAAAGAATAAAAAAAAAAGATACAAATCCCAGGAAACTACCTATATAATACTATTAGGGGAATAGTGGGGGGGTATGTTATTCATGGGACAAAGTACACCGGTTTTACAAACTCAGCTTTAGCAGCCAAGAATCACTAAACCAAGTGATGCTAAACAGGACTAGAGAGAACAAAATTTACTTCTCTAATCCAGGGTCAATCTTACCTCTAATTTGGATAGTGCCAACAACCTCTCCAAGACTGCAATCCTAGAAACTCTCTATTAAGCTTCCCTGAATCAGTGGAGCCTTATCTGAATGAAAAATGCACAGGAATTGAATCGTAGCTGTCATTTACAACCATAGGAATTTTAATGTATCTTAACATGAATACACCTGTAATTGACGTGTTAAAAAAAAGATTAGGAATATCAAACAGAAACTATAAAGCCGTTCAAAGTAATTTAGCCCCTTTTATTTACTGGCAAGCCTGGCCTGCTACATCAAAGAGTAAAAGTAGTTCTCAAAAGTTTAACACAATATTTTTTAAAGGAATGGGGAAAGGCTCAATTTGCAGGCTGCAAGCAGCCAATCCTCCACTAACTTTGAGGAAACTAGTTCCTTTTTTACTTACTAGTGAAATTAAGGTCTCTCAAGAGCCTAAAACAGAACAGGGAAGACAAAAACATGGTGAAATTGTCCCCATGGCCCCAAAGAGAGGATGTAGTCTTTCAAAGTCCAGTGGGAGATCAATGTACAAGTTCTGAAAATACACTGGGTGTCTTATCCAAGAAATAGTTTATAAAAGACACCAACTACATGGAATTCAAAATGCAACACAATAACCACAGTGGCAGTCAAATTATATTTTCCATAGCTTTCTGAAATACTAACTGCTATCAAAGCTGCATTAAACATAGACAATTGATCAGATGCAACAAGTGACAGTCATAACAATATATACTTAACCAGTTAAATAGATGAGCATTACAACACAGAGGTACACCAGCATGTCTTACAAAACGCTGCTCATGAAGATCCTTTTCACTTTCTAGAGAGAAGGGAGGTACTATAAGACCGGAAAGAGAAGCTCACACCACTGAAGAAGCATAAATCCTGTCCTACTGTAAGGCATGCCTGTTAAACCACGTGGCTTTCTGAAAACACACAAATCTGAAAAATCTCTGTGATAGTGTTGTCATCTGGTACTGAGACAGCAGTAGGGTCCATTCAATATTGCAGAGTTGCCTAAGATTATTTGAAGAGGTCAATGAAAATCTTCATCTCAAAATAACAAAGACAGAACCTAGTATTACCAATTGATTACACAGTTTTAACTACTGAACCATGCTTATAGCTGGACAAAATAAAACATGCCAACTCAGCACACTTATCTCTATAGCCAAGAATGTTTTCGGCATCTGCCATGAAGTGTCAGCAGTCTTAAGGTTCAAAGAGACACCAAAGAAAGGCACAATGAACAAGGCAAGGACATTATGTGAGAATGTTCTTGTTTCCAGAGTCCAAAATATGCCAGTTTGAAACAGTTGAAATCTCACACAAGAAAAAGCATACATTTTCCTGCAAAGATTACATATCCTTCTCCAATGAGAACATGTAATGAATCCTTTCATACTACAACTGGAATTGCAAGAAGCCTCACAATTTTGTTCACACAAAACACACCATAACAACCACTTCCTTTATTTATTGTTGTTGCATGCCATCAAGTCCTTTCTGACTTATGGTGACATAGCAACTCCTATCATTGGGTTTTCTTGACAAGATTTCTTCAGAGCGGGTTCCCCTTTGCTTTCCACAGAAGCAGAATATGATCTGAGCAAGGTAAATCATGGTTGAGCAGCAATTTAAAACCTGGTTCCAGAGTCGTAATCCGATGCTCAAACCAGTATATCATGATGGCTTTTACATTCTTTGTATGCCAAATAAAATAATCTACTGGTTTATTTAGAACTAGTTCAGACTCAGAACCAATTCATACCATATTATATTGCTGCCTGTAACATTCAGTGAAGAAATTCATGTGGGAAAGCCATGAGAACTCCATTTATAATCTCACATTACAAGGCTAGTCCTACTTTTGGCAGAATGAAGCAGATCCATATCGATCAGATTCTGAATGATCTCAACAGGCAGAATGTTGTATGTTGTATATTTTATTTCCTGCTGTTATATTTTTTTTCTGTCAGGGAGGAATAAAGAAGCTTATTGTATGCTTCATTTTTATAGAAGGAGGGAATATTTACTGTTCTTCAGGTTGCCAAATATTTTGGACCACATTTATCACATATCACCTCTTCTTTTCCTACAGACAGTTCACACACTGAAATACAAATCAACAGGTGATGAGACACCAGAAGCATAGACTTGTGAATTAACAGAACTTAAAACAGCATACAGGCAGTTACAAACATCTGACTTACAAAACAACTCCTAGTTTAGAAGGGGGCTGAGACAACAGGAAGTGATGCAAATCTGCCCCTTGGTAGGGAAATTAACTCCTGAAAGAGTTTTCATGGGGAAAAGGTTTCTCCATTGAAGCTTTCTCACCAATCCTTGTTTCCACAACAAGCCAAATTTTTCAAAATACAACTATCACAGGGACAAAGTCAGGTGAACATCTTCTGAATAGGGGCACAGACAGCAAAACAAACACAAGGGAGTTAACATTTCAGTAAGTTAGGTAAAATATGTGTGTGTGTGTATATATATGACTGGAGTTACATTTAAAATGTATCTGCTCCCACTTACACTCAGGGACTGCCTGTATCACCACCAAGAAGCAGCACTGTAAGTATAATGGGTCATTAAATGTTATACAAGTTGATTACCCCTAATGCAGAATTCTGAAATATTCCAAAATCCAGTACTGTCCATTTTTGCTTTTTCATTGTTCAATGTACGCACACTTTGTTTCATGCACAAAATTACTAAATATATTGTGTATAAAACTAACTCCAGGTTATGTACTTAAGGTGTATATGAAACAAAAAGGAGTTTCATGTTTAGCCTTGGGTCCCATCTCCAAGATATCTTGATATTACATATAGTAAAATAAAGGAATTCCAAAATATTTTTTTAGAAAAATCTGCAATCTAAAGCACTTCTGGTCCCAGGGATTTTGGCTAAAGGATACTCAACCTGTAAAAGTAAAGTATCTTGCATTAACACAATATAGAAACTGAAATTGGTTGCTTGTTGATGCTTTTTATTATTGTTATAATGTTTTTGTTTTATTCTGTTTTACATTGTGAACTGCATTTTTATGTAATTACATTTTAACTGTGTTGTTGGGCTCTGCCCTATGTAAGCCGCCCAGAGTCCCTTTCGGGAGATGGAGGCGGGGTACAAAAATAAAGTTATTATTATCATCATTATAACATTGCAAATCATCATCATCATAATCAATCTTTATTTATATCTCGCTTTTCTCCCTCATGGGACCCAAAGCGGCTTACAACAAATTAAAACCACATAAATAACAAGCAGAGTACATCAATAATATAAACACAATAAGATAAACAGATTAAGAAAAACAACTACAGTATAGTTTACAATATACAACGCATTTGAGAGCTCATAAAACTAACCACTGCCTGCTAGATAAACCTATATGGAAAAGGAGGTACTAAAGTACGGTGACGCACGTGAACAACAACAGAGGTAAGACATCCTGTTATTTCTCAAATGCATGCGCGCCTATAGACGCACACTCTTGTGCTGGACAAGAACAAGTACCCAATGCAACTACAGATAATCTCAAATGAACACTCTCTGGCCCCATTTGATTTAAACTCCCAGGACCACTTGTCCACCACGTGCTGAAACAAAGAAGCCACAAAGCTTCCCTGAGGGAAAAAGAAGGGGGGAAACAATACTGTACTCTAAACCCAAATTTCCATCAATGGCTGCATCTACACTGTAGAATTAATGCAGTTTGGTGACAGCACTCTTTGAGTAGAAAAGTCTAAAATTAGGATCAGAATTAATTCTATAGTGTAGATGATGTATGAGCAAACTTGGGCCCTCCAGGTGTTTTGGACTCCAACGCCCACCATTCCTAATAGCCTCAGGCCCTTTCCTTTTCCCCCTCAGCCGCTTAAGGGGAAAAGGAAAGGGCCTGAGGCTATTAGGAATGGTGGGCGTTGGAGTCCAAAACACCTGGAGGGCCTAAATTTGCCCATGCCTTGAATGGCTGCAACCAGGGAAAGCTGAAGGACAACGGTTAGGATAACACAGCAGTGAGATTGGTGCCATCATGAAAGGACAACCCCCAGGATTCCATCGCACCCAGCCAAGCAGTTACCAAGTGGCACCGAACTGCGTTAATTCTCCCGTGTGGATGCACCTCTTTCACCTCTCCCTCCCCATACTTGCTGCGCTATGGTGGGGTCCATCCCCGTCCCTCCTCGCCACGTGGAGGAGCGCACCCGCGTGGACTGGCTCGCCCACCAGCCACCCCACGCACGTACCTGCGGCTTATATGGGACCCACGCGCCCCGGGCTCCTTCCTTCCTTCTCTCCCTCCTTCCTTCGGCCCCCTCCCCTCTGGCCTCCTTCCGAAGAAGAAGCGCGACTCACGGCTGCTCCCGCCCCTCGCACGCTATAACGGGCCACGCGGGGAGAAGCCTCCTTGAGAGGCGGGGAAAAGGGCGGGCTCAAGGCCTCCCTCCCTGGGCTGGAGGAGAGGGTTCCCTGGGTCCCCAGGCGGCGAAGAGAGAAGAGGCCTGCCTTTGTCTGGGGCTCTCTTTCAGACGCGAGGCGGGAAACTGACAGGGAGGGAGAGAAGGCATGAGGGGGCCAGTCAATGGGCCGCCGAAGGAGAGGGCGCTTTCTGCACGTAGTGAAGGGAGAGGAGAAGAAGGTGATGATGATGATTTATTTATTTATTTATAGTAGAGTCTCACTTATCCAACACTCGCTTATCCAACGTTCTGGATAACACATCTGGATAACACATGTGCTTATCCAACACATTTTTGTAGTCAATGTTTTCAATACATCGTGATATTTTGATGCTAAATTCATAAATACAGTAATTACTACATAGCATTACTGCATATTGAACTACTTTTTCTGCCAAATTTGTTGTCTAACATGATGTTTTGGTGCTTCATTTGTAAAATCATAACCTAATTTGATGTTTAATAGGCTTTTCCTTAATGCCTCCTTATTATCCAACATATTTGCTTATCCAACATTCTGCCGGCCCGTTTATGTTGGATAAGTGAGACTCTACTGTATTTATAACATCATTTCTACTCCGCCCTTCTCACCCATCAGGGGACTCAGGGCGGCTTACAATATAAAGACATACATAAAAACCATTTACATCATGATTTAAAAAAAAACATTTAAATAAAAATTACATTAAAATTAAGAACCTGCCTAATTATGCATATAAATATACATTCACGTCGTGTTTCAGGTCCAAAGGGGGGTCTGTTATTGAGTCATACAGTTGTGCTATCACATTTCTGCTGCTACTCTTGCTCAAAAGCCTGGACCCATAACCATTATACAGTAGAGTTTCACTTATCCAACGTAAACGGGCCGGCAGTAGGTTGGATAAGCAGATATGTTGGATAATAAGGCGAGATTAAGGAAAAACCTATTAAACATCAAATTAGGTTATGATTCCACAAATTAAGCACCAAAACATCATGTTATACAACAAATTTGACAGAAAAAGTAGTTCAATACGCAGTAATGCTATGTAGTAATTACTGTATTTACAAATTTAGCTCCAAAATATCACGATATATTGAAAACATTGACTACAAAAATGCGTTGGATAATCCAGAATGTTGGATAAGCTAGTGTTAGATAAGTGAGACTCTACTGTATTATGATATGGCCAATGTATGACAGTCTCTGTTTACTGTATATCCTACATTATTATCCAAGATATTTACTTATCCAAGCTTCTGCCGGTCCGTTTCGCTTGGATAAGTGAGACTCTACTGTACTTTGGTCATTTCATTATGGGCTGCTACTTCCTGGCAGATGTCAGGTGGTGCAATACCAGCTAAGCAGTATAATTTCTCCAATTGTGTGGGAGTAGACGTCTTGTAATTTTTTTCGTGCCAGGAGCGACTTGAGAAACTGCATCCTGTGATAATGTGGTATGTCTCATTAAGAGCCACATCCACTCTTTTAACGTGGTGAGATGCATTCCACACTGGGCATGCGTATTCAGCAGCAGAGTAGCAAAGCGCAAAGGCAGATGTCTTCACTATGTCTGGTTGTGATCCCCAGGTTGTGGCAGTCATCTTTCATATGATATTATGTCTAGCACCCACTTTTTGTTTGATAGTCAAACAATGCTTCTTATACAGGCCCTTCCACACAGCCATATAACCCAGAATATCAAGGCAGAAAATCCCAAAATATCTTCTTTGAACTGGGTTGTCTGAGTCCACACTGCCATATATTCCAATTCAAAGCAGAAAATGTGGAATTTCATTCAGCTTTGTGAGAGGGACCAGCTCTGTACACTACACTGTGTAGTACACTGTAGAATTAATGCAGTTTTATACCACTTGAACTGCCGTGGCTCAATGGTATGGAATCCTGGGAGTTGTAGCTTGTGAGGTGGAGAAGGCTTGTTAAATGATCATTCCCATTCCATCACATTCAGCCTTGGGAAGTAAAGTGGTGTTGAACTGCATTAATTCTACAGCTTCAGAAAGCCCCCTTTGGGTCATTATAAGTTAGAAGCACTTGAAGGTTTTCATCAAACACAAAGTTGTTTTGAATACCTTTAAGGGCCCTATAATCTACATTTTGTCAGGATGCAACCCTAATGCTTGAATACTATCTTAGATAAAAGCCTATCCAAGTCATGGCTGTATAGCATTTAAAACCCAGGAATGAGGTTTCTTCTAATAGGTACCAGTATATTCTTAAGCATATAGTGGGCTCATGGTATCCACTGGGTTTGGTTTCAGGACCTCATGGATACCCAAACACATGAATATATATATATACACACACACACACATATACACAAGCACACATACATACATGCATACAAAAGTATAGTAAATGGTTCCCTTTATACAAAATTGCAAAGTCAAGGTTTGCTTATTAGTTTCTTTTTATATTTTCAAGCCCTGGGTGGTTGAATATGGATAAGGAATCCACCGATAGAGACGTCTTATTGTATTGCTATGTTTGTGTTGCTTTTGAGCAGCTGGAACTGACCCTTAAAAGATGTCTTGCCTCAAAATGCAATTTATTCCCTAGAAGGGAGATCTTTTAAGTCTTTTTCACACTTTTTAAATATTTTTTCACTCAGTATCCATGTCCTGGTCAAACCTTTAAGTTGCAATCCTAAACATTTTTTCTAAGAGTCATTTCCATTGAATGCAGTTGAACTTATATCTTGAGTAAACATGCATGTGGTTGTGTTTCATACACTTAGAATGCAACAGCCTTACTGTTTGGACCAAAGTCCAAAAATACTGAAGCTACGGAAACAAAGTACCGTAAACACCATTTTTAAGGTGTGAGAACAGTAATGCCTTTTAGTGCAGGAGGATGAAATGTTGGTAGTGATCTTTGTGAGAGTACTTTAGAAGTCTCTCTAATTGAGATCATTTGAGATTGGATTCTAAAAGAAACATAATTGGAGATTATTGTAAGGCCGCAGTTTCAAACCTTTGTGGAGGAGTGAATGGCATTCAGCTATTCTATCCATGAATAGACAGAGGACATAAGTTCTTTGCTTAAATGTAAAAATATTTTGGCAAATTGGCAGAAACTTGCTAGTATAAATGAAGTTTGTTTCAAGATTATCTGTACTGTTTTTTCCACAAAAGGTATAAGATAGCTCATTTATAAAAGTGATATTTTATACTGACTTCAGCAGTTTAATATGCACTATACGTTGCCAATACATTTTCATGAGGTAAGACTTTGCTGGATAGCTAGTATGATGGTTTGAGTCTTGGACATGGACTCTAGGAGACGATTGTTCAAATCCCCACTCAGGCAAATCACACTCTCAGCCACAGAGGTAAGCAATGGCAAACTCCCTTCGAACAAATTTTCCTATAATAGGACAACTTTGATGTTGCCATGAGTTGGAATTACAGGCAATACCCAAGTTACGAACAAAGTAGATTCTGTTTGCCTCACTTTCTGTCCTTGTGATAATTGGATTTGGAAAAATGTGGCTTGTTGTGGAAACACAGATTGGTGATAAAGCTTTGGTGGATACATCTTTTCCCCATGATAACTCTTTTAGGAGTGAATTTTCCTTCCTAGGGGTAGATTTTTCTCACTTCCTGTTGTCTCACCCACATTCTTATGAGTCGTTGGTTAAGTCAGATGTTTGTAACTCGTGGACTGCCTGTACTTCAAAACACATAATGACTAAACCTGGTGCCTTTTACAGTACCATATAATCCAAATTATCGAAGCAGATAATCCACATCTTCTTGGAACTGAAATATATACATCTTCATTGCCATATGATCCAGTTCAAAGCAGATAATCTGGATTGTATATGGTAGTGCAGAAGGGGCCTTTGATAGCTGCTTTATCTGTTAGTAACAGGTATTTGGGGAAATGGTTTATTGGTCTAGGACTAGCATGTGCATTGTCCTACTAGTACTGTGCACACAGTGTTTATTTAAAGTGCACACTTCAGACCATATTAGGCTATGCACTTAATAAACTCTCCCAAATGTTCTCTTTTGTGAAGAAGCAGCCGGTAAAAAGAGATAATGGGATTGAATGTCAAAAGTTATAGGAGAGATTGGAGAAAATATTTAGAGCAGTTTGCTCTTCTCTACCAGATTTCTACAAGAAACAAACTCTTTCCCCCAGAGACAGAAAAATGTCTTGGAAATAATGGGGAAATTATATACAGTAGGCCTTCCACATTCATTGGAGTTAAGAGTGAAAATGGAAAATCTGCAAATAGAAAATTCTGTGGATTTTTTAACCCAAAATAATACCTCTCTGAGAAACTCTAGGTCTCCAACATGACTCTGTGATCAATTTCCACTGGACATTGGCCATAGAACTGTACTGAAATACTTACAAATACTTAGAGGAGTGTCCTCTATGGTCCTCCTTCGTGACTCTGAGAGATTACATTATAGCAGGGGCACTTTAGCTAACTTTTGTAAGCAGAGGGCAATTATAAACTACCTCAGAGTCTGTTTTACCATAAAGCCCTATGATGATATTATCCATATAACAAAGTAAGATATAGTGTCATAAGCTCCATCTATAACCAGCAACTGAGAAGGAGCAAAAGTACAAATAGCACTCTATCTAATAGTACAACTGGGCGCAAACTGAAAAGAAGTTCAGATGATGATGCACTCAGATGCAGATAGAAAGTTTGAAACTATATATAATACATATAATAGAAATATGTACTGTGAAAAGCATGAAATAGAAAAAATGTAATATAAAAACATGCATCACTAGGGGTGACCAAGTTAAAATGGACAGAAATGGGACATTTGCAAATAGAAAGATGGATAGTGTATTATTCTAGTCCAGTGATTCCCAACCTGTGGTTCATAGACCACCAGTGGTCCCCAAGAACTAAAATATGGTCTGTGGCCTCACCGTTACTACACCGTTGCAACAAAGGCGACTGATCTTGCGAAACCCTCTTACAGTGCCAAGGCAACGGGGATGTCGGGAGGGGAGAGGCTGACTACCCACGAAAGGTGCAACAGCAAGCCTCCTGACTGCTTCTCCTCCTCCCTCTCTCCCTCCCCTTGAACGGAGCCATACCATGTGGCACCTGAAAGTGGGGGGTGTCTTGGTGTCTTTGTTTTTAGGCCTGCTCCTGGGGTTATTCGGGGTGCTGATTCAAAAAATTGTTATGGATAGACCACATCAGCTCTAGCTTATTAAATATGGTTTTCTGTGGGTGAGCAGAAGGCGACTACTGGGTGGCATATGTTCTGTATCAGAAGCTAGAGCTGATGGGGTATATCCAATGCAATTTTCTGAATCAGCACCCCAAATAACAAAACCGAATCTAAAGGCGACCAAAAACTAATTCATAACCCTTTTGGTACTAATGTTGGAGCATGGTCCGTTGTCAAAATGGTCCCTGGTCAAGTGGTCCCTGGTCAAAGAAATGTTTGAAACCACTGTTCTAGCCATATAATGTAGAGTCTATCTGCATAATATCAAGAGGATATCATTGGGGGTGGGGTGGAATCTCAGCACTACCATAATCAAGTTTATGCTCTTAGAAGGGGAAGAGGGGGAAGTCAGGAGCAGATTGCCTGCCATATACTGGACTGCTAATATCAATGTCTAAAGAAGAATGTTTAATCAATCGTAATGGCAAGATACAATCTAAAGAATGTATAGATGTAAATGTTATGTAAAGAAGAAGCCTGGTTTCCAAATGCAATAGGACACAATGGCTCTTCCATCCCTTTATTGCTAGGTTACATTTTATGAAACCTAAGAACACATAATACTAATGCCTTTGAGTCTTTACAGTCCCTTATCACTTAAACCTTCCACTGCCACTGTGTCATTAAAACAAATTTGCAGCTTTCCAGATGAAATTTAGAAATGGTGTGGTGTCATATGTTGTGGCTTTTTACTTCTAGAACTGGCTGGCTGCAAATGAAATATTGTTGGATCTGAATATTCACTGGTATGAATGCATGGAATCTTGCTGTACTTACCATATACACTGCCATATAAAATCCAGATTATCTGCTTTCAACTTGATTATTTGGCAATGTAGACTCATATAATCCAGTTCAAAGCAGATAATCTGGATTTTATATAGCAGTGTAGAAGCGGCTTGAGTCACCTGAGTGAGAAGCAGAATGAAACCTGCATCTTCCCTCTCCTATTTCATCCTTTCTAACAACAGTGCAAGTTACCATATATCAAAACCATGTATCTTGTGATATTGCATTTGTCCTTCCTTTTTATCCATGTGCAGTTTTGTCAACAGCAGTAGCTACTTTATTGTAGTTAGTAAACCAGAGACAAGGTGAATGTTTGTCAGCAAACTGCTTCTGCCTTACAAATAGAGGACTGTATGGACTGAGTTAAGTACAAAAATTACAGCATTCCTGCTGTTATATGACACAGTAACTGCTAATGTGCTATAGGTCCAACTTGTCCAGCTGTAATGTCAAATATATGCATGCAATAACTTCTTGCAATGGAATTCTGCTTTTGTTGATTTTTTCCCATTTTCTAGAAAAGCGTTCTCTCTAGGTATTTGGAAGTCCTCCAATGCAATTTTGTGGCCATCTTCTGGCAAGCACTAAGTCAAAAATGTCATTTTGAGGTTTTGTTTAAGGGGACCAAAATAACATCATTCTCATTTAGACTTCCTTCTAATGCCTGAATCCAGTTGTTAATTCTAATTAGAGAAGATCCTCAGCATAAAACTGAAGAATGGTAGACCTGTGTACATGCCATTGATTCAAAGGTTTTTCCCTAGTTGGTCCTAGCACTTGGATTTGGACAAACATGACCATAACCAGGACTTAACAAATCATTAATAAAGATCAAAAGCACAGTACACAACACACCTATAACCTCAAGGGATTGTAATGTAAGCCATTTCTCGGTTATGTCCATTATATATTTAGAAGACCTCAAGGCAGTACAGATATCCTTAACAATTACCATAGAACACCATGCTGTCACTTGTTAACATTGTGAATAAATACAACACTCTCAGTTCCATCTTCTGTAACACTTGTTACAATAATAAATAAGCAAATAAATAAGCAAACATGTGCCAAGCACACTAACATGCCACACAAAGTAAGCAATGACATAACAAATTATTTTATTAGACACCTATATAAACAATGTTTCCAGTGTCTGTTGCTTCATATGTAAGGTGTCAGTAAGCACTTCTCCATATAGTAGATCATATTTGTTGATTTCCACCAAACTGTATGTTGAAGTTCATCTTATTTGCTGTGTTCAATTGAGCTTACCCATTGCCATAGGGAACCAATCACTGGATCAAAAGATTTTTCTGACACTGATCTAGTTTGTTGGCCTTTTAAAGGCCTTCTAGCAGTTTTTTGTGCATTGCATTATTTCATGTTGATATTCATTTAAACAGTCACATTGCCAGAAGCACATTATTCTGCCCAATCCTGCCCACAAACGCTACCCTTGTTCAGTCCCCTCTCCATGTCAGATGACTCCATGTCAGATGACTCTTTCTCTCTCCTACCAGTGGAGATGGGCTCTTTCCCTAGACAAACAAATACATTTGGAGGCTCTCCATCTTTGGACAGCTGACTAATCCCTTCAGAAGGCAACCTCAATCAGCCAATCCACCAGGGGAAAGAGGGGTCACACGGGTGGGGCACCATCGAGGTGGTGTGGGGGAGGAGGAAGATCGGTCACTTGCTGCCCAGGGAGAAGCGCAACAGAGTTCTTGCGACCCTGGAGAGGAATAGGTGTGGTAGTCTCCAGGACAGACCCCCCCGGTCTTAAGGTTCTGCTTTTGAACGCCAGATCCATCAATGGAAAGACAGTTGTCATTCAGAATTTGATCCTGGATGAGGGGGCGGATCTGGCATGCATCACCGAGACGTGGTTGGACGAGCTGGGTGGAGTGAATCTCACCCAGCTGTGTCCACCGGGTTTCGGGGTGCATCAGCAGGCCAGGGCTGGGGGGGCGGGGAGGAGGAGTCGCGGTGATCTTTCGGCAGTCCATCGCCCTGATCAGATGCGCCGTTCCGCAATCTTCGAGGTTCGAGTGTGTCTTCTTGAAGGTGGGAGCCCGAGACAGCTTGGGGATTCTGCTGGTGTACCGTCCACCCCGCGACCCAGCAGTCTCTCTGTCTGAGCTAGCAGAAGTGGTCTCCAATTCGGCCCTGGTCTCCCAACAACTCATAGTTTTGGGAGACTTTAACATCCATGCCGAGACCACAGTGACAGGTGCAGCTCAGGATTTCATGGTTGCCATGACGACCATGGGGCTGACTCAAGTTATATCTGGGCCCACACATCAGGCAGGACACATGCTGGACCTTGTCTTTATTGTGGACGGTGGGACAGTCAGAGTGGAAGAGCAAAATATCCTTCCATTGTCATGGTCTGACCATCATCTGATCTGTTTAAGTTTCGCCGTGTCTTCTAACCTCCGCAGGGGTGGTGGACCCACTAAGATGGTCCGCCCCAGGAGGCTGATGGATCCGGATGGACTTCTGAGGTCTCTTGGGGATCTTCCTGTTCTGGAGACTGGCGATCCTGTCAATGTCCTGGCTGATCGCTATAATAGTGAGCTGGCTAGGGCACTTGACACGATCGCTCCCGAACGTCCCCTCTCACTTCGTAGAGTCACGTCGACTCCTTGGTTCACTGAGGAGCTGGCTGTGATGAAGCGTGCGAGGAGAGGACTAGAGTGCATCTGGAGGAGATCTCAGGATGTGTCTGACCAAGCACGGGCTAAAGCCGCTATTAAGGCTTACTCCGTGGCTCTGCGAGCAGCCAGGAAAGCTTTCACGACTGCCCGCATAGCGTCTGCAGCCAACAGGCCATCGGAGTTGTTCCGAGTTGTTGGGGAGCTCCTCCCGAGCCCCAGGGGCTTCCTGATGACTTGGCAACTCGGTGCAGCGATTTCGCGCACCATTTTGCAGGCAAAGTTGCTCAGATACGCCGTGAGTTGAACTCCAGCTTAACTGTAGTTCCAGCGGAGGTAACCGAGGTACCTGTCTGTCCGATCTTGTGGGATTCTTTCCGGCTTGTTCTTCCTGATAACGTGGAGGGGATTCTTGGGTCTGTGAGGGCGACCACTTGCACTCTGGATCCTTGTCCTTCTTGGCTGGTTAAGCTGGCCAAAGATGGGTTGTTGGATTGGTTTGTGGCTATTATAAATGCCTCCTTGGGTCAGGGGTCAGTTCCATCCTGCTTTAAGCAGGCAGTAGTAAAACCATTACTAAAAAAGACCTCTTTAGACCCATCTGTATGTAACAACTACAGACCAATTTCCAACCTCCCATTTTTGGGCAAGGTTCTGGAGCGGGTGGTTGCCACGCAGCTCCAGGAGTTCCTTGATGACACTGATTTTCTGGACCCTCGCAGTCTGGCTTCAGGCCTGGGCACAGTACTGAGACGGCTTTGGTCGCCTTGGTGGATGACCTCCGCAGGGAACTGGACAGGGGGAGTGTGACCCTGCTGGTTCTCTTGGACATCTCAGCGGCTTTCGATACCATCAACCATGGTATACTTCTGGGGAGGCTCTCTGGGATGGGGCTCGGTGGCACGGTTCTGCTGTGGCTCCAGTCCTTCCTGGAGGGCCGTTCCCAGATGGTGAAGCTGGGGGACACCTGCTCAGACCCCTGGCCATTGACCTGTGGGGTCCCGCAAGGGTCTATTCTATCCCCCATGCTATTTAACATCTACATGAAACTGCTGGGAGATGTCATCCGGAGTTTTGGAGGGTGTTGCCATCTCTACGCAGATGACACGCAAATCCACTACTCGTTCCCATCTGACTCCAAGGAAGCCCCTCAGATGCTGAACCAGTGCCTGGCCGCTGTGGCGGACTGGATGAGGAGGAACAAGCTGAGGATCAATCCTGACAAGACAGAGGCCCTCCTGGTCAGTCGCGCGTCGGATCGGGGTATTGGGTGGCAACCTGTGCTGGACGGGGTCGCACTCCCCCTGAAATCACAGGTCCGCAGTTTGGGGGTCCTCCTGGACTCAGCGCTGACGCTTGAGGCGCAGGTGTCGGCGGTGGCCGGGAGGGCCTTTGCACAACTCAAACTTGTGCGCCAACTGCGACCATACCTCGTGAAGTCTGACTTGACCACGGTGGTGCATGCCTTGGTTACCTCTAGACTGGACTACTGTAATGCACTCTACGTGGGGCTTCCCTTGAAGACGGCCCGGAAACTACAATTGGTCCAGCGCTCGGCTGCCAGGTTAATTACGGGGGCGAGTTACAGGGAGAGATCTACTCCCCTGTTCAAGGAGCTCCACTGGCTGCCTTTTATTTTCCGATCCCAATTCAAGGTGTATACCATCACATATAAAGCCCTAAACGGTTTGGGACCCACCTACCTTCGTGACCGTATCTCCTACCACAAGCCTACACGATCCCTTCGCTCATCAGGGGAAGCTCTCCTGTCCCCACTCCTGATATCCCAGACCCGCCTTGTGGGAACAAGGGAGAGGGCCTTTTCTGCTGTGGCCCCCCGATTGTGGAATTCTCTGCCCGCGGAGATTAGGCAAGCCCCCACACTAGCAGCCTTCAAGAAAGACTTGAAAACATGGCTCTTTCGCTGCGCTTTTGGAGAGTAACCATTTTATATTTCTTTTCCGTTGCTCCCCCTAATATCTAACCTCCAGAATACCCCACTCCCTTATGACCCTGTTCGCTGTGGTTTTTATTTTTATGTCTTTCTCACCCCGAGTTTTAACTTAATGTTCATGTGGTCTGCCCTTGTTTTTATTGTCTCCTTGTTTTATTTTGTAATGGATATTATTTACTGTATTGTTTACTGTATTGTGGTGTGCTGTTCTTTTATATGCTGTTTACATTGTATTGTTTTGGGCGTGGCCCCATGTAAGCCGCCCCGAGTCCCCATTGGGGAGATGGTGGCGGGGTATAAATAAAGTTTTATTATTATTATTATTCTAACTATACTATGTTGATGTGTTAACATTCTCAAATGCATGTACTATCCTAATGCCAATGCCTGCTAGCCAATATTATTATAAGATTTAGAGTGTATCTTTATAAATTTGGTGAAGATTTGTTTGCCCCAAGCTTGAAAAGCAAATGGCAAAGAGAATGATAATTGAGTCAGTCTGCGATAGTCTTGTCGGTTCTGCTTACTTGGAAGTAAATCCCACTGAACCAATATTTAAATATAAGATTTTACTATATGTTGACAGCATGAATAAATCTTGAACTTTTCAAAATAATAAAACTGGTGGGTACCTTTTTTAATCTTTTTCCAGGTCACCATACTACATGAAGTATAAAAGCCTTCATATAATTAATGTAAGGTTTATTATCATATTTATGTATGGGGCTCAAGGTGATTTACAACAAACATGGATAAAACTTAACAACATACACATGTTTAAAATGTAATTAAACCATTAAAAACATAAACCATTAAAATGAACACAGTGAATAGAAAACGCAGCACATTACACAGGACCCGTTTCCTCTTAAGGAATTATTGTTCCAATTAGTTTCCATTTAAAAAATATCTGTCTGCAGAAAGTCTAAACTCTTTAGGAAGTGTGTTTCAGAGCCACTTAAGAGATACCACAGGCAGTCTCAATATCCAAATTAATGAGCCATCACAACTATTATCTAGTACAGGCACCATAAAAATGTAGCCTGAAAAATCAGGAATTTCAGATAACATGGTAGAGTAGCAAGATATCTAAAGCTCAAAGTAATGTTACATTTTCTCTAAATAATAACTATGCGTGTATATATTGGCAATCACTATTGTCTATGACTTGTGTCTTAAATATGTGCATTGCTTTGTTGTCTTGGTCTCTATTTGATGTTTCACCATTTGGAGGAAAGGGCATCATCTTCATCATCCACACATTGGTCAAATAATTGTGTATTCAAACTTCTAATCGTATATCCAATCTAAACAGGCTTTCTATTTCTGCCTTTCATTTAGGGACAACAATAAAATCTCTCTACCCTGCAACAAAAATATCTGGGAGCTTTTCTTCCAATTTCTGTTAACAAAAGTAATTACCGTGTTTGGGCAGAATGATAGCACTGGGCTTTAATCCTATATGTTTTAAAATCCAGTAGAAATACTGTGCCTCTTTGAGATACAATACAAGAATTGTATCAGAGCTGTTTGAATGTGTTTTCTCTTCATTTTGGATTCAGCTGCATTGTAAACTCAAATGAGTTGCCTTTTCCTAAGGATGAATGTTTAATATCTCATAATCTGCTCCAGATGAGAAAGATACAGGGAACAAAAACACAGTCAAACAGTGAGACTAAACAGATGGGAAATGGATCTTCTGCCACATCAAAGGCAAAAGTCATCTCCACAGCAAGACTTAATCGCTCTCAGTAGGCTTCATAAATGTTAAGGCACTTAACTATGCTGAGAAGTGAAAACAGGACCTTGTACATTGGACAATAACACCATTATTCTAATCCAAGGATTAGAATAATTCCATTCTTCTCCCTCTTCTAAAGTGAAATCAATGCAGACATAAAGAAGTCAGATGACCAAGTTTCTTTTGAATGTTTTTTAAATATTTTATTCCCCCATACTGTTTTTTTCCACAAAAAAACCCCCACTCCAAACTTTGTCTCTCTATATATATATGTTCTGACCAGTCGATATTATTTTTAGATCACATGATTTACATCAAAATAATCACAATTCTTTAAAAGCATATATAATATGAGCACATAACAAATAATTCAAGATCTATATTTATTTATTTATTTATTTACAGTATTTATATTCCGTCCTTCTCACCCCGAAGGGGACTCAATAGGGATACCAAAGTCCCTATTGGCAGTGTTCAGGTCTTTAATGTACAGATCTGGTTTTGTGTCCCCTTTTCACAAATTCATCTTACATGTCATACCATTTATGTGTTTTGAGAGAGGGTTATACTATCTGGTGGTGCATCATAGAACAATGAAAAGGTGACAGAAGTAAAGATCTTGGCTTTTCTGTGGGGAAGCATGTAACAAGGTGCATCTACACTGTAGAATGAATGCAGTTTGACACCATTTTATCTCAGTGCTATGAAGTCATGAGGGCTGTAGTTTTACAAAATCTTTAGCCTTCTCTGTCAAAGACTGCTTGTGCCTCACCAAATCCCAGGATTGCATGGCATTTAATCATTGCAGTTGACTGTATTCTCATTATAACTGTATTCCCAATTCACATCTGACACAATAAATAAAATAAATTGCAGTCAACGTGGTGAAAAACTGTACTAATTCTACATTGTAGATGCATCCACAGGCTGAGACAACCACAAGTAAAGGAAGCTATGTCATCTCTTAATCGTTTATTGACGCTCTTGAGTAAAGTCTAATTTGTTTGACTTTCCACTTCATCTAAGGTATTAACCATTCCTTGCTCACATGAGACAGTAAACAATGTACCTGAATGTAAAAACCCATGGGGCATAAATAGAAAAGACCAGCATGCAGATTTATCTGGCATCTCTAGAAAATGTATGTGGAATAATTATTTAAAGCCACATATAACTTGCTGCACTGAAGAACAAGTACTCCTTGAATTGGAAAAAAAATAACACCAGACTGTCTACTCGAGAATTGTGTCCAGAGGCACCAACTGCTTTCATTTTCTTAGCATATGATTTCCTCAGTTGAAGTTTTCCTTCCTCTTGAACTGATTATTGCGGTCAACAATGCATGCACCGGTGTTCAAGACTTCCATTGTAAATTTAATTTAAGCATTTGATGGTGTTTTACCAGTATTTCTGAGGATGTTTACCTTTATAGCACAGCTTTAAAAGGTCTTTAGCCTTTTCTGCCAAAGAATGCTGCTACTGTACCAAATTATAATTCCAATGTTTCCAGGGCATTCAGCCATGGCAGTTAAAGTGGTGTCAAACTATTAATTCTGCAGTGAAGATACACCCTAAATCTATTTCCTCAGATGCATGAATGTAAGTGCCTAGGAGCAGATCCTTACAGGCAAATTGTATGTAACAATGATGCAAAACTTGTGGGTATGGTGATGAGGTGACAAGTGTGAGCCATAAGTACACCTGGTTGTTGCTCCATGCTCTACCTACAAGTAATCCCTTTGTAACTTGTAATTTTTTATGTTGTGAATATACAGGTGATACACCAGCACCATGCACAGCATATTTCTAAGCAGGGAAGAGCAGAAATACATTCTTAAATATGGAGTGCATGTGTCCCAGAAACCAATTTTACAACATGCACTGTCACATTTTACAATCACAAATAGGGCATGGAAAACTTTCATATCCAGGACAAGAACTATTGCTCTATAACATTCGTAAAACCAAGAATAGCCTACCTCACTAATATGAAGGTTAGGATAAAATGTGGAAAGCAAGACAAAAAAACAACTTCTACATTACTTTGAGAGTCTTGGAGAACTTAAAAAAATAATTGAGAGATACCAAGAGCAAAGCAGGTGAGAAAGATAACAAAAGAGGTATTATATTCCTCTGAGTTTTTCACCTCCAAGAACAATACACCCAATTTAGCATAATCATAAACATAAAAAAGAGCTCTAGTCCAATAATTCTTTGTTTACAGACAGGACATCCTTTATGATTTTGACCCCTTATCAGCAACTGAAGAAGACAGTGGAGAAATGCAGAACTTTATTGTTCCTTTGACTTGGCACTAGCATTTCTTTACCACACCCCCAAAAACAGTTGCCAAGACAAAAATTCGTGCTGTTTCAAACTCATACTTCAAACTTATGTGTTTGAGATATGAATTATTTTCTTAATTAAACTTTTCCATTACTGTTCTTAGGAAGAGAGTATAGAAACTAGAAACTGTCTGACACCAAATTTTTCCCATCATGTGAGATAGGAATAGTAAGGGTGGGCAACTGAGGCCTTTCAGATTTTGTATTCCAGTATCTTTCACCATTGCTTATGTTGCCTAGGGGTTTTGTTTAAGGGGACCAAAATAACATCATTCTCATTTAGACTTCCTTCTAATGCCTGAATCCAGTTGTTAATTCTAATTAGAGAAGATCCTCAGCATAAAACTGAAGAATGGTAGACCTGTGTACATGCCATTGATTCAAAGGTTTTTCCCTAGTTGGTCCTAGCACTTGGATTTGGACAAACATGACCATAACCAGGACTTAACAAATCATTAATAAAGATCAAAAGCACAGTACACAACACACCTATAACCTCAAGGGATTGTAATGTAAGCCATTTCTCGGTTATGTCCATTATATATTTAGAAGACCTCAAGGCAGTACAGATATCCTTAACAATTACCATAGAACACCATGCTGCCACTTGTTAACATTGTGAATAAATACAACACTCTCAGTTCCATCTTCTGTAACACTTGTTACAATAATAAATAAGCAAATAAATAAGCAAACATGTGCCAAGCACACTAACATGCCACACAAAGTAAGCAATGACATAACAAATTATTTTATTAGACACCTATATAAACAATGTTTCCAGTGTTTAGCATAATCATAAACATAAAAAAGAGCTCTAGTCCAATAATTCTTTGTTTACAGACAGGACATCCTTTATGATTTTGACCCCTTATCAGCAACTTGAAGAAGACAGTGGAGAAATGCAGAACTTTATTGTTCCTTTGACTTGGCACTAGCATTTCTTTACCACACCCCCAAAAACAGTTGCCAAGACAAAAATTCGTGCTGTTTCAAACTCATACTTCAAACTTATGTGTTTGAGATATGAATTACTTTCTTAATTAAACTTTTCCATTACTGTTCTTAGGAAGAGAGTATAGAAACTAGAAACTGTCTGACACCAAATTTTTCCCATCATGTGAGATAGGAATAGTAAGGGTGGGCAACTGAGGCCTTTCAGATTTTGTATTCCAGTATCTTTCACCATTGCTTATGTTGCCTAGGGGTGATGGGAGTTGCAGTCAAATAACCCCCATAGGACCACAGTTGCCCATCTCTGGTCTAAAGAAATTATCCCCATATTTTGAATCTGAAAATGAATAGCTTACAACAATTAGTCCTTGTTGTGTAGCATGTAATTCAGGGTTAGGAGCAGGTCAAAAGGTTAATGGCTGGCAGCAACTTCATTTTATTGACTGGTGTTATTGTCCTGTTTTTAGATTGGTGGTTATTATGTATTATGGCCTGCATATTTTTGATGGAAGATTAAGTTAACAGATAACTTACCGCTACTATGTAATGAAGAGTTCAAAAATTCACTGACTTAATCTTTTTGGTAAATAAATATGCCACAACATTCCATAGTGCATACATATTGTATCTAGTACAATTACATTGCCTAAAGCAATTCCATCTTGCTGTCTACATATATTGAGATAATTTGAAATCATCAATCACTAAAAGTGGCAACTTCAGTATGAGTCCACTCTCTACTCTTGTGATACCTGGTTGCTGTATTATTGGGCTTTCTAGCCTGGTTAAACTTCTTTTAAATATCAGATCTATCCAAAAATTGTGGATTTTAATCTGCACTTTAACAATGGATTTTAACTTGTATTTTAACTCTGTGTATTTTGTTGTATGTCTTTTAATAGTGTTGCATCTCATGTTTTAATTATGTTGTCGAGTCACAGGGAGAGGGTGGTCAATATTTTTTTTTATTATTATTATTATTATTATTATCATCATTATTATTATATCCATGCCTTAATCATGGGCGGGGAACCTGACCTCATGTGTATTTCTGAGGGCTTGTGTAAGACAGCATCCATTGTAGAATGAACACAGATTGAAAGACTGAAGGAAATGGGAGTTTCTGCATTCCACAGAAATCCCATCTTATTCACTAGCAAATTTCTCCCCACTGGGGAAGCCATGGGGGCTTATAACTTATATTAGCCCTAAGAGACAGTCTGAAACTGGTAATGGTGTATTGCCCACATACTATTGAGGCATCCGAATTGTAGTGGTTTTAGAAGTGGTAAAAGGTAGGTTCAAGTATAAAGTGGATAAGCTGTTAACTGATACTGATAACACTCATATATCTTCATGAATGATATAGAACCATCTCAAACAAATTGACAGGTTAGATGAAAGTGCGGAACTGAAACTGAGTCCTCATAAGATATAGGCACTGTGAAAGTGGCAGGTCCAAGAATTGAAAGATTTAACTGGATTGGACTGCATTTCCTTAAGGAATAGATAAAGAGTTTGGGATTGCTTTTGCATCAATTGTAAACTGAGAGTAGTTTTGGGACTCCCTCCCTTGGAGATGGCTAGGATGGTTGCCGTCTTGCTTTCTTGTCAACAAGAAAGCAAGATTGTGAGACACCTAGTCGTGTTATTGAGAGGATATGGGATATAAATGAATAAAATAAAATAAATAAATACATAAGGGGAACAAAAATAGGGCCCCAAGGAACTTCCCAATAATGTTTCCATGTGATAGAATAACAATAACCCCTTCTGAAATCTGATGCTCAAACAGAAGCAGATCCTCTAAAGATACCAGCCACAGATGCAGGCAAAATGTCAGGAGAAAATTCTACTAGAACACAGCCATGCAACTTGAAAACCACACAGCATCCCAGATGCAGAATCACTGCAACTTCCAATTTAGGCAACTGATTGAGCAATTAAGTCAGTATAAAATAAACATTTAAAATAAAACAAGAAACCAAGAAAATTACTATTCTTGACTTTCTAAATAATAAAACAATATTTTTTGTGTTCACAATTATTCTTTTATTACAAATTACAGAGTTCCAGTAGAGTAAATCCTGTGGATTGTTTTTCTTGTTTTCACACAGGATCATGAAGATTCACTGTTCTAAGCTGTTAACTGGTAATTAACTTGCTTGATTGTTTAAGAGCACACTATCAGAATAAAGCGTTCTTTAATGATTAAAAGAAAGCTCCAAACCCTTTATTAGCAGTTAGTGCTCCCAAATGCCGCCTTAACTGGTTAAATTATAGCTAAAGGCCTGTACTCTTGCTCTATTGTTCTTTCTACCTATTATCAGTTTAACAAACAGTTCCTTGTTCAAGAGGAAACCAGTCCTCACTGAGATCTTATCAACAAATGGCCCTTAAGATTCTATATCTAGTGATGTCTCCAGGTTTTATCAGCAGCCTTTATGCCAGTGACTGTCAGTAAGACACAAAGCAGCATTTTCCATCCTTCCAAGCTGATAAGATTTCATATCCATTGGACAGTTAATTCATAATTCAAATTCTTTGTAGATAGGTGGACCAACAAAAATTAGGATAGAAGCAAAAGAATTACGTGAGAAATGGCAAGTTCATCCAGAGCAATGGAATTTCTCTTCTTTCAGATGTTTTTACAGCAAAGAAGAGTAATCCATAGCAAACTGTTAGTGCTGAGCTGAAGCAAGCATGTTCTGTGCACATTTCTGTCTTCTGTGAATATTTTCCCCTTGATAGTTTTTATGCCCCTTGGCAAAAGGATGAGCAAGACGGAATAATAAAGGTGGAAGGGACTACACGATCCATTTATTCCAACCTCCTGCCATGCACAACCCCCCATATGTTTCTGAATTTATCAGAGAAAAAGGAAACCATGGATAATAGTGAACCCTATCGAAATAAATTCCTTCCACATGAGACTAACATGGAGTTTCCCTGGAGGACAGAAAAAATTCCTAGAAAATGCATATTTTGTTGTATGCTAGTAAGTGAAACAGTAGGTGACAGACTCATGGATATAGGGGTAATGCTGTATGTGATTAAGGTACTTCTTAATCACATAGTACCAGTAAGCGAAACACTAGGTAAGTGATGCTCCTACGCCATCAACTCTGCTGGACTGGCCACGTTGTCCGAATGCCCGATCACCGTCTCCCAAAGCAGTTACTCTACTCCAAACTCAAGAACGGGAAACATAATGTTGGTGGGCAGGAAAAGAGATTTAAAGATGGGCTTAAAGCCAACCTTAAAAACTGGCATATACACTGCGAACTGGGAAGCCCTGGCCCTTGAGCACTCTAATTGGAGGTCAGCTGTGACCAGCAGCGCTGCGGAGTTTGAAGAGGCACGAATGGAGGGCTTAAGGGAGAAACGTGCCAAGAGGTAGGGCCGTCAAGCTAACCTTGACCAGGACCACCTTCCACCTGGAAACTGATGTCCTCACTGCAGGAGAACATGCAGATAAAGAATAGGTTGCTTCAGCCACCTAAGAACCCATCCTCAAGACCCCACAACTGGAAGACCATCATCCTCGAACTACGAAGGATCGCCTAAGTAAGTAAGTAAAGTAAGTAACACTAGGCACCAGAACCATAAATATGGGGGTCATTTTTGCCAGAGAGGAGTGACTGCCAGAGGCCTGCATTGTTGTGAGTTTGCAGACAAGGCTTAATCTCAGGGGGACTGAGGGTCACAGAAGCAGCCGGTTCACTGGGAGTTTGGGGTGTCATTCCAGAAGTCTCCAAGCAGGCTGAGAAGGGGCCTGGGAGTTGGAGTGAGCAGAGATGGCAGCTAAAAACTTCATCTCAAATTTTGAGAAATTGTCTGACGAGAATTATTTTTCTTGGTCAGTGATGATGAGGTCTTTGTTGGATTCTGAGGATCTTGAAGGGACTCTGTCTGGAGCTGATCAAAACGCTGAGCACATCAGAAAAGCCAAAGCATACTTGGTGTTGTGCCTCCAGCCAAATCAGCATGTCCATGTAAGGAACAAGGACACTCCACAAGATCCTCAGAATCCACTGAGATGAAGTTTTTAGCTGCCATCTCTGCTCACTCCAACTCCCAGGCCCCTTCTCAGCCTGCTTGGAGACTTCTGGAATGACACCCCAAACTCCCAGTGAACCGGCTGCTTCTGTGACCCTCAGTTCTGTAGATGACTAAAACACTCTTAAGAGATGACTTACCAAAGAAAGACCTCCAAAGAAAGTCTGCTACTCTCTGAAGCAATATATTGCATTATCAAACAGCTCTCACAGTGAAGAAATTATTCTTAATATTTAGCTAGATTCTGTTTTTCCTCTAGTTTGAATCCTCATTTTTATATTCTAGTTCCCTTTCACACTACATAATTAGAACTATGATTCCACTTTAACTCCCATAGGTCTGCCCATGAAATACTGGGATTTGCAGTTTAGTGAGAACCTGTAGAATTATTACCCAAAGAGTTCTAGTGTCTCTCTAAACTACAAAATACCTAGAGTACCATGGGGTGTTGCCATGGTAATTAAGATGGAATATAATGTGTACTGTGAAAGAGTCCCTAGTCTCTGGAGCAGCAGAAAACAAGCTCAATGATATGATTGTCATGCCACTTCCCAGTCTTCTCCAGGCTACATATTAAAAAGTGGAATGTACCAATTTTCCAAGGTGACTGAACCAATATGGTCCCTTGTCTCAATCCAGTTGTACTGTAATTTGTTTCCTAGTTGGGGCAGAGTGTGAATATTCAGATTTAGAGTAACACAGGGCAGACTAATGATGGCCAATATTAGAAGGACAAGAGTAACACACCCAGATACAGATGCTATCCGTTCTCTCATTCTGTTCACTTATATTTTACCCTCTCACCAGAGCTGGGATTGCACTACTTTCAATGTGATACTTCTTCCTAGGCATGTGAAACTAGATCAGGCGTAAGCCCTCTGACACTGTGTTGGCAGGCAATGAAACTTGTTACTATCAAGACAATTTATTACTGTGCACCACTTGCAACACATATTCTGACACTGACAAACTGTGGGAGCTATATTTAGCAGTAACATTTCTGATGTTGAAAAATCCCAAAATGTTAACCATTTATTATTATATTAAGGACAGGCCATTAGACTGAATTTATCTCTGTAATTATGTCTGCAAGTCTCAGCATATTTATTAATGAAGAAGCCCCACTTAGCAGAGTGACACTTAACTTATAAGCAAATATGCATATCAGGCACACATTATTCTTTTTTGTGATCGCTGTATTTGGGCTTGGATTGTATTATACTGGTAGAAAGTGATTTTGCTAAGCACTACTACTATCCCTATATACTTATGCAGGGGGTTGTTGGCATATATTGTGTGAAGGTAAGCTATTATGGCAGGGTTTCATCTGCTCATTGTTCAGCATTTAGTATTTTGAGTGCTTAAGAAATAACAACAGCAACAAGATTATTTGTAAAATGATTGTCATAGATATACTATTACAAAGATAGACACCTTCTCAATATATATACAATATATCAATCAAATGTATCAAGTAACAGATTTATCACCTGATAGCTATGACCTTGCTTGCTTCAATTAATTTGTCCTCACTACAGACTGAAGTTGAAATAAATTTAGTTTTACCACCAGTTAGATAATTTTATGAGAAATTGCTACTGTTGGTAATTGCCATCAAACGTTTACTTTGACTTATGGAAACCCTTTTAATGAAAACCCTCCAAGGCAACTTGTTCTCGACAGCTTCGCTCAGGTCTTGAAAACTAAGGACTGTGGCATTCGTAATTAAGGCTATCCACCTCTATCATGAGAAGTACAGGACTGCTTTATATGTATTTTAGTATAGACATGCATCTATCTATTTTATCCAAAAGGTAAAATGCTTATAATCATGTTTTTAAAAATATGTACCGTATTGGTATGACCTTCAGGACATTTCTAACGAGACATCTTTCTTTGAAGCAATTACCTCAAATTTGAAGACTCATGCCTTTGGTCTCAAATTTTAACTGTAGATTTATTTATTTTTTTGTTCAAATCCTCACAACAAAGGCTTAATTCAAGCCTGATGTTTAATATGTTGACATTAGTGTTTTCTGTTTGCCAATTTCAACTTACTGAGTGAATGTAGGAAGTAAGGTCATATCACTTCTCCACAAGCATTGTTACGAGGTGTGATTTCAAAATATTTGATATTTTATCACATGGGTTTCAGTAAGTGAGATTCTGGCCATCTGGACTTGAATGTGAAGTCATTTGGAAATCCTATATGTTCCCACTTAAAAATAGTAGTAATAATCCTAGTGATGTCTTCCCACTTACCTAAACATATCATGCTGGAAATTTCTTCAGATCCCATTTTAACAGAAGGGCAACATAATTCTCTATGATCCATTAGTCATTTCACTTTAGATCACTGTAATCCATTGTGTTCTGTTTGGCATCTAAATAAGTATTATCCATGTAAGTAGCTTCCCTTGTTGTTTCTGTTGTTTAAACACACTGGAGTGAGTAAATGACAATTCACCACATATGCCCCAATGTTACAACTCCTTTCCCCACCTCCTTTCCGGTTGCTTTACAAAGAACTGGCATACTGACTAAGATTTTGTGATTTTGCCAGCTCCGTCTTCCCACTCAAAAATTTGCATCTTTTCTCCTCATTTAAAGAACAGAGAAGTATATCTTTGTCAGGACCCAGGCTGCAGAGCACCAATAACCATGCGCAGAGACCAGAATCTATCTGATATCTTTATTATAGAAATATATAAAGTCAATAAAACAAGTGAAGAATATAGTTCAGAAGCAGACCTTTCAGATGAGGTCAAATATAGTCCAGAAATGTATTGTCCAATATAAGATATTAAAGTTCAAAGTTATAATCCACTTGACCGAAACACACACTTTGCCAGGCAATAGTGTGGGGAGATGACAAGGTCTTTAGTCCATTGAAGCTTGACAACAAGGCTGGATCTTAAGCTTGATCCTTGGCTGGATCAAGACTGGAAACGTGACAACTTGAAGCATGAAACAAGGTCCGTGGCAAAACGTGAGACAAGGCAAGACTGGAAACTTGATCTGTGAAACGAGGCAAGGCTGGAAACTTGATCCGGGAAACAAGGAACTGGGATACGAAGTCCACACACGATCTCTCTCCTCAAGCTGAACCATTGACTCCGCAAGGTTCCCCTTGCGGCAAAACCCCTATATAGGGTCTTGTTTTCCCGCCAACAGAACACTTTCCCTGGAGAACAAGAAGTGAAAGCCAACTCTGTCCAGATGCATGACTCCTTAGAATTTCCCAAGGGAAGCAGACCTAATCAGCTAATTGTCTGGCAGCGATTCTGAGGCTCCTGCGATTAGCCTCCCTGACTCCTCTATCTCTATTATAATTGTCCTTTCGTGAAAACGGGGGAGAATTCTGCCCAAGGCTTGTTTGGTTAACTTCCCGAGGACAAACATCCTCCAGGTGGAGAGGCTCCGATTCAAGCTGAACCGGTGGAAATTCCATGTTTTCCTCCTCGTCTGCCACAATAGCACTAGGAACGGGACTACAAGGCCCATGAGACATCACAATCTTGCTGCATTCTCACAGATAATTGAGGTGGCATAGATAATGGATAATACTTCTCTACTCGTAGTCTTACCACCTTCATAAGTACTTTTGATAGAAATAGGAGAGAATCTTCTCAGCAGCTCCATTTTTTATTTCTGTCAGCAAGTAAAATTTCCAATGGGCCTTTAGAAACTGACTGAAAAGGCTTCTTGAGATCTCATCCCATGAGGTGTGTGGGGGGGGGGGGGAGGGAGGGGAGGGACAGGGGAAAGTGGAGGGAACCATCTTACTTTGTTCCCTACTGCTGAGTTCCATCTTCTGGGATGGCCAGCCATCCCATGTTCTTTCCTTGTTTTCTCCCATTTTTTCAGTTTGGAAAATAAAGACTTTCTGTATATGTTTCAGATTTTGGTATTAATGTCAAAAATACATAGTATGATTTTACGTAACAATTGTGCTACATTAAAACAGTAGAGACAAATAGCACTTAGGTACAAGAAACATTAAATATTAAACAACCAAAAAATAAAATAAGGTGTAAACACTAAACGAATCATTTTTTCTTTTCAGTTTGGAGTCGGGTAGTCTTCATGGAGTCCCATGGAGTCTCACCAGAAGTGCCCTTATGTCATATGATGGCTTCTGTGCGACTCCAAACTCATCATAGGCAAAACCTGAGCAGGGCTGTTGATATAGGGGGCTCACCTACACTGACCACTTAGATCAATTTGAAACCTGTATTGAAGAATGCAGTTTTGCTTTGAGTGTTTAGATTGTAAACTCTAGAACCAATCTAAGGCCTTGATAGTGATTTCACACATACATAGCCTGTCCTTCAACTGGTTCCAGGATCCCCAGTATCTGTGAGTTGAGAACTGAAGATAATGCGGAGAGGAAGTTCAACTCCCTGCTCTGGAATGGACATATGCACATCATTGGAGTGCTTTGGCTATCCACACAGTGATTCGCATTCTGTGGAACCAATTTTGTTATGCAGTGTAGTTTATACTACAATGTGCTGATGTTCATTAAGGGCTTCATCTAGAATTTCCTTCAATTTTGTTTGTATTAGATTCCTGGACTTAAAGCAATCTGCAGTGCATTTTCATGGCATGCATAGTCTAGCTGCCACATTTTGGAGATCATCTTGAAGCTGCAGTTAATGGTCAGTGTAGATGGGGCCAGGGTTACTTGGATGTCTCCTTCATGGAGTCACCGTAAGTCATAGAGCCCTTCCATACAGCCCTATAGCCCAGAATATCAAGGCAGAAAATCCCACAATATCAGATAATGTGGAATTTTCTGCCTTGATATTCTGGGATATAGGACTGTGTGGAAGGGCCCAAATTCAACTTAATGGCAGGTAATATAAACAATAAAGTAGCTGTGAGACCCAGTTTGCAGGGGAAAAGCAGGATACAAATGAAATTATTATTATTATTATTATTATTATTATTATTATTATTATTATTATTATTTTCAAAACATGTCATCACAGTTTTCTTCCTGTGAATGATACTGATATTGTTACCAGAAAGGAAGAAGTGACAGATGGAAGTGATGGATCATAACCAAAAATCAATACACATGTGCTATATACTCAAAACCTATCATGAATAGCCATGCATTTTATTTCTGCCATGATTTCATCCACATGTGTTCCTTCATGGGATTCATTCCAAGACCAGTTTGGAATGAGTGTCAGAATAAACTCTGAAGTTGGGGTTTTGTGGCTGGTTTATACATGGGCACTGTGCCACACATACACGGAGGCTAGCCAAAAAGGGCATTCAGGCTTTCTCTGTCAGTAGCAACCACACAAGAGAACTAGCAGAGGATTTACAACAGGGAAAATTGGAGCTAGCAGGTGGAGGACATGCATGTTCGACAGCCAGCAAATAACCAATTTATGTGCCTGAGTGAGAATCATTACTTCATTTGGGGGCTTTATCAGTCCGGAGTTCCACCACTGATTTCCTTAGTGGAAATCACCAAGATGTAAATTTTAGGCAGTCGTCTACAGGCAAATTTTAAGCGAGTCATTGAGTTGACTTTCCATCATGCATTTCTTCAAGTTTTTTATAGTCCTTTCAGAAATTGCAACTAGAAAATTTCCATAATGACAACTTACCTGTCCTTACTTTGGTATCAAATGCGAGTGAAGTCTCTTGTGAACAGTCAAGCAGCATATTGAAGGGCCTTTGTAATCCAGATTTGCAGCTTACTTCTTGCCCTGAGCTCTATTTTCTTTTAAACAAAACTGGACTCTGGGAGTAAAACATATCCTCTCACATTCTGAGGAACTATTTGCAGACCAGGAAACCAAGTAATAGCTGTACAAGGCAATGCATGGGTATTGATTGCACTGATCTCCGATTGCAGTTAACTCAAATAGAGGCTCATCTTTCTCTTACCATCCAGTGTATATCAACTAACTCTTGTTTCAGTTTGAATTTTAATTGTTTTAATCCTGCATAATAATGAAGAAACTGGGTACATCATTTTATTTTATTATTCACACTGATTATGTTGCAGTATTGCTTCTGTTTCAAAGAAGAAAGAAGCAATTCTAATTTCTTTTTTATTTCAGGGTGCCCAGGACACCAGCTGAATGTAAGAAATGATGAAATGTAATATACAGTATTAGATTAAAATTATACATTTTTATTTTTCAGTGTATATACATAGTTTATTTCTTATTAGCTTCCTTTATTCTTTATCAGAAGTTTTACATCAGAGTCAACACTCAGTTTTTGAGAGCAAAATAATGTACTAGACCTGTTAAAGAGTACACTGTGCTTAATGAGTAGGATAATGCTTTTAATTGTTTCTTAACAGAAATAGTATAGCATTTCTTCTGGTACGTTTTGAAGTCAGATTCATTTGTTGTTTTAGGAGTAGTGATATTTTCCTCTTTTGCCCACTGATAAAGGCTCCACATAGACAGTATAAGTAATAATTTGGTTAGTTTTTTATTACACATCTTACATAACCCTCTATTTGATATAGTCGTTCCTCATATGCATGTTGCAATATAGCTGGCCATGAGGTCAGTGCTAGAAAACTGCAGTAGATGTATGCAAGCATTTAAACTTTTTGTTGATTGGACAAGAGGAAGGAACTTTGCTATGAAGTTGTAGCTTTGACAAAATTTTGCAGTGGTTTGAAAGATATCAAGAATTAGACTGAAGTTTAGATGTAAATTGCCAGGTGGGCATAGTGCCTTCCAGAAGTTGTTAGTGTTCAACTCTCATAATCCCACACCATTGGCTGTCTGGTAATAGGTGTTGCAACCTAAGTTGCTCTCCCTGCTCTAGAATATTATTTCTTTATGCATTTTATTGCAGTGACATCTATAGGTTATTCCAGACTTGGTGGTCTTCCTGTGTGAAGGTTATCCTTGCTCCCTTGCCTCTTAACATCCCAAGATCAAGATTTACTTCAAATTTATTTATACCATAGGTAAAATAGTGTGCTTCTATTCACACTGTCATTCTCATCCCAACTACCCTGGCATTTTAGACTTTCCCCACATCAAGAAACACATGGACCATAATATTAGTGGAAACAAGCTAGCATGGTACAATGGTTTGAGCACTGGACTGAAGTTCTGTAGATCAGGGCATGAATCCACACTTGGCAATGGAAACCTGCTGGTGACTTTAGGCAGGTAGTCAGAGGAAGGTCATGGCAAACCCTTCTGAACAGATCTTGTGAAGAAAACCTCATGATAGAATTGCCTTAGAATTGCCATAAGTTACAAATAATTTGAATGCACACAACAATAACAACATCAACAGTAGAAACCACACAGTAAATAATTGCTGTAATGCAGATCTATCTGGGCCTTGATCTACTTGGTTGTTACTTTAAGTGCTTCTTCCTAAGTCTTCCCTATTTGTCTTTCCCACTTCCTCCAGAAAACTAATATGTATCACACTAGCACCCCAGATGTGTACTGTCCATCAAGACATCATAATCACCTACGTTGTATCAAGAAGAAAGAATAAATCAAATTTGCCAATTTGTATACCTGTTCAGTCACACTCAGTGACACTAACATACAGAATATTTTTTATGTTAAGCTCAGAAGCTTCTCAGATAACCGATCAGGCCATTAAAATACCCAAAGGAATAGCTGAGGTACACGGGTAAGAAGTCTCAGTATAAGGTAGGAAACTGGTAAGTAGATGAAAGATACATAATCTAGAAAGGGATAGACTTGAACATTTAGAGTTCCAAGGAACAAACAAAACACAAACCACTGAAAAGAAAGTATCTAAGAAAATTGAACAGTGTACTTCCTATTATTCCATCCCTTGACATCTCTTTACTTTGCAAACTTGTATGGTTTTCCTTTTTTTTAAAAAAAAGAGCATGTCATCTCCCAGCTCCCTCTCAGTCTCTTGTATATATTCTCCGAAATCTGGCAGCCAAGAAAGTCTTCAGAAACTGCTAAATAGACCTTAGGTAATAGCCGCCCATTCCCCTGCAACTCAAACCTTCAACCCCAACATCCCTTCTGCTGTCTTACAACATCTATCTTAGAGGTCTTCTCCTGCAAAGTACGCCAATGCTCTTTTTTGGACTCTTAACTCCATCTTTTGTAACCAGAAGTTGGCTCTTATTCACTGCCAAGGTCAGAGAACTGGAAAGAGACAAGGTGGTGCTTCTAGTAAGAGCTACTCATGAATTTACCTCATTTGTCCATAGCCAAATGGTTGCATTGTCTATGTGCAACACCAAGGAGAATTTTTCACACAAGAGGGAGAACGATGAGATGGAGATAGGCAGAGAGGTTATCTTATTACTGGTAGTCTGTTTCAACAAAAGCCACAAAAGTCTGTTGGCAGAGACTAAGATTTTTTTTTATGTATGTTTTTGCGGATTCCAGCCTACCTCATCTCTTGTATGATGTAGACTCACTTGGCAGATACTTATACACATCCTGGAAGCAGAAGGAAAGAAAGAAATGCAAAAGGTAATTGCATAATAATGATCTTCATTGTGTTTTTTATTTACTGAGAGTAGCAAATACATTGTGGCCTAAATGGATTAGATTAACATACATATAATGATAAAGAGTTTTTATACAATTTGTGTATTACTCACAATTCTTTTTATTCAGCTACTGGAAAAGCTGAAGTAAAATTAATACCCACACTGATGAATTCTATAATTGGTTTGCATTTTTTAAATCTCAATGTTGAATAGATCTTTCATAGTGAGCCCCACCTCACTTATTACCAGAGAAGCTAAGGAAGCATGTCACCAGTGCTTCTGCCTTTCCTATTTCTTTGTAACCTTTGTCCTAGATATGAAACAGCATCTTGAGGAAGATAATTTTGTCCAACTAGAATGTCTTCTTCAGTATTATCAGTACAGTAGAGTCTCACTTATCCAACATAAACGGGCCGACAGAACGTTGGATAAGCGAAAATGTTGGATAATAATGAGGCATATTAAAAGCCTATTAAATGTCAAATTATGTTATGATTTTACAAATTAAGCACCAAAACATCAGGAAAAGCAGTTCAATACACAGTAACGTTATGTAATAATTACTGTATTTATGAATTTAGCACCAACACATCGCAATGTATTGAAAACATTTATACAAAAACATTGACTACTAACAAATTGACTACAAATAAGGACAGAATTGCATAAAATGAACTTACAGTAACAACATTGTCGGAAGTTAAATCCATAAAAAGTTCAGTCCATGCTGCCTAAAGAAACAGCTGTGGATTCAGGTGGGAGGCAGACTGCGTTGGATAATCTAGAACGTTGGATAAGCGAGACTCTACTGTATTTAGTGTTGTCAGGCTTATAGAACTTGCATTATCCCCAAGAAAGTACCACTGTATTCATGAAAGATACATTCCAAAACACATAGAGACACCTTCCTGTGGATACCTAAAATTGTGGATAATAGCTAAACCTATATTTTGACTATACATTGGCCAGAAACATACATAGAATTGGTTGGAGTCCCTAGAGAAATCCACAAACACTTCGTAGGGGGAGAGGATATTTTCTGGAGCATGACTAAGTCAATTCATTGATGTTGAATCTATGAATAAGAGGGTGGTACTACATGTGAAAGACGAAACGAGCAAAAATTACGTTCTACAGCCTTGAAATTTTCTCTGTGAGAAATATAGTACAAGGGGAAAGTGTGTAATATATTTTAGGGGCTGTTTCAAACTACACAGTTATAGTTGTATAACCCCACTTCAACTGCCATGGCAACATCCTATGAAATCCTGGGATCTGAGTGAACCCACTGGGAAGCACAGGATTCCACTAAAACCTCTCCTCTGCCCTTGCTGAGTTAACTGGGAGTGAAAAACTTCTGCACTTTGAACTCAGTTTACAACAACTGAAGTAAGAACAAAGGGGAAAAGTAGAAGGAGAGAGAACATTTTAAAGGCAGCTGAGAAAACTGGCTGACAAAGGATTGGTAATCAGGACTGTGCCTGCAAAATCAGGAGAGTTGAAGGAGAGGGGCATAGTGTGGAGCCATTCTAAAACCAAAATTTAGAGAAAAAGCAGACATATATATTATCATCAGATCTGGCTGAAACATGCTGAAATTTCTTAAGCAATTTCAGCCCTGGTGGCATTATTGTCTTTATTTTGCATCAAACATCTTACTGTTACATTGTAGTCCAAAAACATTCAAGGAAACTCAGCTTTATTGAGGTACTAAACAGCTCGGCAGGGGGCTAAGAGGGTGTGTGGTAGAGAAACACTACAGTTTGGTCTTTCCCTTTGTTTCCCAAAGTTGTGTTCAGGTTTTCTAAGGGGACAGTAATGTAGTAAGAATGAATGAAGACAATCTTTTAAAAGGAACAGAACTTCAACTACTTTCAACACTAGCTCTTTTGAAATATTCTTTGATACTCAACAAAAACATCTCTAGCACTCCTGGCCAATGCTTATTAGCATTTTTCCCACCTTCACTGAACCAGGTCCTCATTGTGTGCTATGCCACCAAAGAGATTTATTCTGTTACTACTACAGTACTGTTATTTAAGTGTGGTTTTTTTCTTTCAGTGTTTTCAATTACTGCTGTATCCAGACAGTGAAGAAAGCACTCTTTAGCAGGGAAGGTTTTCTTCTTGCTGCTTGAAACTGTCAACTGTCTTATTCTTTCACTACAGGAAAACTGTTTTAGGACCTGTTTTAGGTAAAGGTAAAGGTTTTCCCCTGACGTTAAGTCCAGCCGTGACCGACTCTGGGGGTTGGGGCTCACCTCCTTTTCTAAGCCGAAGAGCTGGCGTTGTCCGTAGACACCTCCAAGGTTATGTGGCCAGCATGGAGCGCCGTTACCTTCCCGCCGGAGCGGTACCTATTGATCTACTCACATTTGCATGTTTTTGAACTGCTAGGTTGGCAGGAGCTGGGGCTAACAGCGGGTGCTCTTTCCGCTCCCGGGATTTGAACCTGGGACCTTTTAGTCCACAAGTTCAGCAGCTCAGCGCTTTAACACACTGCACCACCACCAGGGGCCAGGATCATAGAATCATAGAATAGTAGAGTTGGAAGAGACTTCATGGGCCATCCAGTCCAACCCCCTGCCAAGAAGCAGGAAATCGCATTCATAGCACCCCCGACAGATGGCCATCCAGCCTCTGTTTAAAAGCCTCCAAAGAAGGAGCCTCCACCACAGTCCGGGGGAGAGAGTTCCACTGCCAAACAGCCCTGTTTTAGTTTCTTTTTTTCACCCCTCTAGACCAGCCATGTAGATATTCATTACCCAGACACATCCTATTTGATAAAACACACAGCCAGATCTCTCTTTTGGCTAATTCTTTCTTTTGTAGCCAAGCAAACAGCAGCTACTGCATTGGGTTGTTACGTGCAGCACAGCATGTTTGCATTGACTTGTCCTTGCCTATCAACACTATGCATGAGTGGTTGAATGTGAAAAATTCAAATAGCCTTACTAGAGCCAGAAGAGACTCAAGGACTCTCAGGTCAGCATCAAACATTGCTGCTCCAGAGGTGAAAGGACTGAGTCCATATTGCATAAAATGCAGAGCACTGGGAGAAATAACTTACAGTATTTTTTTTGTGAGCTCACATATCTAATCCATGTATATATCCATGAGATATTTAAAGAGTTTAATTATCATTATAGATTATCGAAGAGAAAACAGCATGAAACTTGAAAAATATGTGTCAAGATGGCTCTGAAGATCACTTTTCAGAATCTCTTTTTAAAATAACCATAATGTGTTTCTCATTACACCAAAACAAGTAATATTATTATCAGTCGTGCTATTACCTTTGAAATGTTAACTCCATTGTTCCCATTACTTTAAACAATCTTGCATTGTGACTCTTAATCTGTTGCTTCCTATTTCTGATAAAATCAAATTAGTGGCCAAGATAACACGTTAAAAGTCAATTATAGAGCAATAAATTATGTGTGTTTGTGTGTGCATGGGCTTATGCCTTCAGGTTGTCATTATATGGCAACATCATGAATTTCATAGTGTTTATTAGACAATGAATACAAGTACTAGCCCAAGGGTGACCCTGCTTATCTTACAAGATTATGCTGTGCCTTTTGGGCATTTAGGACCTAAATTATCTGTACAAAAGAAAAAGGGATCGCAAACTCACTGGGATTCTGGTAGACAGGCAAGAAAGGAAGTAAGGATCAGAAAATATTTATTTGCAGGCCAAAAGAAAAGCACACACCTAAGCTTCTTGCTCCAAAAATTCTGATCTGCTCCTTTCAAACAAAACCTCTGAACAGTATACCAGGCACAGAGCAAAGCTGTTTATCCAGAATCAAACTGGTCAACAGCCTTGTTTAAATTACTAACTCTCTTCTTACCTTGGAGCTTAGTGTCATTAGGAACCATTACTGCTAAATGGTTTGGAAGCCCAGCATGAGATAAATTGAGGCCGCATTTCCTTTGGTCTAAAAAAAGGCACAGGTCCTATTAATTTTAATGTACAAGATTTGCAGGCATTTTGAAAAAAATATTTTATTGGCTGAAAAAGGTTAAGTATGGTAAAATACAGGCTGCAGAGGGATACTAACAGGCTTGCTAGGCATCTCCCAACTCTTCATGTCTTGTTAAGAATTGCTCTGCTTTCCATTACAACTTAAATTGCTCCAAATTCAGAGCATTTATTCTAAATTACTACCCTGTTTCCCTGAAATAAGACATCCCCAAAAAATAAGACCTAGTAGAAGTTTTGCTGAATTGCTAAATATAAGGCCTCCCCCAAAAGTAAGACCTAGCCAAGTATTTGTTTGGAAGCATGACCGGCGCCCGCCAAACAAAACACCATAGCATGCAGGATTGGTAAATGTACATAATAATAATAATAATAATAATAATAATAATAATAATAATAATAATAATAATACAGTAGAGTCTCACTTATCCAACACCCGCTTATCCAATGTTCTGGATTATCCAACGCATTTTTGTAGTCAATGTTTTCAATATATCGTGATATTTTGGTGCTAAATTCGTAAATACAGTAATTACTACATAGCATTACTGCGTATTGAACTACCTTTTCTGTCAAATTTGTTGTATAACATGATGTTTTGGTGCTTAATTTGTAAAATCATAACCTAATTTGATGTTTAATATGCTTTTCCTTAATGCCTCCTTATTATCCAACATATTTGCTTATCCAACATTCTGCCGGCCCGTTTATGTTGGATAAGTGAGACTCTACTGTAATAATAATAATAATTTTATTTTTATACCCCGCCTCCATCTCCCCAGAGAGACTTGGGGTGGCTTACATACCAGTTGTATATGGAAATTATGGTAGTAACAAGAAATTCTTGACAGGAGTCACAGTTTGTCTGGTTTAGTTATGTTGGTTTGTGATGACAACTACTGTACAGTATAGAATAAATGTTCATTTTTTTGTTCAACAATGAATATGAATTCTTCTTCATGGAAAAATAAGACATCCCCTGAAAATAAGACCTAGCGCATCTTTGGGAGTAAAAAATAATATAAGACACTGTCTTATTTTTGGGGAAACACGGTAGATATTTTGATTGGATGAACAAACTTTGAAGGAGTTTTTTTGGTGCCATATCCCTTCAAGTCATTTTCAATTTATTGCAGTCCTAAGGTTACAGTGCCCTGGTGGCACAGTGTATTAAAGCGCTGAGCTGCTGAACTTGCAGACCAAAAGATCCCAGGTTCAAATCCCAGGAGCGGAAAGAGCGCCCGCTGTTAGCCCCAGCTCCTGTCAACCTAGCAGTTCGAAAATATGCAAATGTGAGTAGATCAATAGGTACCACTCCGGCGGGAAGGTAACGGCGCTCTATGGACAACACCGGCTCTTCGGCGTAGAAATGGAGATGAACACCACCCCCCCAGAGTCGGTCACGGTTGGACAATGTCAGGGGAAACCTTTACCTTTACTAAGGTTACAGGGTTTTCATGACAAAATTTGTTTGGACGGTGCTTTTGACTTCTTTGGAGGATGAGAGTGTGTGATTTATTCAAGATCACCCAGTGGGTTTTTTGTGACCAAGTACAAATACTCAAACCATTATGCCACATACTGTATATATGAAGTACATAAATCGCTATGTACAGTAGTCTGAAGTGTGAAACACTTATGCTTCATGGATAGTTTGCCAGACCAGAAAGCCTCATCAGGGTTCTGGGGTCGGCCTGAAAAACATGTACACTTGTTTAGATATATATTGTCATAACAACACCTATTCTAAAGCACTTAACTATGCACTTCAAAGCACCTTCCTCTTTTACATGTGACTTATATTCTACATGCTGCAACAACAATGGATCTGATTACTGAAGTGCTAAATTCAGCCAATCTGAACCACTTGGCATGACGATTCTCTGAGAGATCCTTTAAAAAAAGGGTAAGCGAAACCAAGAGCAATTTAACATATGAAATGACTGAAGCACTGTTGGTTACAGAGACGGTTTAGAATTCTATCATAAATTATTGAGTTTACTTTTGAGACAACAGTAAGCTCAGTCATAAGAATAAGTAATTTCTGCTCAGATGGGAAATTAGGTAAAAGCTTTCCTAAATGGCAGTAAGTGAAACTGAAATAGATTTAATATTGAGACTGGTTTTGTTGTTGTTATATTAACTAAGAATTAGATGATAGCTACAAAAGAGGGTCCATAATTTTCCAAAGTTAGGGTTGAATTGGAGGATTCAGGAAATCAAAGAAGAAATATACTGAAGGCAGTAAAATCAGAACAAGCCTTTTTTTGGTTTTTTTGCCAGAGTCAAAGAGAAAATGGCCCTTGCCTTTATTGCATGCTCAGAAATGAACTGAACTAGCAACTGAAATTGCTAGTCCTTTAATCTGACAGGACCAATATGTCCTTCCCTGCCCCTGAGGGCAGATGGGAAGTGTAGTGGATCCAGAAGAGGCTTTATGCACATCTCTTCCTCCCTCTTCCACTGCAGGCACACTCCCTGACTTTTTGTTTGTTTTGTAAAAATGAAGATCAGGTAGGATGAAAAAATGAATTTGAAATTGTTCTGGTACACCTGTTTCATCAAAAACAGTAATAAATCATTGCAATGTTATGCTGTTCTTTTGAGAATATTTTTGGCAATTTGCTGGGGAATTGCTTATTGAAGACAAAAGGCCATTATAACAAAGAGATCAATTTAATGAACAATTCCCCCTACAGCAAGGAGATATATTTGCTACAGTTATTCAATGCTTATCAAGAATAAACTGACTGAATAAGGAAGGCAAATGTGTAAGCCTCTGGTGAGAGTAGCAAAAGATAGATTGGGAGCTAAACCAAGCATGACATTGGTCCAATAGTCTGTCCTTGAATAGCTGTTTGTTGTTGGCTTTTTCAGTAAATACCACAGGCAGGATGGATGCAGTTGCAGCAGAGTGGAACCATGGCCTTGTGAAAAGGAGGGTGACCCTGCCATGTCTCCAATTGGAGAAACACATCCAATTGCAAAGAGATGCACTGTCTTCCATTGCAGTGAGGTGCAAGGAATCCGACTTGGGGGCAGTGATAAGGGCAAACCTTCCCCCATGCCATGTTCCCAAACCAATCTGCAATGCCTCCCTGGCCAACTGCAAAGTCAGCTAAGCAGGGGTAAATCAGCATATTTCTGGTTCTCTACATTCATTCATGTTTTTGTCTATTGCTGGAAAAACATTATCTCAAATAAAAAAGTAATACACAAAATGCAAAACTTGAGCTACATGCACTTCTGGTTAGTGATTTTTAATGTTATACTCACATCCACGGAATTAGCAGTGCTGTCCTGTCTAAAATTAAAATCACCACTCTATGGTCTTCCCTTCTTACCACTCTGTCCTTGGATCTGAGAATTCACCCACCTCTTAATCAAATATGTTTTGTTAATAAGCTAGCATTCTTACATCATTTTAAATCAAACCCTGTTCTTGCCTTGTTTGAACCAGCCATCAGAATTTGCCCCATTTGAGATGTAACAAAGCACTCCCCTTAGTTTTAAATCAGAAGAAAAGACTTCCAGACTCCTTGCAGTAACACCAGAGAAGGACTGGGGATGAGAAAGTGCATGAGCCCAAGGTCTACTGCTTCTAATGCACGTGGTTGTTAAACTACAAAGACTCATTTATTTATCAAAAACAATTGCTGCTTGTCTAACAAGGAATATTTTTCAGCTTTGTAAATATCATTGTTTTCAAGTTATGAATAACAAAATAAGAGATACATACATTTGCCATTTAGCTTGTTTCACTCTGAAGATGTTACCATGTGAGGTATCAATGACATTCACGCTTTTAAGTAAAAATTAATAAAGTAAAACATTTCAAACCATTGCTTCCTAAAGCGCATTTTGCTAAGTTGAAGGGTACCTGAAAATGGTAAAAATATTTATCTTTCATCTATTACATAACAAATATGTTAACATTTTTTTCTGTGAAGTAGTTTGTGTAGTGTTACTAGATCTCCTGAAGACATTATTGCCATGGGTAAGTTATTTGAAATGTGTAGAAAATGTACCCTGCAAGTATTCTGATTTGGTAGGGACAATCCCAATTAGTCCTCTTCCCTTTTCTGCCACTGCCTTTAAACTGTCCCACTTTTCTCTCCCCCTCCCACTTTGTCTTCAGTTTATTTCCATGGTTGCAAACTGAATTCAAAGTGCAAATGTGATTTCTAGTAAATTAATTGGGGCGGGGGGGGGGGGGGAGAATAGGTGGTATTTTTCCCTTCCCAGTAAGATCAGGCAAAAGTGAACTGCCATGGGAACTGCAGTTGGGAACTTCCTGTGACAGAAAAATGAAGTAAAGACAACCAGATAATAGACATTGGTTTTCTTTAACGGATACTAAAGTACTATGGCATCTAAACAAAACATTTTGAGGGCAAAAGAATGTATTAGAGCAAATTGCCTAAAGCCATAGGGATGACGGAATTCTAATGTTGTAGTCTATTTGGGTCTTTTAAACATTTGAGCTAATAAGAGTCTCTCAATTTTATAACTAAACAACTGAACTTATGGCTAGAATTGGATAATAAATGTTTCTGTTTTACCAGTAGGAAAAACATATTTTCCATTAGCTCCTAGCATCAAATTTATGGTCTCTTAAATAAGCTGAGCAGATACTTTGCCCTAAAGTGGAGACATTTGTTTATTTGCCTGGATGCATACTTTCCAAGTATGCTTAACAGCTGGTGTTTTGTGCAACAGGGAGTTGGGATTTCCTGGCATGAGCTGAAGTCTGCTGAAGCCAGGAGAAATTTGATATTTCTTGGTCCTTTTGGGACATCCTGACTCCCAGAAGCATGGAATGAATAAGAATTACGAAAGTGTCATGTGTAGTGGGAATACAGCCACCAGACTAGTGTCTTAGTAATGCACGGCCTGAGGCTCCAGAGACATCATGAATATGTCAGAGCTGATGAGCTAAATACCTTATGCATGCACTATTAAAACCAGTAGCAATCTATATAAGCCATGTTCAAAGTTAATACTGAAACAGATTGGCTATAATTGTAGAATTCTGCTGTGTGCCTTCAAGTTGTATCTGACTCATGGAGACCTTAAGGCAAACCTACAATGTGGTTTGTTGAGATTTGTTGGGGGGGGGGGGCACCATTTCCTTTCTCTGAGGCTGAGAGAATATGGCTTGCACAAGGTCAAATCCAAGGGGGCCTAGGGCTGATTGGATTTCAAAACCCACAGCCCAGAGAAATTCTAAGCTCATCCCCCTAAACCAGGGGTCCCCAAACTTTTAAAGCAGAGGGCCGGTCCACAATCCTTCAGACTGTGGAGGGGCCGAATTATCATTTGGAAAAAAAACCGGACAAATTCCTATGCACACTGCACATGTCTTATTTGTAGTGCAAAACAACAACAATGAAAGAACAATACAATATTTAAAAATGAAAACAATTGTAACCAGCATAAACCTATCAGGATTTCAATGGGAAGTGTGGGCCTGCTTCTGGCCAATGAGATAGTCAAGTGAATTAGGATTATTGTTGCTGTTGTTGTTGTGTGCCTTCAAGTCATTTTAGACTTTGGGTGAGCCTAAGTCTAACATTATTTATTTATTTATTTACTACATTTATTTATTACATTTATATCCCGCCCTTCTCACCCTGAAGGGGACTCAGAGCAGCTGTATGTACATACAATATATTATATTATTAGCATAGCACAATATTAGCATTATATATTACCATATTGAACGATACCACTATACTGTAATATTATATGTAATATATAACATATAATTAATATTATGATATGGTATCATTATTAATATTATATTGTATAACACAATATTACTATCAATATTATATGTATATACAATATATTATATTATTTAAAATGATATAAAATATATTATAAAATTTATTATATTATAAATGACCTTGGAGGCTGCATCCAGCCCCCAGGCCTTAGTTTGGGGACCCCTGCACTATACTGTAATATTATATGTAATATATAACATATAATTAATATTATTATATGGTATTAGTATTATATTGTATAACATTATAATATTATTATCAATATTATATGTAAATACAATATATTATTAAAATGATATAAAATATTATATTATAAAACGGAGGCTGCGGGCCAGGTAAATGACCTTGGAGGGCCACATCCGGCCCCCGGGCCTTAGTTTGGGGACCCCTGCCCTAAACCATGCAGCCTTTCTTGACTGTGTTATCCTGCAAGACATTTTGAGCAATTCCAGTATTCATCAGATTGGGCTAGAACAGTCAACATTGGAGAAGTGGGTCCCCCCCCCCAATTGAGAAAAACACTTTTCCCGCAACACTTCAAAATTATGAAAATTTACATCTGTAGTCAATGAGCCACATGAACATTCTATTTCTAAGGCAGAATGTATTTCCCTAGACTTTTAATAGCAGAAGTGCCACATCAGTGCTAACAAGTAATGTAAAATATATCTGATGGGAGGACCATTTTATATGGTAACTAGCTGTGCCCGGCCACGCGTTGCTGTGGCGAAGTATGGTGGTATGGGAAATAAAGTATTGAGGAATTAGTGGTAGTTAAGGTCAAGGGTAAAGGTTTTCCCCAGACATTAAGTCCAGTCGTGTCTTACTCTGGAGGTTGGTGCTCATCTCCATTTCTAAGCCGAAGAGCCGGCGTTGTCCGTAGACTCCTCCAAGGTCATGTGGGATGACTGCATGGAGCGGCGTTACCTTCCCACCGGAGCAGTACCTATTGATGCACTCACATTTGCATGTTTTCGAACTTCTGGGTTGGCAGAAGCTGGAGCTAACAGTGGGGGCTCTCTCCGCTCCCCCAATTCAAACCTGTGGCCTTTCAGTCCAGAAGTTCAGCAGCTCAACGCTTTAACACGCTGCGCCATCAGAGGATATTATTTCCTAAAGGTTGTGAATATACAATATTTCTGATTGGTTTTTTTTGTTTGTTGGAGGCAAGTATGAATGCTGCAATTAGGAAAAATGATTAGGATGTAATGGCCTTGCAGCTTTAAAGCCTGGCTGTTTCCTCCCTGAGTGAATTTTTGTTGGGAGGTGTTAGCTGGCCCTGATTGTTTCCTGTCTGGAATTCCCTTGTTTTCAGAGTGATGTTGTTTGCGATATTTTATGTGCTTCTACTGTCTGTGGCCCTGAGAAAACAGGATTTGCCAGACTTTGATGATGGGAATACTTTGTTGGGAGGTTATATAGCTGTGTGGAAGGGCCTTGAGTCTACACTGCCATATAATCCAGTGCAAATTAGATAATCTGTGGAAGAAGTCTAAGTGAGGCCTAAATCGGCCTATCCCCTAACTGAAACCTGGCTGTCCCTTGGTTGCTAGGCAACCAAGTGGGCAGAGATTAGCCCTCTAAACTGGCAGCAATTGGATAAAAAAAATTATTGCTCTCCCTCTAATTAGGACTTTATTTTTCTTTTCTTTTTGTTGTATCAACCTTGAGGCGTGGATGATGGGTTGTGTTGTCAAATTTTGAGGTTGGGGGGGCCTGTACTTTTGTTGTTTTGTGAATTGCCGTGATGCCATCACTCTTTTATATATATAGATGGTCTCTTGTGTTCTTCTGACATTGTTCTGTGTTTCCTAAATTGGTTGGAGAACATTTCATTACACTCTACATTTGGCACAGCAGGTTAAACCACCAGCTGCAGTAAATCTTGTGATCAAAAGGTTGACAGTTTGAAGCCCAGGTCAGGGTGAGCTCCTGGCCTTTAGCCCAGCTTCCACCAACCTAGCAGTTTGAAAGCAAAATGTGAGTAGATAAATAGGTACTGCTTAAAAGGGGGGAGGTATTTTAAGACATCCATATGGAAATGCCAGAAAAATGCTGGAGATGCGATCATGGAGGAATGCTTATGAACAAAAGATCTATGGCAAGGAGATGGAGCAACAGCACCCCCCCCCCCAGTGGCCGGAACCGATCACAAGCCTCTAAGTTGCCGAAGATGGGAAAGCCTGTATATACCTCTATCTATGTACAATTGTCTGTCTTGTCTGTGTATAAAACAGCATTGAATGTTTGCCACATATGCATATTCTGTGATCCACCCTGAATCCCCTTCAAGGTGAGAAGGGCGGAATATAAATACTGTAAATAAATGAATAAATACATAATTTCTTCCAGTTATAAGATATTATTTGGTCACTGTATTGTTTATTGGTTTTAATCTGACGTCTCATTGTTGTGTGCCTTCAAGTCATTTCTTATGGCAACCCTAAGGCAAACCTGTTTTGGGTTTTTCTTGGCAAGATATGTTGTCTTTGCCTTCCTCTGAGGCTTTTTTTCATGTAATGTATGACTTGCCCAAGGCCACCCAGTGGGTTTTCATGGCCAGTGTCTTATTCCACTGCTAACCCTACTACACCACACTAGCTTTCTCTGAACCAGACAGCTTACCCATGATATTTTTCATCTTCAATTATACCTTCTTATGTGTCTTATTCGGGCTCCTTTCTTCATATTTTTGTGTCTTTTTTCAGGCTCCTTTCAGGAAAAACTCTTACTGAGTCTCCTATCAGAATTTTTTCAAGGCAAAGCTTCACAGGAAGAAAATCAAAAATATTAGACTGTCAGAGTCCATCCACTAAATTAAAATGTCATTTTGCCAGTCAACAGTAGTTCCTTTCCAGAGATCTGCAGAGTTGACATGCTTATACCACCAATGACTAAAGCAATCTATGGGGGATCTTTTGAACAACAGAGAAACAACAAGAATCACAATAGACAATTTGGATTGGTATAAACTATCACAATAATAAAAATGTTGGTTTGTCAAAAAATCATTAATAAAAAAATATTTGATTAATAATATTGGGCAGAAATCCATTTTGGTTTCATTTTGAATTTCACACACACACCCCGGTATTGTTTTGGGAAGATTTTTTTTTTTGGGGGGGGGGGGGGTTCATTTCGATTTGTAATTCAAAATCCAGAGTTTTGTTATTGTTTTGGTAAGATTCTATCCATTAGCGCCAATGGGGAAACTTACAAGGCTCACCTTTCTGTCAGTTTTGATGGCTATCAGGATGAAACTTGCCAGACTTGTAGAACACATTTACAACTGTAAGCCTTCAAAGTTTCAGAACATTTTGGTTGTTCACTGATTATTAGGAAAATTTGTAAGTTTCTACAAATAAAATAATATCCTGCCTTTCTTCCTATGGGGACTCAAGGCAACTAAGTAACAATTCCTATCCTACACTTAGGTAAGGTAAAGGTTTTCCCCTGACGTTAAGTCCAGTCATGTCTGACTCTGGGAGTTGGTGCTCATCTCCATTTCTAAGCTGAAGAGCCGGCATTGTCCGTAGGCACCTCCAAGGTCATGTGGCCAGCATGACTGCATGGAGCACCGTTACCTTCCCACCAGAGCGGTACCTATTGATCTACTCACATTGGCATGTTTTTGAACTGCTAGGTTGGCAGGAGCTGGAGCTAACAGCAGCCGCTCACGCCGCTCCCGGGGTTTGAACCTGGGACCTTTCGGTCCGCAAGTTCAGCAGCTCAGTGTTTTAACACACTTTGCCATCGGGGCTCCTACACTTAGTTAAGTTTAAAAAGCAAAAGTTACAAATAAAATCCTAGTAGGGTTTTTAGCAGATTAAAATAAAATAAGCACACTTAAAATGCCCTTTAAAACTCACCCCCCCCCCCCCAAAAAAAACAACGCATGCTCATCCACACCTCCCTAACAGCATTTGGAAAATAAAAGTTGGATAAGGAAGATAGATGTCAAAAGAAAAAGAATTCTCAAAAATCTAGCTATAGTAGCACTCCCAAAACAGGCAGTGTAGGCAAAGAAACAGAACAGAGATATTAGCTAAGGACACATTCTCACTCCAATGCCATGTCAACCACAGCTATAGACCAGCTTTGCAGAAAGCCATATGATTGGCTGACAAGAAAAAAAAACTGTGCGCAACTGCCCTTATCAATCATGGCAGCAGCCAATCCCCATCCCTGGGACAGCTGAATGTTACATTGAACAAAAAAGTCCAAATAAATCTTTTCCAAATGTATCTGAAATATTTGGTGGCATGTGTTTCGATTTGTTAATGCCTCCAAGGGCCCTTCCCGCTTTGTATATTGGTGGTTCATATCCCCAAATCTCTGAAATTATCCGAAATCCAAAATGATATCCAGAATCTTGCACACTCCTATGTGTAAGTGATTTTTGTATGAAATTTTTGTAGTTTTTAGTCTTTAGTCTAAAATTGCTTTCACTACATTTATGTTTAATTTTTACTATATGTAGATTGCATTAAATGAAAAATGTTTTTAAAAGGAAAAGAAATTGGAATCATGCAACTTTTTCAAATGGTGTTGGACTGAAACTCCCAGCATTCCTCACCATTGGTTATGCCAGCTAGAATAATTGAACCTTATGGAAGGCTTGTGATTCCCACAATTGAATTTGAATCACAGTATGTGTTGTCTTGTTCTGAGCCAAGCTTTTGATTTATTAATAATGGCTGAAAATGTCTCTCCAGAACTTCAGACAAAGGTATTTCCTAAAACTCTTCCTGAGATGTTAAGAACTTGGAAGTGGGAGCTTCTTTGTACAGAGATTATCAGACTTTTCTTCTTGTTTGATGTGCTTGGATTATCAGTACAGGAAAGATGAATGGGTGCGTACATATGAATCAGAGTACATATAATCTAGAACAGAGGAGAACACCTCATGGGCAAGATGAAAGCCAGATCCATTTGCTGTGTGTTGTTAGAAAGAGCTCTTTGATATGGACTTTTAGGTCCCTTCTGTTTGTTAAAGTTAACATCTTGATAAAAGTGGGGGAGCTGTTGTGGCTGAAGTATTGATGGAGTGTGTTCTGGAAAGGCTACTTACTTGGAAAACACAGAGTTTTGACTATGGAGCAGAGTCACAGCTTTAGTATGGCTCACATAATTCTTCTTATGAATGTGCTTCGACAAAAATAAAGTTTCAAGGCAAACTAGTTTACTTCACAGTCTAGGGTGTTTTCAGGACAAGAGCCATCGCAATTACTTACTAAACAAAGTTGTGAGTTATGCTATGCTTTGGAGGGGCTAAACAAAAAGTAATGTATCAAACAAATAAAACAGGACACTAAAACATTTAGCTGCCAGTTTAGCCTTGCTTATTTTATGCCAATCCACATGTTCTGTCAGTTAGATCAGTTGACCATTAAACCATAAAGATTTTAAGTCAACAAAGAAAGGATGATACTTTGCTCTTACTATATCCTTTTCTTCTTTGAGCACAAATTATATATTGGCCACAAAGTTTATTCAATGTTTTGCTAAAGAAGTAGACATATAGTTCCTACATTGTACTTAAATGTGGTTTATCTTTGGAATGTGCATTAAGGCAGTAAAATGTGAAAACTATTTTTTTTGTTCCCTAGGGAAAAACACTTCGGTTTGGATTTGGAGGTATGAACTGGCTTATCTTGTGAGCAAAATGTAATTTTTGCTGATTCTCATCTATTAGACGCTCCAGAAAATCTGCTGTAGAGAAACAGTGCATTAAATGTGCTGTAATTACACGGAAAAGGAGGAATCTGAAAATTGTCTCTGTCACCACCTTTTAGAGTTTGGAATTTACTTTTTTGATTACAACTCTCAGAATCTTTATTGGCATAGCCACTGGAGTGGTGGGTTATGGAAGCTGATGTCCAAAAACTGCTCCCTTGAATTCTGCCCTTTCTTCTTGCAAAAAGTCTCATTTGGTTCTCATTTTTGTCCATCAACAAACACGAACTACTGTTCATGATGAAATAACTGTGCATGCTTATCATAGTGTTTAAACACAGTACATTCTATAATATAAGATAATATTTACTTTCATGCCTATATAAAATAGCCAGTTAGATGTAAGTAGTGTTAGAATCTCACATGCCCTTCCTAATAAACTGCTAGAAAGAGCAGTAATGGATGGATGCATGGTCTGGAATATATATGGCCAATGAAAGGGCAAGTATCTTTATTTCTTAGTAGCCATTTGTGGGATTGTGCCACTGTGTTCTTAAGTTATACTGATTCATTTTAGTGTTTAATTTCCTTCTGCTTTGAACATCTTTAAACTTTCCTAGCAATCCTGGTCTTAAAGCCAACTGTTTCTTCTACTAATGACAATTCCAAGATGGCACCACATAGTGTAACCAGTCAAAAGCCATCTCACCCTCCTTCATGAAGTTTTGTTTCTTAACAAAAACTGGAAGCAAAATACACAAGGTTTACAAATGGATGCAGATAGTATGTTGGCCAACTGAAATGTTTCATCCACTGGAGAAAGACCAAGATTTAGTATAACTAATTACTAGATAACTGCTCTTTTCATGAAAGTACAAGATTTAATAAAATCATATCAAACATTTACCCATTACAGCTATTTAATAAAGATAGGATGAATTCCTAGTAGGGGTCAGTTCAAAAAAGAAAAGATGAATTCATTTCTCACTTTCCCTCCCATTTGATCATTATGTTTCTAACCTGTTCAGCAACATTTTTACTCCAGATAGGGAATGTAGAACACAGCCTTCTGTTCTCAGTATCGCTAGAGAATGCCAAAATTCTGTTTTCCTTTTAATATCCGGAAAATATGAAATATGAACAAAATTCCACTAACAAAAAGTATGCCAGCACCTATCGGCAATTCATCACGTAAAGCCCAGCCAGAATTGCAAGAAGAACTAGATTCCAGCAGAAATACTGGCTTTTTCTCAAAAGCAGTCAAAGTGAGACATTCCTGTGGCAATATTCTGGAGCTGCAAGGGCAGGAGTCTTATTGGGAAGTCACAACCTCTTTTATAGGTCTTGCTGCAATCCAGTACATTCTTTCATCTCCAGCAGCACCCATTTAGAAACCAGCAGGAGTTCCTCCAAGCTCGGTCAGACTGTTCTCTGCTTCCAATGGGGAGAATCATGGGAATAATGCCTGACAGTATATCTTGCCCTTATTTCACTAATACACTTATTCCAATCATTTGTCCGCCTATGATGACACCACAAATTTTCTTGTGTATTCTTATGCAAAGAATATTGAGAGTTAGTTTGTCATTTGTCATTGTGAAAGCTGTTCAGCAGTGAAACTCTCTGGCCCGGAGTGTGGCGGAGGCTCCTTATTTGGAGGCTTTTAAGCAACGGCTGAATGGCCATCTGTCAGGAGTGCCTCGAATGCGATTTTCCTATTTCTTGGCAGAAGGTTGGATGGCCCACAAGGTGTCTTTCTACTCTATGATTCTATGATTCCTCTGAAATATAGCATGCAGCACTCAGTATTGCTTAGCAATTCCACATACAAATAGTAATATTCTCCCTTAAAGGTAAAGGTAAGGGTTTTCCCCTGATGTTACGTCCAGTCGTGACCAATTCTGGGGGTTGGTGCTCATCTCCATTTCTAAGCCGAAGAGTCGGTGTTGTCCGTAGACACCTCCAAGGTCATGTGGCCGGCATGACTACATGGAGCGCTGTTACCTTCCCGCCGGAGCGGTACCTATTGATCTACTCACATTTGCATGTTTTCAAACTGCTAGGTTGACAGGAGCTGGGGCTAACAGTGGGCGCTCATTCCGCTCCCGGGATTTGAAACTGGCACCTTTTGGTCTGCCAAGTTCAGCAGCTCAGCGCTTTAATGCACCGTGCCACCAGGGGCCCCTAATATTCTCCCTTATTCTCCCTTAATTCATACCAATGAATGAATTTAAATGGAGTGTAGCTCTTGTATTGAATGTAATTCTTGTATTGATACATCAGGACATAGAAACTGTACTGGAAACACATGCTAATCCTTATAATACCTTGATGCTACTTACAAACAATACTTAAAGCAGCTTTCAGTTGCCCCCACTCCAACCATCTTTTTATTAAACTGTCTGCCTACACCAAATGCCTTTGTACACCATATGGTGCAAAACAGCAGATGCCCTTCAACTGCTGTCAAAAGTGTCTCCTGTTAGATTTAAGCTTACCTTCAACCTTCCTTCTACAGTCTGTGATCTAGAGCTTTCACCTCTCTAAGCTTCAAACATTAGGTTTGAAAATGAATTCAATAATACTAAACATTAGAAATTGGAAAATTAATTCACTGCTAGCTGGGATGTTATTAGTTATCTTGACTTGAGTCATCAGTATGAGATCAGTCCAACCCCCCTGCTTCTTGGCAGTGGAGTCAAACTGGATGGCCCGTGAGGTCTCTTCCAACTCTAGGATTCTATCATTCTTTGATCAGCCCATGAGATTTACAGAGAATGGTATGGAAATTGTCACCTTAAAGATGCACATTTTGGGACTGCTTTTTCTGAAGAGCTCCTCTGGTCCCTTTATAGTTGCCTACCTTCAACTTGCTTTTTCCCCTCACCTGGAATACAATAGCATTGTTATCTGGGAACAGTGAAAGTTTGTGTGTTTGGTTGCTGTTAAATTTGAAGACTTTCTGAAGCATGGAATCTAATCTTACAATCTCTGCTATTCAGTTTGTCATTCACCTACATCTTTCTTTCTTTCCATCTGCTAATGGTGAATAAGATTTACAAGTAGAGAAAAATGGGTTGCTTGCTACCAAGATCAGTCACTTAATGAAGGATGGAGAAATTGTCATCAAAAATGGTGGGGGCACTTCTGGTGATATACAGGGTTTGCATGACCACAGCGAGAGGCATCTGCCCAAATGAATTCTAAGCTAATCATTTAATCAGCTACAGCATAGTTAAACTTCAGTGTTAATTAGTAAATCAAGTGTATCACAAGGGAGTCCTATGAAAGTCCTTTATGTATCCATGCTTCCTGTAAGTTTCTAATGTTCTGTATATCTTTAGCTCTCTTTTGTGTACTGTTGTGAGGAGCCATTTCATGGAAGCTCTTCCTTGACACACAGTTGTTATTATTTCAGTTTCCTCTTTTGCCCCTCCTACTAGATTCCCAGGTAGACATTTAAGAAGGTTCCAGTGACAATCCCAACATCAGGCATTGTGGGGCAGTTTACATGGGCAATGGCCACATAGGAAACAATGGGAGGCAGGTTTGTGTAGAATGCAGGATCTCCTTTCTCAGGGGATTATGCAAACTGAGAGCACAGAAAGATAGCTGCCTTCAAGATATATTTTGATGCACACAGTTGACATATTTAAGAATTGACACAATACACAAATGATACAAGTTACACATAAATCATCAAGTTGATACACTTTATTAAAGAGTTAGGTTTGATAGAGTTTAAGGTACAGCTGCTGCTAGGTTCATCCCAGAACCTCAAGTGGCTTTGGCATTTTATAATTTTGGAGCCATGGAAAATGTTTTTAAAAATAAAGAAAATCATATATATTGCTTGGAGTCTCTTTATGGCTTATAAATCTTTGGAGAGGGGGATGCCATGGCTCAATAACCATGGGAGCAGCAATGAAGGGGAAGAATTTCCTCAACTCTCTGCATTCCATGTTCAAGATACAAATTTGTCACATTTCTATATGAACACAAGCAGGAATTGACTTAGATCTGATGATGAGATGTAAAAATACATTGCATATTTTGCAAATTATATCCAAGATAGGTCAATGAGATATTTTGCAATAAATAAGGGATTGAAATAATTCAGTCTTCCCAACATTACTGGACTGTAAATCCCATCAACTCTAGCCAAAACACCAATGGAAAGGCATGCTGAAAGCTCAGCCCAACCATATCCAGGAGGCTGAATTATTCCTGCCCCTGCTGTAGATTGATAGAGTTCCCTTTTCCCTTTGCTTTGTTATCTCAGGCCTATGGTTGCCCACAAGCTCTTACTATTCAGATGAAAAGGAGGAATAGGCAATGTTAAACCATGTTATCTGCCCTAAACAGCATGATGTTTATAGCATTGTTGCAATAAAAACTCCAAATAACAATGCATAGAAGCAACCATAAACCATTCATTAGTGCCAGAATGCTTAAACCACCTAGTCTACCCTCTGAAAAGTCCTTCTAAAACAGTCGCATTTTCACCTGAAATAAAGGTTCACCAAGATCAGAGACGACAAAGAAATCATCAAACATGTTTTTGCTGCAAATTGTATTGATAAAATAAGGTGCATTGTCATATCTTTGGAGAAGCCCATTTCCAATTTTGCAAACAAAGTCAAGAAAAAGCACTATGTCTTTGTCTCAATACTAGCAACCTTTGCACAAGCTAGAATGTAGGTGTGATAAAACACAGAGATTTGTCCTGTGTAATCAGAGTCTCGCACCTTTTTATTACAGTTTAGGAACTAATTTCCCTTTATGGCCTTGCCCCTGAGGCTGACATCCTAAATCCTGTAGTGATGGAAGTCATTCAAATCTCCCAGCGAATTTCCTGCTCCCTTTCACTTCTGATAATTAAAGGAGAAAACTGTTCAGCTTTGTCTGAGTTGGAGTTTGGAAAATGAAGCTCACCTCCTTCCCCTTTAAGGGATAATAAACCTCACAAAACTATATAAAAATAGGAATAGTCACTTTGAAAATTTGAACTCATTTAGGTTAGATAAGTGATTCCTGGTCAACTCCCTAGCCATTCTGATTTGCCATCCAGATCCCTTGCCAATATATTTGTTACCACATGAAAGCACATAGTTCTTCTTTTGAAGCTAAAGTGCCTTTTTATTGTGATCTGTAAGCATTTTGTCATCCTTATTGAGCAGTGGAACCACTTTCTCCTTGGACATTCTCTTATTTCAAATGTATCTGAACCCGCTTTTTGTTGTTCCTTACTTGTCAAGCCAATCTCATTCTAAGTGTTAACTTTCCATATACTATTTCTATAAGTTTGGGCTACTTATCTGTACTGTTTGTTAGTGATTTGTTCTTCCTTCCATTCGTTCATCCTTCCATATCTGCCACTTGAGGTGGTCACCTCTTTCTGCCTAGTGATTGTGCTTGTTTTCCACTAGTCCATCCTTGCCCATGTCACCTACTAGTCCCTCTTCAGGTCCTTATCTGACTGTGTAAAAGTGAACCCCAGTCCCTGGACATGATAACCCCACTGAGGTGCTTTGCAGAGGCATCATCAGAGCAAGATGAAGCAGGAAAACAAAACTACACAAGACAAAACATGGTTTATATAAGTAAACTAAGAATAAACAGCACTGGTTACTGAAACAAGACAATTAAATGTTGGGAAGATGAAAATGTGCAGATCTGAAAGCCTGAGGGAAAAAGATAATTGTACTTGGTGAGTTCTCAGACCTTTGTTGTCTGTTTGGCCACGTAGTCTTTTGCTGACTTCTCTGGGGGTGGTGTATCTTGAAGTATGAGCTCCTGAGATGTAATAATATGTTATGCTTCATATTGTAGGAAGATGGCCATAATACAGTGGCAGGGCTATCTTGTACCTATCCCTACATTTAAACTGTACTGCAGATTAATTCTGTTTTTTTTTTAAAAAAAAAAACTTTGATGATTACTGTTGTAATCATTGTGTTGTTATTTCACCCACCCAAATAACCTGAAATGACCCTTCAAAGGTTATAAAGAAAACTAAACCTTTATCTAGTCAAATCCAATTTAAATTCCCTTCCTGTCTATCAAAACATTCTTGCAATATTTGAACAGAATTCATATAAAACAGAAAAATAACAGGATAAGTGTAGCCAAAAAGCCAAAGTTTTAATGGTGGTCTGCTGATCTTCTAATGTACTTTCACCATCATTAGTCCTATCACTCAGTCTCCAAAGATCAGATTGTGATTTTTGTATGGCTTGACCCACAAGACGGATGTATCAGTAGGTTCTGAAAAACTCTAGGTTTTGCAGAAGTATACAAAATAAGGGGAAACACTCAAAATAGTTCAGTAAGGACTGAAAATATTCAGTGGCCATGAAATGATGACTATGGTTAAGGGTCAGACAACAGAGTAAAATTAATGAAATGGCTGAAAGGCCGAATAGAGGGCACTTCACACAGCAGTGTTTTGCTGCAGACCCCACTTGTCCCTTGCATCACTAATTCAAGTGAATTTTAGCAAGCATTTTCTGCTCCTTCAGTATAATGGTCATGGGCAAATTTTGCCTTTTGTATGTGACTACACTGGGATAGGCAGACTACAGTGATGTATCATTGCCTTTGTTTGTGAGATTTCATCTTTTAACTAGAATTCCAGAACTCTAACAGAAAAAAAATGTAAAGGTAGATTTTTTTTTTCGTGTCAGGAGCAACTTAAGAAACTGCAAGTCGCTTCTGGTGTGAGAGAATTGGCCATTTGCAAGGACGTGGCTCAGGGGACGCCCAGATGTTTTCATGTTTTTATCATCCTTGTGGGAGGCTTCTCTCATGTCCCCGCATGGAGCTAGAGCTGATAGAGGGAGCTCATCCGTGCTCTCCCCGGGTGGGATTCGAACCTGGCAGCTTTCAGATCAGCAACCCAGCCTTCAAGTCACAAGGCTTTAATCCACTACGCCATCAGGGGCTCCCAAGGTAGAATTAAAGAGCTCTAAGTGTAGGTTGTTCTACCACTGAATATACATCTGAATTACCCCATCCCCATCAATATAAGGTGAGGAAAGATTAGTTTCTGCTATACAGTAACTGTGCTATCCACAGGTTTTAAAAACTGTTTTACTCTCTTAAGCCTGTTTCAACTTGTTAAGGTGTTTAAGACGTTTCTTTAGATAGCTGTCATTGCTTTAACCTGTTGGTATGGATTTTACCTATGCACCAACCTGAGATGTAGGGTGGGGTGGAAATATTCTGAAACATAAAAATCAAATATAGTTAATCAAGTGTGTGTTAGATACTTGCCCATTTACTTAATACTGTCCACAGATGCACACGTACATCCAGATCTACCTTCTGTCCTGTGGAATAGCAAGACTTTTACTGGCAAGATCTTCAGTAGTGGCTTTGCATATATATCTCTGTTTAAGGGATTCCATGCATTTGAACACAGGGGGCCTCTCTTCAGTTAAAATACTTGTTGCACATCTTATGCAAACAAAACACAACAATTTCACCGGCAGTCACTTGCAAAAAGGAAGGTGCACGGGGTGGCTCGTGATGCCCTACAGGCCTTCCCTCCTTCCCCCATCAAATGGTGGGGACTGTCCCTATCCACATCATATGGGAGAAAGGGTGGCAACACGCATTGCCCCATTGCCCTTTCCTCCATCATATGGGGAAACCCAGAGGAAAGTGCAGGTAGTTCTGCTGGAGCTACCCGAAAAATACTTTTCTCTCCATTATGGAGGAGGAGGCATCTTGCAACGCTTCCCCCCACTTTGGGAGGATTGTAGGTGGGGCCAAGTTAACGTCACCTGATGACTTCCATCAACAAATGGAAGTACGGGGTTAAAAAAAAGCCCTGTGTTGACCATCAAAAATGCAAGAGTAAAGAGAGGTGAGCATTCTCTAACATTTCCCAGGACGATCACTCACAATACACTTTCAACACCCCAGGATAGAGGTTGAAGCCAATGTGATGTGATATCTCCATGAAAACAGAGACATAAAACTGAATGCAAAATAGACTGGTCTCTTCAATATTGTGCTTTTTTATCTTCCCTCCTATTCATGATTGTAGAATCATAAAATAATAACAGTTGGAGGAGACCTCATGGGCCATCTAATCCAATCCCCTGTCATGCAGGAAGAACACAATCAAAGCATCTCCGACAGATGGCCATCCAGTCTCTGTTTAAAAGCATCCAAAGGAGCCTCTACTACACTCCAAGGCAGAGAATTCCACTTTTGGACAGGTGTTACATTCATGAAGTTCTTCCTAAGGTTCAAATGGAATCTCCTTTCCTGTAATTTAAACCCACTGCTCTGAGTCCTAGTCTCCAGGGCAGCAGAAAACAAGCCTGCTCTCTCTTCCTTATGACATCCTTATAAATATTTCTTAAGGAACTGCCTTGGACAGCACTGTACAGTGGAACCTAATCTACTGCCTATCAACAAGGTAAGCTGGTAACCATTAACAGGCAACAGTGGCACCAAGGGTTAGACAACTGAAGTCAATAGTAAGACAAGGAATTACATGTGCATTGTGTAGAATACTTGTAGTGTTTTTCCCCCACTTACTTACTTAGGCGATCCCTCGTCGTTCGAGGACGATAGTCTTCCAACCTTGGTATCTTGGGTGTGTGTTCTTAGGTGGCTGAAGAGACTGATTCTTGAACCGCATATTCTCCCGCAGTGAGGACATCGGTTTCCAGGTGGAAGGCGGTCCCGGTCGGGGTTAGCTTGACGCTCCTTCCTCTTGGCACGTTTCTCCCTTAAGCCCTCCATTCGTGCCTCTTCGAACTCCGCAGCACTGCTGGTTACAGCTGACCTCCAATTGGAGCGCTCAAGGGCCAGGGCTTCCCAGTTCTCAGTGTCTATGCCACAGTTTTTAAGGTTGGCTTTGAGCCCATCTTTAAATCTCTTTTCCTGCCCACCAACATTCTGTTTCCCATTCTTGAGTTCGGAGTAGAGGAGCTGCTTTGGGAGACGGTGATTGGGCATTCGGACAACGTGGCCAGTCCAGCGGAGTTGATGGTGTAGGAGCGTCGCTTCAATTCTGGTGGTCTTTGCTTCCTCAAGCACGCTGACATTTGTCCGCCTGTCTTCCCAAGAGATTTGCAGGATTTTCCTGAGGCAACGCTGATGGAAACGCTCCAGGAGTTTGGTGTGACGTCTGTACACGTTTTGCAGGCGTAGAGCAGGGTTGGGAGGACAATGGCTTTATAAACAAGCACCTTGGTCTCTCTACGGATGTCCCGGTCATCAAACACTCTCTGCTTCATACGGAAAAATGCTGCACTCGCAGAGCTCAGGCGGTGTTGTATTTCAGTGTCGATGTTGACTTTTGTGGAGAGGTGGCTGCCAAGGTAGCGGAAATAGTCAACGTTTTCTAATGTTACACTGTTAAGCTGTATCCCTGGCTTTGCAGAGGGATTAGCTGGTGCCTGTTGGAAGAGCACTTCGGTTTTCTCGATGTTCAGTGAGAGGCCGAGCTTCTCGTATGCTTCTGCGAAGGTGTTTAGAGTGGCTTGTAGGTCTTCTTCTGAATGCGCACAGACTACGTTGTCATCAGCATATTGGAGTTCTATAACAGATGTTGTGGTGACCTTGTTTTTGGCTCTCAGTCTGCTGAGGTTAAATAGCTTGCCATCTGTCCGATAGATGATTTCCACTCCGGTGGGAAGCTTCCCATCAACAAGGTGAAGTATCATAGCAATGAAGATGGAAAATAAGGTGGGGGCAATAACACATCCCTGCTTGACACCTGATTCCACCTTATATGGGTCACTTTGGGAGCCATTGCTGTCCAAGACTGTTGCCATCATGTCATCATGGAGGAGCCGCAGGATGTTCACAAATTTGTCAGGGCACCCGATTTTTTGGATGATGGTCCAGAGAGCGCTGTGATTCACTGTGTTGAATGCCTTTGCAAGGTCAATGAATGCCATGTACAGAGGTTGGTTTTGTTCCCTGCATTTTTCTTGCAGCTGTCGAGCAGTGAAGATCATGTCCACTGTTCCTCTGGAGGGGCGGAAGCCATTCTGGGATTCTGGGAGGGTGTCTTCTGAGACAGGGAGAAGGCGGTTTGCAAGGATTCTTGCAAGGATTTTCCCGGCGGAGGTTAGAAGGGAGATACCACGATAGTTCCCGCAGTCTGTTCTGTCCCCTTTCTTGAAAAGGGTGATGATGGTGGCATCCTTGAAGTCTGCTGGGATTTTCTCAGTCATCCACACCTTTTCAATGAGCTGGTGGAGTTGTTGTATCAGCTCAGGTCCACCCTCTTTGAAGATTTCAGCAGGAATCCCATCAGGTCCGCTGGCTTTGTTGTTTTTTTGTTGGCTGATGGCATTGCTGACTTCTTCTAAACTAGGCAGTGCTGCAAGCTCATCCCTGGTTTGTTGTTGCGGGATTTGTGAGAGGGTCTCTTCGGCCACAGTGGAGCTGTGATTCAGCAGGTTCTGGTAGTGCTCTTTCCAACGTAGTGCAATTGATGTTTTGTCCTTCAGAATTTTGGTTCCATCTGATGAGCGTAGGGGCTGTATGCCATGGTTTCTTGGTCCATAAATGATCTTTGTGGCTTTGAAAAATCCCTGAGCGTCATGGGTATCTGCAAGGTGTTGGATTTCTTCAGCCTTCTTTGGACTTCAGCTTTTGCACTGGCATAGATCTTTTTCTTGGCAGCACAGTTGGTGTCTCTCTGCCATGTTTGGAAGGCTTTCCTTTTGTTAACAATCAGCTGTTGGATCTCTTTGTCGTTATCATCAAACCAGTCTTGATGTTTCTTAGTTAGGTATACAATGCTTTCTTCGCAGGCTGTGATGATGGAGGTCTTCAGTTTGTTCCAATGTTCCTCAACATTTTCGGGGTGTTCTGTGGGTAGATGATCTTTGAGTGTTGTTTGGAGAAGGGCTCGTTTGGAGGGCTCCTGAAGGGCTTGGGTGTTCATTTTGCGCCTTGTTTTTCTTCCTTGGAGTCTGCGTTTGGGGACGATCTTGATAGCCATCGTGGATCGGATTAACCTGTGGTCTGTCCAGCAGTCATCAGTACCTGTCATGGCTCTTGTGAGAAGCACATCGCGGCGGTCTCTGGCACGTGTGATAACATAGTCCAAGAGGTGCCAATGCTTTGACCGAGGGTGCTTCCATGATGTCTTGAGTTTGTTTTTCTGGTGGAAGAGCGTGTTGGTGATGACAAGGTTGTGCTCTCCGCATTTGGTGAGAAGCAAGATGCCATTCGAGTTGCTGTTTCCGACCCCGTCTTTTCCTATGATCCCTGGCCACAGGTCAGAGTCCCTTCCGACTCTTGCATTAAAGTCCCCAAGGAGGATAATTTTGTCCTCCTTAGGTATCTCCGATAGGATGGTGTCCAGCTGACAGTAAAAATTTTCCTTGATGTCTTCGTCAGCATCTAGAGTTGGTGCATAGGCACATATGATGGTTGCCTGTTGGTTTTTGGCAAGGTTAATTCGGAGGGTTGAAAGTCGTTCATTGGTGCCAGTGGGTGCTTCAGTCAGGTGCTTCACCAGGTTGTTTCTGATCACAAAGCCAACTCCGTGTATTCTTCGCTCTTCTTCAGGCAGTCCCTTCCAGAAGAAGGTGTAGCCTCCCTTTTCTTCCTTCAGCTGTCCCTCTCCTGCTCTCCGGGTCTCCTGAAGGGCTGCTATGTCGATCTTAAAGCGTCCCAGCTCCCTTGCAATGATAGCAGTCCTGCGTTCGGGGCGTTCGCTGTCAGTGTTATCTAACAATGTCCGTACGTTCCATGTTCCAAAGTTCATTTTTCTTTTTTGGCCGCAGAGTGGTGACCCCTCTGGACGCGGCAGTCCAGTCAGGGTAGGAGAGGCAGACTATGTTTAGGGCACCTTTTCTAGCCCCTTCCCCGTGTGGGGTGAGCAGAGCGGATCCTCAAAAGGGCTGCTCAGTCATGGATACAGCTGCTGGACTACTCAACTGCCTCGGTCCTTGAGGTAGAACGACTGAGTCCATATCCACCGCCCATGTGCCAGTCTGTGACTAGGGGCTTCCAGATTTCACAGTCCTGCCCCCGTCGCCACTCGCTGATCGCCATGGGACTTTTGTAGGTTTGTTTTTATTTTTGTTGGAAGACGCCTGTGCGTGATTTTTTTTAATGTGTGGAGATCGGTGCACGGCCGGTCAACACACAGTCTTCACAGAGTGAGGTTCCAGCAGTGGTGTGGTTAACACAACGAAAGTGGCTTCTCAGTCTGTTGCAGCCTTCTTCCGCCTTCACAGCCATTGTAACATGTGCCATGTTATCCTCCGCCTGCTCCGCTGTTGAGGTCTTTGGGTCTTCGGATTGTGCTTGGTCTGGAACCTCCCCTGCGGCCACTCCTGGGAGTGCATCACTCCAGTGGTTGTGCCCACAGGTTCATCGGAACATGCAAGCCCCCTCACCACGGCAAGGTGACAATCCATCGAGGGGTCATCTTCTAAATGACAAAGCAACACTGCTGTCTCTTAATACCCAATTTGAGATCTGCCTGTATAAGGTAAATAAATATTAAGGGTGAGATGTTTTTCAGAGAGGGACCAAAGGGCTAGTAACAATGCCCTGGAAAGAACAGCAAGAACTTTGAAGAGCAAGATAAGGAAAGGCAATTCAATACACACACAAAGACACACATTTTAAATTATAGTATGTGTTATGCAAAGAAGACAATTGTTTGAACACTACTAGATCCATCTTTCCAATGAAAGAGTATGGCAAAGTGCAAGCTGTCATTTATCAGTTCTAGATCGTGAAACTTTTTTTTTACCCATTGTGTTTTTTTTCCAATCTTTGCTCATTCTTCCCTGTGGTTAAATTCAGACACACAGGTATCTTTTAAGAATAATAATAATACGGTAATTCAAATGTGGGCAAAGATAGTCTTGGATTATAACAAACCATTATTTACCATAAACCTTACTGGCTAGAGCTGATGGAAATTACTTTGATTACTTCATCTAATTTCTTATAAATGTTAGTATCTCATCCTTAAAGAGTTTTTCCCGAGAGTCTTGTACATGAAATCACTGTAAAAGGCAACACTGTATCAGGATTCTTTCCAGAGTATGGTTGATATACTGACTCTGTGACAGAGACTCTGAAAAAGAAGTAGGTGGTTCTTTAAATTATCGAACTTCTAAAATTCTTCTAAAATTAAAGTTGTTTCGCATTGCTTGATGCCATTTAGCAGCCTGATATAGCAGATCCCTTCTGTTCCACAATGTCTCATGGATGCTGGTGTCACCATGATGCACCAGGGGCAAGATTTGGACACTTATGAACACAGGCCATATCGGGGGGGGGGGGGGGGGGGGAGAGAGAGAGAGAGAGAGAGAGAGAGAGAGAGAGAGAGAGAGAGAGAAGAGTAATTTCAGCTGATACTGATATCTCTGGACCAGCAATATCCCCATTTGACATCTGTCCCTGTGAGCTAATGGGACAGACAACATGATGCCATTCTAATTGAAACAATTTGTATCGTGACAAATAAACAAGTTCTGCTTCATGTTTGAAAAAAGTACATGACATTATGAACAGTGAGAGCTTATGAATAAAACAATAAAATACAGCACAAGGCAATCATAAAAAATTAAGATAGCAAGTAGCAGGATAAAATAATTTGACTAAAATGGAAGGTATAAAAGAAAGAAATAAAAGATTGGACTGAGTCACCAACAAAGAATAAATGCCAAGTGATCTGCTTTGCCAACTGTTTTGTTGTTCTTTTACATGTAAAGTGCCATTTACAGTGGTAGTGCTATATAGTGGCATGCATTTGGGTAAATGCTTGTTCCGTTTTGTTTCCGGGCTTTCGTTGTTCTCAGTTCTTTCAGTTGGGGTCTGGAAATTGGCCCATTATGTGTGGGGGGGGGGCTTCCCACCCACTGGCTCACCTTCCTGAGGTGGCTTGGCTACCTGGTGGACATGTGTGTGTGTGGGCACTGCTTCTTCTCTTCATCTTCCTCCCTCCCTCTCTTGAACCCGCAATGCCCTGCATTCACTCACAGCATGGTCGGGCAGCCCCACATCTGGACCTCAGCAAAAATGTTTTATCAGGCTGGAAGGAAGTACCACCCCTCCATCCACTTCAAGAATATGGCGGGCGGCAGGTGTGTGTACGTGGTGGGGTGTGTGACTGTGCAGGTGCTTGGCTGCAGGCAGGCACTGACAGGCACGTGCAAGCTTTCCAGGCCTTCTTGCATGCCCCACACCACAAACACACACTCCCTGGAAAGAGTGTGTGTGTGTGGTGGGTGCAGGCAGGCCTGAAAAGTGCGCTGGCACCTGTCAGTGCCTGCACACCCCACACCACACACACACTCTCCCTGGAGAAAGAATGTGTGTGTCACAGAGTGCAGTTAGGCCTGGAAAGCATGTGCGTGCCTGTCAGCTCCTGCCTGCAGCCAAGTAACTGCCTAGTCACACACCCCACCACACACACACACGCCTGGAAAGGAGGGAGGTGTGGTGCATCCTTCCACCTTGATGCTGAGGTCCGGATGTGGGGCTGCCCAACCATGACTCTCATGAGTGAATGCAGGGCATTGTGGGCACAAGGGAGGGAGGAGAAGAAAGAGAAGAAGCACACACAAACAGAATTTCGGCTCCACAAGAAAACAGGCTTTTGTGTCAAACTGAGTATCATGTGGGAAGGTGGCTTCCCGTTTCATGCTTCCAAATAAATGGAAGACACGAAAGAAATGGTAAGAAACAGTAATAATGAATTTCGCGCACATGTCTAGTGCTATATAAATAAATGAGAATGATGATTATGATCCTCAAGACAGCATTTACAAGCAGTTTACCACTATGATAAGTCTCGACTACCACTACCTACTTCAGATTACTTACCAATATGTCATTAAAAATAAGCCAAACTTTAAAATATTTTATTGTGAAAATAATACCTTACTATTGTACAAATACATACATTAAAGCAGGGGTCCTCAAACTTTTTAAGTGGAGGGCCGGTTCATGGTCCCTCAGACTTTTGAGGGGCCGAATTATCATTTGAAAAAAACAACGAATAAATTTCTATGCACACTGCACATGTCTTATTTGTAGTGCAAAAAAACAAACAAAACAGCAACAATAAAAGAACAATACAATATTTAAAAATAAAAACAATTTTAACCAACATAAACCTATCAGTATTTCAATGGGAAGTGTGGGCCTGCTTCTGGCCAATGAGATAGTCAAGTTAATTAGGATTGTTGTATGCCTTCAAGTCATTTCAGACTTTGGGCAAGCCTAAGTCTAAAACTGAGAGTGGGGGCCAGGTAAATGACCTTGGAGGGCCGCATCCGGCCCCCAGGCCATAGTTTGGGGACTCCTGCATTAAAGTAACAAGCTCAAAACAGCAAATACATTAAATCTTGTTTTAGTTTATTTATTTATTTATTTCCAATATTTCTATCTCGCCCTTCTCACCCGAAGGGACTCAGGGCGGCGTACAATTGGCAACAATTCGATGCCGACACATCATTAAAAACAACAACATATAAAAATGTATTACAACCAATTAAATACAGTATAAAATATAAAATATAAAACATATGCTTAAAATCCGTTCGTCCAATATCCTCCTACTTTATCCATATAACAGTCTGGGTCGTCTTTGTCATTTATTCGTTAAAAGTCTGGGCACATAGGCATGTTTTTAAGGCTTTTCTAAAACTCAAAAGGGTTGGGGCTTGCCGTATATCTCTGGGGAGGGTGTTCCACAGCCGGGGAGCCACCACCGAGAAGGCCCTGTCCCTCGTTCCCACCAGCCGCGCTTGTGAGGCAGGTGGGACCGAGAGCAGGGCCTCACCAGATGACCTCAGGGATCTTCCTGGCTCATAGGAGGAGATGCGTTCGGACAAGTAGATTGGGCCAGAACCATTTAGGGCTTTATAGGTCAAAACCAGCACTTTGAATTGGGCTCGGTAGCATATCGGCAGCCAGTGGAGCTGGCTTAACAAGGGGGTGGTACACTCCCTGTAAGCCGCCCCAGTTATTAGTCTGGCTGCTGCCCGTTGTACTAGTTGGAGCTTCCGGGCCATTTTCAGAGGCAACCCCACGTAGAGAGCATTGCAGTAGTCCAAATGGGATGTAACCAGAGCGTGGACCACCGTGGCCAAGTTCCTTTATGTAAAGACCAGCCATAACAGCACAACTCCATCTAATGGTCCACTTCTACTTACATGTATTTTAAAAATATGAGCACACATTCTTCCATCATTTTTTTTTCACTTTTCTAAATAACTTTGAAAAATTAATAATAACATAGACTGCCATATCTTTAGGGAGTTTCCCTGTGAGTCTTCCAACCCATCCCTAAAAGGCAGCTGGCCAAATTACATACCATCACATCATTATTCTTGTCGTTGCCCCATGTGATAGATGGACTGGCAATTTCTTTCATGTTTGAAATAATTTCTTTAATCAAATGTTCATCCACCACCTTATTTTTTAAAAAGAAAAGAAAGCACCATATTATTTTTATTTACAAAGGTGTTCTTAGTATTGTTAGTGGAAAGAAACCTCAGAAATGTCACTTTTTAAATATGGCTCTCAGAATTCCCAAGATTGTAGGAATTGTGCCCTTTTCATACCAAGACTCGTACAGCAAGATTGTTCATAATGTGATTTGGACATATTTAACCAGCACAATGTGTTCGCTTCTCCTAGCATTTACCTTTTCTTTTGTTTTAGAAAGGAAATACTTATGAAGTTGTACATCTGACCAGAACACAGAGAATGGATCTCCACTACTCAGACAATGGAAATTTGTGATATTAATCTAAGATTTTTCTGCCTAAAGCAAAGCTGCAAGAGGTCTATGTCATTTGCTTATAACAGTGTTCAAGGTTGTGAGATTACTTTGGCCCATGAACTCGATAATCTCATAAATCCCACATATCCTTCTTCCTGCTACTAGAGGCATAGATTTTATTTTATTTTATTGTAGCTAAAATTTATTTTAGAGTTTAGCTAAAATTTTAAATGTTATCAATAACAATGAAGAAAACAACCCTATTTCATGAAAGACATTGGATTTTATTTCCTGGGGCAGGCCTTTGGTGAGGGTCCCTATTGTATGACACCATATTCACTCTACTTATAGTCTACCTACTCCTTGTGATTTTCCAGTCCCTAGCTATTAATGGGTAAAATTCATCAACAGCTTTCAATCCTGCAATGTTCCTGTTCCTTACTTCGGTGCATTAGCACCTTCCATTTCTGTGTCTGCAGCAGTCCAGTGACATCAGAGCGTGGGACTTCCATCCTCTTCCCAGTCATTCTTTCTATGTCCAAGCTGACCATTTTCCTTTAATTGTACAGTTATATTTGCCTTTTTTGTTTTTAACATAGGAATTGCATAATTGTGCTGAAAATAAAAAATAAAAAATTAAGGAACAGTGATAGTGTGGGCAGGCAAGGTTATGAAGATATGCAGAAATACAATTGCAAGCCTATGAATTGATGAATAAGCACAATTGCTCTATTGAACAGAGCTGTAATGTTGAAGGTGCTCATCCTAGTATGTATCCGCAATCAATAATAATGCTGCTATAAGGGAGTAGTGGGTTTTTGCGAGTCCATAATTAAAATAATTAAACACACATTTAAAATGTAATTTTAAAAGGTTAAAACAAAGAATACCTGTCACATAATTTAAAAGGACCAAATGCCTACACCAATGTAAAGGTCCTTCCCTGACAATGCAAAGAGAGCAGAGAAGGAGCCAACCAAACCTCACATTGGTTTCTTTAAGAATAATAGTTGGGCCAGTTCTGGAAATCTGTATGTATGTTTATTTGCTCCTTTTACTAGCAAAGCTTTAGACTTTAGGAAGGAGACTAGCATAATTAGATTGGTAATATGTCAGTGAGAAGATCATCCCTACTCAGAGATCAGAGATAAAAGCCAGACTTATGTCAGCCCTAGGAGCTCTACTGTACATCCACTTTGAGAAAATAAAATGTCACTCATCGCATTAGCAATGCAAGTTATGAGAAATTGTATTTTTCCCTCAGAAATCACCTACTGGTTCTCAATTTAGGGAGACACACAGTTAAGCTAGTAGCCTGGCAACAGAGTGACCTTGTGCTCTGTCAGGTTTTCAACATTTTATTAGCCACACTGGACTCTCTCCATCATTCTGCCTTTTTCTTATTGCTGAGCCCCTCATTAGCGCAATTAATAAGCCGCTTCTGTCAAGGCAATCAAATGGAGGGATCTACAGCAGCCAAAGGCTTTGGCAGATCAAGTCGAGGGGATTCCGGGTCAAACCGAGGAATTATAGGGAAGGCTTTCATCTCCCTCCGTGGGCCCAAACAGGCCTAGAATTGTAGGGCTGGGATTCTCTCAGGTCATGTTTGTTTAATACTGCCTTTTTGGTAGAATAAATCAGTTCCCCTTGTCATTTTGGATAATGTCACAGGTTCATTGGAGAGAACTTGGCAGGACACCCTGATATTATTAGTGATGGGGTCCACAAAGCCCCATGTGAGATAATGTCTTGGACTCAACTTCCCTTTGAGATCACACACACGTCCACATGGTCTCATACATACTCATATGGTGCACAATAGGCCTACTTTGTTGTGGTTCATCCCAGGGCAGGTCCTAAAAGGTATCATGGACTCAGTGCCAACTAAGCACATAGAGGCGGGTGAAGCATTGAGGAATGATCTGTTGTGTATCTGTGTCTTGGATTATGTCCTCAGATGCCACAAAACCAGTAATTCAAAAGTACCAATAGAATCTACAGTATACCTTAGGGCATAAGGATATCTACAGCTCTTGTGGAAATCTTCAAGGTTGGATTCATTCAGAACTTTATGCTGTCTTTTAAATTAACCCTTGTCCCAAAGAAATCTCCACAACTGACACAAACTGAAAGCAACGCTTCCCTCCCTTCCTAGGAAAAATGCATCTTTGATTTGTTCCAGGTTTATTCTTTTCTAAAGGTCTCAGATGTCCCATTCAGAAGTTGCCTCCAGATTTACAGAGCCAGAGCAGAGAGGTACACACTGAATATCCACAATTCTGGACATCAGCTGATATATGGAGTTCCCTGTGTGGGACCAACAGGATGCAATACATCAAGGCACATCTTAAGGTAAAGGTAAAGGTTTCCCCTGACGATAAGTCCAGTCGTGACCGACTCTGGGGGTTGGTGCTCATCTCCATTTCTAAGCAGAAGAGCCGGCATTGTCCGTAGACACCTCCAAGGTCATGTGGCCGGCATGACTGCATGGAGTGCCATTACCTTCCCGCTGGATCTTCCCTATTGATCTACTCACATTTGCATGTTTTCGAACTGCTAGGTTGGCAGGAGCTGGGGCTAACAGCGGGTGCTCATTCCGCTCCTGGGATTTGAACCTGGCACCTTTTGGTCTGCAAGTTCAGCAGCTCAGCGCTTTAACACACTGTGCCACGAGGGGCCCCTGGAGGCACATCTTAGACAGATAATAATGTGGAAATGAGTCACAGAATCCCCACTAGCTATGGGATTACTCTGTACCAGGGGCAGAGAAGGCATAATCCCATTCCATTTGTTTATCAGGCATCACCATCCCAGAGGAGTTAAACACAACTTCCAGAGCAGTTAAACACCATCTCAAGAGCACCAAATGAAAGGAAGCTAATGGTGACTCATTTTGTTATGTCTTACTGTGTTTTTGTATGTTACCTTCAAATTGTTAGTCATTTCTTAGAAAAGGAACTAGATCAGTGTGGGCGCAATGCAGTAGCCTGATGGTATCTAAGCAGGACTGTATCTAATCAAGGCCAGAGGGACTTCAGTGGTAGAGGCAGGGTTGCTAACCTCACATATATATTCCAATGTGACAAAGACTGTCCTAATTCATCCTATGCCATCTCACTTTTTCATTTGTTTTTAAAATTGCAAAAGCATTAGATTACATAGATTTACTTAATTATTTTTAAAAAGAACTTTTAACAGCAAATGTTGATTGTAACTAGAAGCCAAGCCATTACTTGCTTCACCAATGCAGTAATTAAAAGAGTTATAAAACATTAGCAATTAAAAAGACAACAAGTAATAGACATGCCAGCATGATATGCAGGCCTTGTTTTCCCTGAGCAGTCTTCAATAGCTAGCTAAAGCACAAAGCCAAGACAAAATATCAAAGAAATCAAAGAGAAATTCTTTGGGAAAGAAGTATCAGAGTCTGAGAGCAGCCAAGACGGAGAAGACAACTTCCACAGAAGATTTCAAAATCAATTAGAAATGTTGCATTTGTAATTAAATTATAGCTGCTCTAAATTTGCACCCACATATATGAATTAACATGTACAAATCTGTGTCTTTTTTTGTCCTCTTTGTGGTGAGAAATCTTTTACTCCCTTTTTTTGTGATGCTATGCAGAACTGGCCACCCTAGTGTACTGCCACAAATTATGATTGTCACAATTTTGCTAGACCTCCCTCCCTTTGATGTTTGAATAGACTTAGACCTCATGCTGATTTCATCATTTGTGCATTTTAGAACCTTAGTTTATTTTTAATTAGGTTTTTTTCCTTATGGAAATAGATGAAGGAAGCAACAGAAAGATATCAATGGCTGGGAGACAGTATAAGTAGTGATAAGAAGATGAATTGCATTGAAAGCTTACCCCACCTCAAAGTCCACAAAGTGTGATAATCTCTCGACACATCTAAAGAAAGAGAAGATCATTTCTAAGAAGTAGCTGTGTTTGGCCCTTGCAGTATAAAAGGAGGAAGAGGAGGAGGCAAGCAGAAAAGATGAAGACTGATATATATATATATATATATATATAGAGAGAGAGAGAGAGAGAGAGAGAGAGAGAGAGAGAGAGTTGTTGTTGTTGTTGTTGGTGGTGGTGGTGGTGGTGGTGTGTGTGTGTATTAGCATGAGCTTTTGTGGATATAAATCCAGTTCTTCAGATGCAACCCATCTAAAGAAGTGGATTTATATTCACAAAAGCTCATGCTAAAATAAAAACAAGTTAGTCTTAAAGGTGCTGATAATTTCCCCTTATTTTTCCCTCCCCATCCAGTCTTTTTAAAGAAAAGATGAGGAAGTAGATTCCTGTACTTGCTGATTGCTGCAGCAAGAGTCCCTTTCTCTTTGAATCCCTGATTCCACCCGCTTAACAAGCAAAAGACTCAAGCGTTTGAGGAGTAACTTCTGAGGTTGATATGACATGAATCAAGGCATACGCGAAGGTGTTAGTGGACAAACTTAACTATATATGCATTTTAAATTTTATAATTCATGGTTTGTTTTTAATTAGAGTTTTAATTAATGTGGCACTGTTTTATTGTTTATGGATTCTGTTACTGTTTTATTGAATGTATTTTGGGCAATATACTTGCTGACTGTTGTAAGCCGCCCTGAGTCCCTCTGGGTGAGAAGGGCGGGGTAAAAGTGATGTAAATAAATAAAAAAATAAAAATAAGAGTGTTTTGAGCCACTAGGCTCCATAGAGCAACGCATAAAAACTGATCTTGAAGATACGTCTATCAATGCCATCTTGTTTCTTCCCGCCCCCTTAATATCGACAAACCAGACCCTCAAAATTATGAAATGTATAAAAGTTTATAAAATGTGGGACATGAAGCAAGATGCGCCCCCTTGCTTCATAGTACCCTTTGTTATGAATTGCCTCTGGAATGCTGTTGTAACACAACCAGAACCCCTTCCTTTACTTTCCATAATCCCCTCACAATGAACTGGAAGGCGTGGGGGAAGCAATGAATTTGCTTAATTTATTATCAGAATGCCCAGTGATTAATATTTCATTGGGCTGCTTTTGTTTTAATTTGATTTGATTTTAGTTCAGTGTGTAGACTTATTATTGAGATTCATTTATCATGAGTATATATTCTCTTGTGTGTGCCCTTTTTCTATTATACTATGTAGTCACTCGTTTTACTAATTCATGCACATAGTTCTGTAACAGACACTAAGAATCCCAGACCCTGTTTAGATCATAACTTTCTAGAAGACTCACTGTCATCTTGGGGGGAGGTGGGAGAGTTAGAGCACAAAGGACGACTTGTTAGTGCAATCTTTATGATGTTTAATGTTTGCACAATGATAAGCAATGTTTAATATAATTGGTCCACAGGGGCCGGGAATGTCCAGGAATGCTTAAGCAAGTGGAAGATCATCAGAAGCAACCTGTTTCTCTGTAGGTCAGTGCTGAGTACTTCGTAATGTTTTTCTCAGGCAATCATCACTGGGAACACACTGACAGATTTCTGTGTCCAGTTGCTGCCAACCGTGTATATCTGATATTTGATTGAACTTTGCTCTGGCTTTTAAGTTTGTCAAACAACATGGCCTTTGGATCTTGTTGCAGCTCCACAAAACATTTAAACCAAAGGTCCTGCCTGACCTTAGCCTAGTTGGAATCTAGCCGTTCATTTGTAAACATATGTGATTTATAGGCTTTCCCTTTCCCTTTTTAAAACAAAATGTGGCCCTTTGTGGGGAAAAATAATCCACAGTGATTTTCTTACCTGCAAGGTGCAGAATTGGTCAAAGACTGAGATCCTCATAGTGGTGCAAACTGGAAAAGAAAGGCAGTGTATAAAAATCAAAGTCTCTCTTCCCGTTTTCTTCTTCAGAAACATAAAATTGTTTATTTTTCCTCCTTTCCACCATACAACGAACATTAGTGTAATATTTGATGCCAAAACATTAATAACTTTACAGGCTGAAACAAGCACTTTACAAAACACAGTGTAGTTCTTATACAATTGATCTTCAAATGGCTGCTATCTTGAATTATATCTTTCTGTTCATCAGTTCATAAAACACATTTGGTTTTAGGAGAGGTTCAAAGTGTGGGAAAATCACACTCAATTAATCATATGGGGGCGGGGATTGTAACATTTCATTCTGAATGTTTTTTTAAAAAAACTTGTGTTAGTTGACATCTCATTCCACTTCATCACATAACTTAAATTCCACTGAGTTCAACACTTAAAATCTGGTATTCTGTGGGTCCACTGCATTCATTTTGGTTAAAGTGCAGTTTTTGTGTCTTTTAAACATGGAGGACAGCATTTTTTTACCAACGTATCAGGAAGAGGTGAGGAAATGGATTTTTCACAAAACTCTGGATGCTTTGCCAAATTTCGAATGAAGTAGCACTCGTTGCTCTCAGGTTAGAATCACCCAATTTGTGGGAGGAGAAATTGGGGAGGAGTCAAAAAGCATTTCCTTTTGCTCCCCAAGCAGGAAGGTTTGGTTGTAAGCTACCTCATAACACTTCTACTTTGCAAAATAAATAAATAAATAGCCTTTTAGGGTACCCTTTTCCTTCCTTCCGTGATTTGTCTGTGTCATGTGTTGTGATGTCTCATGGGCCATGTAGTCCTGTTCCTAGTACTGTTGTGGCAGATGAAGAGGAAAACTTGGGTTTCCCACCGTTTCTGCCAGATTTGGAGCCCTTGCAGCTGCAGGATGTTTGCCCACAAGAAGACAGCCAAACAAGCCTTGAGTCGAAATCTCCCCCATTTTCTCGCCGCCTTTATTATAATCAAGATAGATACGCGCGGGAGGCGACTCGCAGAAGCGCTCGGATAGCTGCCAGACAATTAGATGATTAAGTCTATTTCCCTTGGGAAAGTTTAAGGAGTCTTGCATCTGGACAGTATAGGTTTCGGTTCTTGTTCCCCAGAGAAAATGTGCTTTGGCGGGAAAACAAGATCCTATATAGATGTTGGCCACAAAGAATTCCTTGCGGAGTCAATTCGTCAGCTTCAGGAGTAGATTGTGTGTGGACTACGCTACTCCAGTTTCCAGGACCTTGTTCTCGTTCCAGCCCTGCCTTGTTCCCCGGACCTCGCCACGGATTTTCCACGGACCCAGTTCTTGCTCCTCGCTTCTTGTTGCCTTGAATCAAGCCTTGTTTGCCAAGTATCTAGTTTGCTTCCTAGCCTTGCATTAAGCTTCATGGACTAAAGGACCTTGTCATTTCCCCTCACTTTGCTTGGCAAAGTGAGTGTTTCGGTTATTGGATTACAACTTTGGACCTTAATATTTCATATTGGACATTGTTTTCTTGGACTAATTTTGACCTTTCTTGAAAGGTCTACTTCTGAACTATTTTCTACACTTGCTTTTATTAACTTTATATATTTCCTCAATAAAGATATTAGATAGATTCTGGCCTCTGTGTATGGTTATTGGTGCTCGCAGCCTGGGTCCTGACATGTGTTGGGAGGGCCAGTGCTTTTTTCGTTCCAAATGGGATCCCCTCCCATCCTTTCTCTCTCCCTCTCCCTCTCGGCTGTTGGGAATTGTGGGAATTGAAGTACCAAAAAGCTTCAATTACGTGCTTCCGAATAAACGGAAGACATGAAAGACATGGAAGAAACGGTAAGAACGAATTTCACGCACATGTCTACTTATTTCCTCCATTTGTAATCCTTTGTCATCTCCTAAGACGACAGCACTTTTTCCATTACCACAGAAAATTAATAAGGTAATGTAAAAGAACAATACAATGGCTTTTTTGGGACATATCTGTTTGGGAACACCCATTAGCTTGTTGATTGATAATGATATCTGTATCTTGTGAGTATTGTTTCTTATTTGTTTGCACAATTGTGTACTTAGACATTATTTTAATGAGTGCAATGTGTTGTTACTATTTCAATTTTATCAATTTTTAATTATTTTTATAGTATAAACCCAGTAAGGGCTATCACCCTTATTACACATAAGTGAGGGTTTTTAGTTTTTGTTTTGAAGTTCTCTATGGAAGCACCTTCTGCTTTAACTTTTGAGCATTTAAACTAAGAAACAAACTTCATGCACAGTTACTGAAGAAGGCATTATTTTCTACCTAAATTACCAGTATTGCTAAGATACTTCTGCTTGTCCCCTGTCCCCTTTGCCCAAGAGTCCTCTTCTAAATTTAAGCAGTAGAAAGAAAAACAATGATGCCTACTAAACCCCAGTTGTAATACTGACATAGACAACATTTATGCCAACAAGCTTTTCACGCATACTCAATTTCTTTAGGAATTACACATAGCCTTGCATAATTATCTGCGGTCCACTGCCATTGCTTCAATGTCACTGCAATTCTGTATATTTCTCTCAGCATATGGCATCTGTTGTTTAGAGATGAACTGTATTGACCTGCAGTTACAGATGGGAAAAGTTTTATCGTCCAATGGGATGCTATCATTTAAACCATTTCAGCATAATTTTAGGTGTGATGTCCAAAGGGGAATGATCCATGGTCTCTTGTGTTGGTAAAAGGAAGAGGCTATTTGTTCCAGAAACTGAAAAGTTGTGAAATTTGTGGGACAAAGCTGGAAATTTATTCCATAGATAGCATTTTTGAACCACTGATTATCTTCATTTAATGTCAAGACTAAAGATGTTTCTAAATGGGCAAGAGGCCAGCATCCCATTGGAGCAGAACTATGGAAAACAAGGGGTTCAGAATCCAATTAATGGCATGTTTTGTGAATAGACTGTGAAGAATACAGACTATACAAAATGCATTCAGAGTCTAATCTACTGAGAATATATAGGCTTCAATCTAATGAGAGTCTAGAGAGGATTGTGCTATATTTCTGAATTTATGCAGGATTTTTTTCCAGAGCTTGGAATATTTTACTTATTAATCAATTTGTTTTTGTAAAAAATATTACTTGTGAGATATTTTCTCATTTTTTAAAATGCTAGCAACATGACCTCTAATTTTCTACAAGCTTGAAACTAGTGGGAAGCTCAAGATTCTGCTCCTTCCTATTCTCTTGCTGAGTAAAAGGAGCACTAACTAGTTTTGTGCAGTAGGTAAAGTAACTTGAGATAAAAGAGAAAAGTGGGACTAAGGGCCTTTCCATGCTGGCCTTTATCTCAGTATTTGATCCCAGATGATCTGCTTTAAAGTATATGAGTCCCCACTGACAAATAACCTGGGATAAACATCATCTGGGATCAGATCCTGGGATATAGGGGCAGTTTGGAAGCACCCTAAGAGAAGGAAACTGGTACGTTCAAAAACAACTGTAAAACTGGGATGACAATCGATTAAACAGGGATTCTTGCCCATTCAGATAAATTGGAATGTAACACTTGTTTTAGAAATATTTCACTGTTATACACAGTTTCAGTTATCCACAGAAAGTCTTGGAATGTATCCCTGGGGATATGGGCATGGAACATTATAATCCTTTATTTAAGAATTTTCAGTTGTTAGGCATAACCTGTGGAGGGAGACAGTCTTTTTGAAATTCCTGTAGAGCAATTTTCAAATGGTTTTGCAAGTATTGTTTTATATGTATAATATTTATTCTGTTTAATAAAACCTTTTTAAATTGATGTATTTTACACAGTTTGATATGGGGCATACATGCTCATACATGATTATTTCTTCGCTCTACATCTTGTCTATAATTATTTTTATATACAATACCCGGCTCCACCTCCTCTACCTGCTTATTTTAACTCTCTGATGAAAAATAAATATTCTAGGATGAAACATTGGGCTTACTTGACAAAAATATTTTACTCATCCTGGGATTTTGTCATCCTTTAATTTAATGAATATTTCATTAATTTAATGAATATTTCAAGTTCTGTTTTTCCTTTTTCACACTGGCCATTTCAATGACAATTCCGCTCTGTAGGGCTCCTTCATTTCTAATTAAAAGCTTAACTTTTGCATTTGAGTTGGCTGAAGGTCTTTTGTCAAAACTCCTATATTTTTTACATACTGAACTATTCAAAAATAAGTAAAGACCAGTGAATTCAATGACTACAATTAAAGCCCATATCAAAAATTGAATGGATAATCCTGACAAAAGTAAGTCATTGAATCATTGAAATGTATACAAATCTGCCTTAAAAGGCTATTTTGGCTCAATGGGCCTCCTCTAACTGGGACTAACAATTAGGTTTATACATACTCTGTGATTTGTTTGTTTGTTTCAGATATTTTATTGTTTTAGAATAGAGATTTTATTGTTGTTATTTCAGGTCATTTTAGTATAAAGAATTAAAAATTCAGTTTATCTAGCAACCTACCTATCTACTATAATCTCTTGGAGGAAAGGGAACTATTTATTCTCCTTAACTGAATGGCTATAGTTGTCATTATGAGTTCTCACAATTCTACACTGGAAGAAAGGAACAATAGTGTTGTTGTTGTTGTTGTTGTTGTTGCTATAGGCCGGGCTTTAACTTGTTTCCAAATTTTGTTACGATTGAGTTTTTCTGCAGCTGAGAATATGTGACTTGCCCAAGATCGCTCTGTGGAGTTCCATGGTTGAGCAGGAGAGTCATAGTTCAATGCACAAACCACTACACCATGATAGCTCCCAATCATCAACACAGACTTATTATGAAATATGCTAAACTCCACGATCACTTCTGCCACAATAATAGTTGTTCATTTCAAATGTGTCATCTTAAGTCTCTTTGTGTGTGTCCGTTCCCCCCCTCCCCCCTGGTAATTTTCACATGTGTTTCTTGGCCTTAAAGAAGTTCCAAATGAGGGCTACAATTTCAGGGGGAAATTTTCACAATTCACAGGACGTTTCAAGTCCCTGCTTTTGTGTGTGTGTGTGTGTGTGTATGTGCGCGCGCGCGTGTCTATTTATGTATACAATTACATAATAGGTTCAAGCACTTTAATCAACCCAAGAGCTCTTACTTTACCCATTTACACATGTTGGAAAAGGGTGGGGAAAATTCACCCTGTAAATTGGACAGTCTTCAAGAGAACATAGTAGCTAATTAAGTTGTTTTAAGAAGACTTGAATGTGCCCTTTAAAATATTGTTATATTAAAATTTATTGATTGAAGTTATTTGTTCATACTATTGTAACAGAAAAGGCCTTTCGAATCATCGTTGGTTTGGCATCACCGCTCCATTCTTACTTGGCTATCTATGTTTTCAGTTCAAATTTAACATTAAATGCTTGTATTTTGCCAGTAATGGGTTGTAATGGGCAATGGTGCTTAAAGGAATAGGCAATCAATACTAAACAAATATTTGCTTAAGAAAAAAATCACTTGAAGTTATTATTTTAAATGGCTTTCACCCATAGCAGCGATCCCATATTGACTAGTCTGGCTAGAAAGTAACAAGATAGATATGAATAAACCGTGCAATATCTCCAATAACACAAAAAAGACCATTGCAAATCCATCTACAGTACAAGAGCAATACTGGTAATTTGTTAGCAATAGGAACCACTCACCCAGAAGTGCAAATGGCATTTCTTTTTCTGGCTTGAGCTGCTGTGATATTGTAAATACTCCTTTGACTACTTGCTGTGGCAGGTAAGGAATGCCTTTAGGTGAGCAGACAGGGATCTTTTCAATATATTGAATGAGGAGAAAATAGCTTTTTTCCAGCTATCAAAATCTCACTAATAACTTACATCAGCATGCATAGACAGGTGTACCAAGTGGAAAAAGGGATCCACTAGTAACTTTCCTAGATTTATTTGCAAGGCTGAACATGTATTTATGGCCAAAATCCACTGCTTGTGGTGATATGAAAATAATCAAACAAACTCAATGTATATACAAAAGACAGGACTGTCCCAATCGTATATAAGTAGAAATCAGCGGTTCTTCTCTTGAAGTATAAGGACAAGTTTTTCATGTGAGTAAATGTCCTGTTCTTTATTATATATCAGTAGACTCCAGTTTCCATATAACTTGACTCAAACCTGCAACTGGTTTCGACTCACAGGAGTCTTCGTCAGGCGATTGGGTCTACAAATAATACACATCATAAATATAAACTTGCAAACCAGCAATTTATAAAGAAAGTTTACAAAAAGATTACAACAAAGTATATTCAGGCACTCTACTTACTTAAATAAACAGAAAAGGTTCAACTTTCAAGGTGAGAAGTTCACCATCAGTTTCCTGGGTAGGTGGATCCTAAGGGGACTATCACCACAAGCAGTGGATTTTGGTCTTCATAGTTTAGGGGAACCCATTGTCCTTTCATGTATTTATGGCCTCATTTAGCTGAGAAAGAGCATTGAATTAGCATAACCAAATGGAGCTTTGCATACACACCATAGAAGTAATGTAGTTTGACACCACTTTAACTGGCATGGCTCAATACTGTGGAGTTATGGAGTCTAGTTTTACAAGGTTATTCACCTTCTCTGTGAAGAGGGCTTGTGTCTCATCAAACTAAACTCTCCATAGCATGTCAAACTGAAGTATAGATGCATCTTCAATCTCTGGAGACATGGCAGCCTTACATCAACATGACTCCGGCCCACTATACACATTCAGTAAAACATATTTTCAGGGCTTTCTAGTAAACAGACAACCAAGTGTAATGCTGTAGGGTTGCCAATGCTGCTGAGCGGGGTTATAATGGCAAGAAATGGATAAGTAAACAATGACTACATCCATTAATTCCTGCTTACAGAGGACTGGCGTGTGAAGAAGCAGGGCTGTCTCTACCATAAATCAAAGTAGGCCGCTATTTCAAGGAGCAGACACCGAGAAGGGGCTGCAGAGGCACTCCCACAACTATTCAGAGAGTTGGCCTTTGTGGTCTCTATGATTCTATTCTTCTCAAATCACCACACAGCCCTGCTTTGAAGTTACAGCTATGTGTGCCATGCAGCTTTTCCTAAACTACCATATTTCCTTATGTGAAGAGCACTTGAGCACTGCAAGCCAAGAGAAGCCTGCAACACTAAACTTAATCAGTTGATGCTCCATTCCTATGGGCCTGCATCTTTAGCATGTCATTAGCTTTACACTTTACTTCTCCTTTTTTCCATTCCTAAGAATACTGATTGGTTGTATCCTTTCAGATGTGACTGGCATATACTTAAAAACATTTTTAAACACAAACAAACAAAGGATATTTGAGCATCTGCGTATGTGTGTACTTCCACAGATACTTCCCATGCTATATGCATAGATTTTTGGGAACCAGTAGCTCTCATGTCAATTAAGTATATATTCTGAATTTTAGTATAAACTTTAAATGATCTATCCAAAGTGGTAAACCTATTATGGCAACAGAGTCCACATTGTGGATACCTATTTTAAAATTTAGAGTAAAACCCGGAGCAGATATTTCACCTAGCTGACAGGGAAGCGACCAGCCATTGCTGTACATTACTCAAAGCATTCATTTGGTGAGAATGCTCATGACTAACTCATTAAATGTTAGACAGTTTCACACAGACCTCATAGTTTCCAACAAAGTGGGGGGAGTATCTAATGCCAAAAGATGTTTATGTAACCAAGACAGTGTTTCTTAATGTGTATACATCCACAAAGATTACTGCTTCACCCTGTGATCCCTAAATAAAAGAACTGGGGCATGTTTTACACACATGGACATAAATCCAGTTGTTAGTATTAATGAGAATTTGGCAAGTCAACACTTATGTAAATTCCATTCATTTGATGAGTTCACTCTAGTTGAAACTAACAATTGGATTTAGGACTTAGTACACTGGAGCAGCTAATCAATGCTGAACTTAGTATATTGGATTGAGTACATGAGAATACCTAACAACTACTTTACGTAGATACTGCAGTGTAAACAGACATTTTTAGAGCAGATTCTATGGGTGGATATTATCCAAATGATAGAGTGTTTTTTCCTCCTTACCAGGGAATGGAAACTTTACAGGTATTGCCAAGAATCTGACATTCTGTGCCAGTCCCTTTGACATGTTAACCCAGTGCATTGCTATGGGGCACAGAAGGTATTATGTGAACATTTAAGCTAAACAATGTAGTATCCACTGAATTGGGAACATAAAACTCCAGAGAAGTATTGATTCTTGAAGCAAGTGGTGCCATTTTCTCCCACCAGCTGGAATCTAGTTGGTCAAAATGCCTATAATGCAGTACATTGAGATTTGCAGGATGGGGTTGTCGATATGTGATTGCAAAGAAAGAAGATTCTTTTTTGTTTTTTAAATTTTAGGAAAAGTTCAGAGACATCCTGTTGTTTTGCTTCTATTTCCAGTGTTGGAATCAGTACCCCAGTTGGCAGGCAACATGTACACAAGTGGCGGCAAAGATCTTCAGATTTTCACCTGTAGGACAGGATGATCATGGTAAATTAGAGAAGACATAGAAAATCAAATGTGTCTTGAAGTTCAAAAGTGAGAAAAAAGTATACAGAATCTTCACAGGTCATTCTGAATCTAATAAAACCCACCTGCTTAGTAGCCATCTAGTGCCACCTGCTGGTATCAAGAAAATCAAAAGTTAAAATAAACCTGAGAATGAGAAACTATCATCTCTTGGGTCACATCCCTTCAAGGATAATTATCAGTTCAGGTTGCATCCTGGTGCTGAGCAGGGCCACATAAGTGATGAAATGGAAAAGTGTCAAAAGTGAGTGAGCTTGAAAATAAGTCCACATAAGCAAAGTGTTATTTGTAATGAGTCGCCGTTTTCAGTTACTAAGGTATAAGCCTAAATACCCTGAAGGCACTAAATCTGTCCAATCATGGAAACTAAACAGGGTTAGTATTTGGATGGGAGACCACCACTGAATAACAAGAGTTGAAGGCAAAAGCACTGAGCATTCCTTGCCTGAGAAAACCCTACGAAATGTATGAGTTCATCATAAGTTGATATGTGACTTGAAGTCTCACTCTCATACGTAAGCTATACCTCAGTTACATTATGTTTATGATTGTACCTTGCCAGAGGTTTGAATAGATCTCTTGCAAGATCTTTTGAAACTAGGCCAAGAGCCACATGTAGTGATACAGCTTCAGGCTCTCCAACCCTCCTACAGAAGCTAACGGCCACTTTGCATTTTTATTACTAATACAATGCTGGCAAAACATACAACACAAGTCAATATGAAATATATCTTCTGAATCATAAAGATCACAGTAAGTGGTACCTACCTGGACCCAAGCTAACAGTAGTGTAGTAGAAAAATTTGAAGTACTATGGCATTCTGGAAGTTAGCCTTATAGGTATGGTTATGTGAACTCTCGCACACAGCTAGGAAAAGTTACTTTTAACTTTTCCATTCACTGCATGACAGCTTACATAGTCCTGCCTCCCAGGAGAATCATGCCCCCATTTTGGGATGAGTGGGAGTATTTAATATTTATATTTTATTCCTATGTATGTACTGATATTTAAATAAGTTAGTACTCTTGTTAAAACTCTAAAAATACAGAAATCCAAAGCAGACAAATAAGTAATAAAATGTCACCATTAAATCTACAAGTTATGTCTGCAATCTTGCATGTAGGGTTTTGTTTTTGTTTTTTAAAGGTGTGGGTATAAGCTCAATTAAGTTTAGGAGTACCTGCTCCTGATTGCATAGGTTCAACTGTGAACTTTAACAGAATATCTTTTTTCAGCTGATCTTTCAGAAACCTGAAAACCTTTAAATTTCCGTTAGAAGTGAAGTGAAACCAGAAACCCATCAAAGAAGAGGAAAGAAGTTAGTAGCCCCAGACTGGTTATTTTCCTCATTCTCTGCCTTTATCCACAGTGCTAATCTATCACACACAATAATAAAACTTTTAAAAGTCATGTTAACTAGATTTTGTTTTCACGTGACCTTTCCTGGATATCAACCCACTGCTTCAGATCCAGTACCAAGTGGTACAGATCATGAAGGTGTATTCCTCAGAACACATACACATTCTCATCACAGCACTGCAACCTCCTAATGACATGTTTTCATTTGGAAAAAGCTTTCTCCTTTGCTCTACTATACCGAATACACGTCAAGAGAAGGAAGGTACAAGCTGTTGTAACATCAAAGCCCTTAGGTTAAAGATTAATATGTAGATACCATGCAATCCTGGAAGCTGTAATTCACTTACTGTGAGTTAGCAATCAGAACCCATGAGATAGACAAAGAAACAGTTGTTTATCCTGAGTCAGTGGGAATTGTTTTTCTCTCCGATAAGTTCCTGGAACAAGTGCATTGTAGAATCAGGAGGATTAAAACATTCCCCACCCCCCCCCCCCCATAGTATCAAAAACCCTGTTATATCTGGGTATTTCCTAGGTGCTCTTGCCCTTCCAATCAGATGTGTATCTACACTGTGTAATTGCCTTGCACTCGAGAGGAGGCATGTAAGGAGGCGATGAATGCTTCCTTATGCAAGGTGTTTACAATCTCATACATTTGCTTAGCCTCATATTACAGAAGCACATGTCACCAGCAGCATCGCAGAAGTAATAAGTTCTGCCAACCTATGGTTAATTTATTTTACATCTATATAAGTGAACTTTTTTAAAGCTAAGGATTTCACTTTGGTCCATAGTTTCCACAGAAAAAAAACTCTGTTCCTGGCCCAGAGGCCTCTCGTTGCCCATCTCATACTTTCTTTGGGGCTCTTGCTATATTGCCGTTCTGCACTACCTTCATTGATTGACTCGGCTCAAAGGGAAGTGGAAGAAGTTGATTTGAAGAATGGAAGGACTTGCCATCTCTTCACATGGGGCATTTTTGCCCCATTTTGCCACTTTGTTGTGTGGCAAGGAGGGGTCTGACATGAGCCATCACAGGATGCATGGCAGGCCCCATCCACATTCCTCCTAAAGCAGGGAGGAAGTGCCAAAAGGCGCTTCCTCTACCACTACGGGGAGGAAAGTCTAGTTTGGGTAGCTCTAATGAAACTACCCGCACTTTCCTTCCCTTTCCCCTGTATGATAGGGGAAAGGGCCGCCCTTTCTCCCATATGATGGGGACAGGGTACCAACACACCCTGTACCATCCCCACCACAAGCTACCCTACACACACGGCTGTAGCGGGGGGGGGGGGGGTTGTAAAGTTTCAACCCTCCCCTCCCAAAATGTGTCAGGTAAAAAAAAACCTGATTTACTCATGAATTTTAACTGGTTGACCAATTCATGAGTAAACCAGGTTTTTATTTAACCTGCCACATTAGGAGGGGGGGGGGGTTGAACCCTTAACACCCCCCCCCCCCAGCTACGGTCTTGCCTACATAGCTTCCCTTTCGCTGGCACATTGCCAAAAGGACTATGTAAAGAATATAAGTGGTGTATATAAGTGGTTCTTAACCTGTGGGCCGCGACCCAGCAGTGGGCCATGAGAATGGCGAACCTCCTTTCTCTTTATTTAATGTATTTTCTTTTATTTCTGCTGATTATTGCATTGGATAGACCACATCAGCTCTAGATGATTAAATGTGGCTTTCTGTGGGAGAGCAGACGGATGGCATATGCTCTGTATCAGCAACTAAAGCCAATGTGGTCTATCAACTGAAATTTTCTGAATCAGCACCCCAAATAACCAAACCAAATCTAAAGTTGACAAAAAACTGATTCGTAACCCATTTGATACTAATGTTTGAGAGATGACTTTGTCTATATAATGATGGCTTTACATCTGAAGAGCAATATAGAGATATTGACAATTCAAAAAGAGGCAAGAAAAAGTAGTCTTCATTATCCAAATTATATTCTAATACATTAGATTTGAACACCACATGCTTCATTCAAATCTATTCACCACTTAACACGTTTCGTTACTTGATAGGATTGAGGTTTCAACTGTATTTTTAAACCAAAGTAGGTTCAAAGTGGAACCATTGCAGCCCTGTTCAGTTTGAAAGAAAATGGTACTGTTGAGGGTAGGTAGGACAAATCTGAAATGACTGTGTGCTGTGAAATACAACACCATCTGAGCTCTGCGAGCGCAGCATTTTTCAAACAAGGCAAAGAGCCTCCTTCCTTCCCCCCTTCCCTGTCCCAGAGGACAATAGAGTTCCCATTGCTATGCTTATATCTTCTTTTCTAGGCACTTTATTTATCCAAACTTTTAGTCTTAATAGTCCAGCTCTTTCCATAGCCTTCTTTAGGTTCTCTGGAAATTTTTCTACATATAACTCTAATCAATGGTCACTCAAGCCAATAGACAGGCAGCTATCCAAAACAAAGAAGACACAAGCTTCTTTCAGAAGTGAGCACGACGAAAAGCCTGTGCATTGAAATGCCATTGAAACGAAAATCAACCTCTGCCTGCTCCTGTTCATTATATTGTTAAATGTTGCTGCCAGAAAGGGGAAGGGGGTTTCCAAACTGAGAAAAAAGCCCTCACCACTGTCCACTCCAAGTGGTAGGAGGGTTCTCCTTCACTCCACCTCTGGCTGACACAGTATAAGTCCATCCATTTGGCTCAAGCTTACAAAGTTGCAGAAAAGCAAGATGGACCATCTTAGGTCAGAATTTAAAATTCAAATATGATGCTAAAATTAAAAAAGACAGAGACAGTACCTTTATCCAGACAATACCTTTATCCCAGGAGCTTAAGGTTCAAAATGGAAGGTGTCCAAACAATGCCTCCAGTAAAAGAGGATTAATTTGAGACAAAGCAGAAATACCCTGCTTTATCCCAAATTAATTAGGGCGCTTCCAGACAGCACCAAATCATGAGTTTTAGTCAGGGGCAAAAAAACCAAAAAACAAAAAAAAAAACGCAGGACCTGAGAAGAGGTCCACATACAGACCTCTTGGTCCTGGGATTTCTGCCTCCATCGTCCACACTTGCTGCTTTGTCCTGGGATTTTGCAGCCCCCAAGATTGCCGCCGTGGGACGTCCACTGGAATTTTTTTTTAAAAAAAACAACTTAAGATTCGAATATGTGAATCATTGTATAAGTTTCATTCCTGGGTTCTAGAGGCTGCAGACAAGTTTGGCCATGTACTTGTGCCTGGGAACTACAGAGTGTTGTTCCTGCGTTATACACATCTATTCCTGATTGCTGTTTTCATAAAAACATAGGGAAAGTTGATTACATGGTAAAACCTTTGCTTGTGTGTCACAAACTTAATTAAATGTGTAGAGGGTGACGTTTCTCTTGCCAGGATAAAGTTTTCACCCTCTAATAACTGTTGCCATGTTTTAAGGATATAACTAATCAGGAACCAACATGTATAACCCAGGAACAAACCAACATAAAAATCCCATCTTTTCTGAGTATAGGGACATACAGATGTTTGAATATTCACATTTTCTGGCCAGAACTGGGATATTCCTGCACCTGAAAATCTCACATTTTTGCCATTTGTAGCGATTCCTCCCATATTTTCAAGGGACGGCATTTGGCCATCCTCCATTTTGATGCGGGAGCTCCTGGGATAAAGGTATTGTCTGGACAGGCCCTCGGATAGCCCATTAGATCAGTGCCTTTGTGAAAAGCCCAGGTCTAATGGGCTATGGCCCCGTGTGAAAAGGCTCACAGGGAGTCCTGGGACTTCCCTGTGGCCTATCCATGAGCCCAGAAGGTGCAAGATTACCCCCACCCCATTCCCAAAAAGCCCTAAAAATTGAAATAACTTACCAGCAGCCATCAGGCCTTGCAGCATAGTTCCTGGGATGTACCAATTACTCCGAGAAAGCAAGGTGGGCCCAAATCGCTCCTGCCTCCCTTTTGCTTTTTTGCGTGCAATGGTACATTCCAGGAAGTGTGCTGCAAGGCCTAATGGCTGCCGAAAAGTTATTTTTACTTTTTAGGGGTTTGTGACGGGTTTTGTTTACTGTCCCAGTGCCCTGTTGGAAATCCCAGCACGGCATGAAGACACCCCCCCCCCCCCCAATAAAAGCGCTTTCTGGGGGGTGGACTAGAACCCGGGTGCAATCATGTTTTTAAAATGTAATTGCTCCCGTGTTAAAGGGCTGTGTGGAACTGCCCAGAGAAAGCTGATGAAATGTTTGCCTTAGATGCTGAGAAAGAAGAATTTTCTAAAAAAGGTGATGGGGGAAAAGAAATAAAGGAGGATGTGTCACGACCCAGGCTACAGAGCACCAATAACCATACGCAGAGGCCAAATTCTATCTAATATCTTTATTAAGGAAATATATAAAGTTAATAAAAGCGAATGTAAAGGTTAGTCCAGAAGCAGACCTTTCAGGAAAGGTCAAAATTAGTCCAAAGAAACAATGTCCAATATGAAATATTAAGGTCCAAAGTTGTAATCCAATAACCGAAACACTCACTTTGCCAGGCAAAGTGAGGGGAGATGACAAGGTCCTTTAGTCCATGAACTTGAGCAAGGCTAGGAAATAACTTGATACTTGAAACAAGGCTTGAATCGTGGAACAAGGTAACGAGGAACAAGAACAAGGTCCGAGGAATAACTTGGTAAAATCCGTGAAACAAGGCAAGGTTTAGTCCTGGGAAACAAGGCAAGGTCCGTAGGTAAACAAAGGCTGGGAAACAGGAGCGAAGGCTGGAAACAAGGACAAGGCTTGAGCAGGAACGAGGCTTGAAGCGGAGCGCGCTGTTCAGACACAACTCGCTCCGGAGGCTGACGAATTGACTCCGCGAAGTTACTTCGCGGGTAAAACACCTATATAGAGTCTAACTTTCCCGCCGAAGCAGTTCTCTGGGAACCAGAAACGAAAGGTAAACTCTGAGACCAGATGTTTGACTCCTTAAAGATTCTCACGAAAAGCAGGCTTAATTGGCTACATTCTTAGCTGCTATTCTAGCACTCCTGCACGAAGCTGCTTCCAAACCCCTCTGTTGTTTACAAAACTCATGGCGAGAGAACACGGGAGATGTAGGCTCAGGGTTTGTTTGACATACTTCTGGGACACAACTTTCTTGCAGGTGCAAGGTTCCCAGATCTGCCTGGGAAAGATCTGGCTGAGAAGATTCCAGTTCTGACTGGGAAGGTAAAAAACCCAAGTTTTCTTCTTCATCAGGCATTACAATGTCATGAGCAGGACTACAAGGCCCATGAGTCATCACACTATCCCCCTCCTCAAGGCCCCTCCCAAACTGGGACTCTCTCCCCGAGGCGCGAGGTCGCGGCTTGGCGGGATAGGTTTGATGAAAGCGACGGGTTAGATCAGGAGCATGGACTGTGGAGGCGTCTTCCCAAGAGCGTTCCTCAGGGCCAAAACCCACCCAGTCAATGAGATATTGCAGGCGGCGGCGGTGAAAGCGAGAATCCAAAATGTCCTGAACCTCGAACTCGTCCTCCCCATCCACCAAAATAGGGCCGGGGGCCGGCCGGTCTACATCTGACCGCACACCATCCGCCGGAAGGAGCAGGGAGCGGTGAAACACTGGGTGAATGCGCATTGAACGCGGAAGTTGGAGTTTGAAAGTCACGGGGTTTAATTGCGCCACCACTGGATAGGGACCAATGAAACGGGCATCTAACTTCCGGCAAGGGCGATGGGAGGGCAAAAAGCGAGTGGACAGAAAAACCCGATCTCCTACCTTGATTTCGGGGCCCGGCTGGCGATGTTTGTCCGCGTGACGTTTATAGTCCTCCTTGGCTTGTTCCAGTTGCTGGAGCAAAAGTTGTTGCACCGCTGTGAGTTCCTGCAGCCAATCTTCTGCTGCGGGAACTTCTGAAGTTTCAATGACAGGGGGAAAGAAACGTGGATGGAAGCCGTAGTTTGCAAAGAACGGCGTTTCTTTTGTAGAAGCCTGGACTCCATTGTTGTAGGCAAACTCCGACAGTGGTAACAGAGAAGCCCAATTGTCCTGTTGGTAGTTTACATAACAGCGAAGGTACTGTTCCAAAGTGGCATTGGTGCGCTCCGTTTGCCCATCCGTTTGGGGATGATGAGCTGAAGATAAACGAGAGTCTATGCCCAATAGTTTTTGTAGTGCCTTCCAGAAACGAGAGGTGAATTGGGATCCACGGTCTGTGACCAAACTCTTGGGCAATCCATGTAGTCTGAAAACATGTTGGAGGAATAAATCTGCAGTCTCTTGGGCCGTGGGAAGGCCTTCACAGGGAATGAAATGGGCTAACTTGGTGAAAAGGTCCACCACCACTAGGATCGTGGTGAATCCACAGGAAGGTGGTAAGTCAGTGATAAAATCCGCAGAAATTATTTCCCATGGGCGAGATGGGGTAGGAAGGGGGTGTAGAAGCCCTGAGGGCTTCTCCCTTCTTATCTTGGAGCGCTGGCATACTGGGCAGGTGTTGACATATTTTTCCACATCTTTGCGGATCTTGGGCCACCAGAAATCTCTTAGGATCAAATGCATGGTTTTAAATAGTCCGAAATGCCCTGCTGGTTTGCAGTCATGACACAGACGAAGTGCTTTTTCCCTGCCCGGTCCGGGTGGGATATAAACATGATTTCTATAGCAAAGCAGTCCATCTTTAAGCGAAAAGGGAAAATGCAGACCTTGACGAAGTTGGTCCTGCGCCCAGGCATCTGCTTGCTGACTAGCCCTGATTTCTTGAGCACAGATGGGTCCTGGAGTAGAAGGAGTTGAATCAATGGGAGTGGATTTGGTGTTCCCCACTGTGAGCGTGGCAAAGTTCTCGGGTTGTAGTAGTTGGGATTCAAAGGTCTCCTTGCGTCCTGCAGCGTATTCCGGTTTACGTGACAGGGCGTCTGCTTGCTTGGTTTGGGCTGGGGTCACATAATGAATCTGGAAGTTGAAACGTTCAAAGAATAAAGCCCAACGTTGCTGCCTCTGATTTAGCTTGCGGGCAGTTCTTAGATGTTCTAGATTCCGATGATCAGTGTGGACTTCAATGGGAAATTTGGCCCCTTCTAGCCAATGTCTCCAAGTTTCAAAAGCTGCCTTTATGGCTAATAGTTCTTTTTCCCAAATGGTATAGTTCCTCTCTGGTGCGGTAAGTTGACGAGAATAATAGGCACAAGGATGAAGGTGATCTCCCACCGGTTGTAGGAGCACAGCCCCAATTGCCACATCAGAGGCGTCCGCTTGCACCACAAAAAGGGTTTCAGGATCTGGATGCTGAAGGATTGGCTGGGATGTGAATAATTTCTTTAGTTGCTGGAACCCTTTCTCTGCTTGATCAGTCCAGCGGAAGGGCTGTTTCCCACGGATGCAGCTGGTGATTGGGTCAGACCAGCGGGCAAAATCTGGAATGAACTTGCGGTAATAGTTCGCGAACCCCAAGAATCGCTGCACCTCTTTCTTGTTGGTTGGCGCCCGCCATTCCAATACTGCTGAAACTTTTGCCGGGTCCATGGAGAGCCCTAGAGGCGAGATGCGGTACCCCAGGAAATCTACCTCTTGTAGATCAAAAGCGCATTTTTCTAGCTTGGCATAAAGTCCATGATCCCGCAATCGTTGTAACACCATTTTAACGTGGTTCTCATGTTCTGATTGTGATCTAGAAAACACCAAAAAATCGTCCAGGTAGATGATCAAGAACCGATCTAGATAGTCCTGAAAAATGTCATTGACAAAATGCTGGAACGTTGCGGGAGCTCCGCATAATCCATAATTCATAACTCGGGACTCGAATAATCCGAATTTAGTCTGGAAGGCGGTCTTCCACTCGTCCCCTTCTCTGATGCGAACTAGATTATAAGCCCCCCGTAGGTCCAGCTTGGTGTAGACCTTGGCTCCTCGAAGTCGGTCTAGTAGATCCGAGATTAAGGGCAGAGGATAGCTGTTCCGCTTAGTGATATTGTTCAATGCTCTGTAGTCCACCACCAAGCGTAATTCCCCTGACTTCTTCTTCACAAACATCACTGGGGAGGCGGCTGGGGATTGAGAGGGTCTGATGAATCCCTTGCGAAGGTTTGTCTCTATGAATTCCCTGAGAGCTTCTTGCTCTGGTTCAGTCAGGGAGTAGAGATGCCCTCGCGGGATCGGGGCCCCCTCCACCAAGTCAATGGCACAGTCATAAGGCCTATGTGGGGGTAATTTTTCGGCTTCTTTTTCATTGAATACATCCCAATACTCGGAGTACTTCTTTGGCAAGGTGATAATGGGCTCGGTGTCTGTGGCATGGCAGACCTTGGCTACGAGGCAATGGTTTTGGCAGTACTTTGAAGCAAACTGCAGTTCTCTGTTGGACCAGGAGATGCTTGGGTCGTGAAGTGTCAGCCATGGAATCCCCAAAATCACAGGGAAATGGGGAACCTCAGTAACAAAGAAGGAAATCTCTTCCACATGTTCCCTTATCCACATCCTGGTGGGTTCCGACCACTGGCTTACGGGGCCCGTCTTGAGAGGACGGCCATCGATGGCTTGCACCACACGGGCATTCTTGAAGTCATGATATTGTAATCCCAGAGAGTCGGCATACTCTCTATCAATGAAATTGTTGGTAGCTCCTGAGTCTATCATGGCGTGGATCATGACGGGTCCCTTTTTTGCTGACCATAAGGTGACCACTAGAAGGAACAGGACCCCGGTTGGCGGCTCTTGAATGGGTTTCTTGACCGGGTTGGCGAGCCTCTCTACGCCCGGTCGTTGGCTTCCCCCGCCGGCTGTGTGCCAGCCGCCTCAGACGCCTTCGTCTCCGTGGAGGACGCCGCCGCAAGACGGGCGGCGGGCTTCCCTTTGGCTGGGCACTCTCTGGCGAAGTGGCCCCCATTTCCGCAATACCAACAGAGATTTAGGCGTTGGCGGCGGGCCTTCTCGGTGGCATCTAATCTGGGACGCACATTGCCCAACTGCATCGGCACCTCCTCGCTCCCTCTGGGGTATGGGAATGGTGGTGGGGGTCTCCACACTGGACGCGGCTGAACGCTGGCGGGAGCGGGGGGTTTTGCCCCAGCTCTACCGCTCTGGCCTCGTACCCACTGTTTCCTGTTGGCAATCATGACTTCAGCCCGTAAACATTGATCGATGAGTGCTTCAAGCGTTTGGGGAGGATCCACCTTGGAGATTTCCTCCAGCATTTCAATGTTGAGACCCTCCCGAAATTGTCCTCTGAGGGCAACATCGTTCCAGCCGGTGTTGTGGGCCAGCACTCGGAACTCGGCTATGTACTGAGACATGGGTCTGTCTCCTTGGAAGAGGCGGCGGAGTTTGTGACCGGCTGCCTCCAAATTGTCCTCGATTCCCCAAGTCTCCTTAAGGTGGTCCAAGAAGCGTTGCGCTGATCTTAGGTGTGGAGAGGCTTGGTCGAACAGTGCCGTCGCCCAGTTGGCCGCTGGCCCGTCTAGGAGACTGTAAACCCACGCCACCTTGATGTCTTCTTGGGGAAACTCGGCAGCACGGGCCTCTAGATAAGCTTGGCATTGGCGACGGAAAACATGAACCTTAGAAGCTTCTCCAGTAAACTTGGTTGGCAACGCCATGGCCGGAAGACGGATTCCGCGTTCCTTCAAACCCTTTATTTCCCCATCCTGTGCATTGAGCTTATCACGGATTCGGTCCACCTCATCCTTGTCGATGGTGTAGGTAAGCGGCTGCCCACCCGGCACGGTTCCGGTAGACATTCTGGCCTTGGTTAATTGGTGCTTATGGGTGGCGGAGTCAAACTGTCACGACCCAGGCTACAGAGCACCAATAACCATACGCAGAGGCCAAATTCTATCTAATATCTTTATTAAGGAAATATATAAAGTTAATAAAAGCGAATGTAAAGGTTAGTCCAGAAGCAGACCTTTCAGGAAAGGTCAAAATTAGTCCAAAGAAACAATGTCCAATATGAAATATTAAGGTCCAAAGTTGTAATCCAATAACCGAAACACTCACTTTGCCAGGCAAAGTGAGGGGAGATGACAAGGTCCTTTATTCCATGAACTTGAGCAAGGCTAGGAAATAACTTGATACTTGAAACAAGGCTTGAATCGTGGAACAAGGTAACGAGGAACAAGAACAAGGTCCGAGGAATAACTTGGTAAAATCCGTGAAACAAGGCAAGGTTTAGTCCTGGGAAACAAGGCAAGGTCCGTAGGTAAACAAAGGCTGGGAAACAGGAGCGAAGGCTGGAAACAAGGACAAGGCTTGAGCAGGAACGAGGCTTGAAGCGGAGCGCGCTGTTCAGACACAACTCGCTCCGGAGGCTGACGAATTGACTCCGCGAAGTTACTTCGCGGGTAAAACACCTATATAGAGTCTAACTTTCCCGCCGAAGCAGTTCTCTGGGAACCAGAAACGAAAGGTAAACTCTGAGACCAGATGTTTGACTCCTTAAAGATTCTCACGAAAAGCAGGCTTAATTGGCTACATTCTTAGCTGCTATTCTAGCACTCCTGCGCGAAGCTGCTTCCAAACCCCTCTGTTGTTTACAAAACTCATGGCGAGAGAACACGGGAGATGTAGGCTCAGGGTTTGTTTGACATACTTCTGGGACACAACTTTCTTGCAGGTGCAAGGTTCCCAGATCTGCCTGGGAAAGATCTGGCTGAGAAGATTCCAGTTCTGACTGGGAAGGTAAAAAACCCAAGTTTTCTTCTTCATCAGGCATTACAATGTCATGAGCAGGACTACAAGGCCCATGAGTCATCACAGGATGAGAGGAGAGAAGAGATTATCAAAATAAAGACTGATGATGAAAAGATGGTACAGATAGTATACAGAAAGTAGCAGGATGCCCAGAGTTCATCCCCACAAGAGGGAAGGGCTCCTCTCTTGTCATTGCCAATAGGGGCTCCAACTCAGGTGTTCTGCTAGGCTAGCATGGACCTGTGCCCACTCTCCTTTGATCTTAATCAGAAACAATCACAAAAGTCCCATATTTGTTTTGCAACCAAGCCCGTTCCACCACTCCCCATCGGCCCTTTGCAGCGGGTCCCCACTGAAAGAGACTGGCCTCTGTTGCAATGACCAACCCAAGGCCAAGCATAAATCCAAACCTAGAAAGGGAATTCCTTGGGAGCAGTGAGGGAATCTTGGAGCTGAAAAGCATGAGAACCTCTTCTGCCGCCATCTTGAAACTGGAGGCTCAATCTGGAAACATGGACTGGATCCAGTCAAAGGAGGTAGCCAATCAGCAGGAGGCAGAGGGAATCAGAGTTGGTAGAGACCACATGAGCCGTCTAGTCCAACCCCTTACCATGTAGGAAAAGCATAAGCACAGATAGCCATCCAGAAAAGCACAGAAAAGCACAGATAGCCATCCAGCCTTTGTTTAAAAGGCTCTAAGGAAGGAGCTTCTACTACACTCTGAGGCAGAGAGTTCCACTGCTGAACAGGTCTTAGTGTCAGGAAGTTCTTCCTAATATCCAGGTGGAATCTCCTTTCATATAATTTGAACCCACTGCTCTGAGTCCTGGTTTCCAGGCAGCAGAAAAGAAGCCTGCTCCCTCCCCCTTATGACATCCTTTCACATATTTATACATGGCTATCATGTCTCCTCTCAACTTTCTCTTCTGCAGGCTAAACATTCCCAGCTCTTTAAGAGACTCCTCCTAGGGCATGGTCTCCAGACCTTTGATCATTTTAGTTGCCCTCCTCTGAACAGAAGCCTTTTAGGAGGGAAAGACAGAACATGGCAGGGGCTCTGGAAGAAAAAAAGGAAGGAAAAAAAGGAAGAAGGGAGGCAAGGAGCGAGGTAACTAATCCAGAAGCGAACTGTAAATCCCCTTGAAATCTGAATGAAGGGTTGATTTCATAGCATGTAATCCATGTAATGTTCCCTGCCATTTATCAATGCTGTGTGGAAGCCTGGGAGCTGTAGTGCAGTGAGGCACAAGACCTCTTGGGCAGAGAAGGCTAAGAACCTTGAGAACCTACAGCTCCCAGTATTCCATACAATTAAATAGGTTTTAAACTGTAAATACCATTAAGATCCTAATGAGTTATGATTTCAACAGGATTTGTCCCTGAGGAAGTCTACTAGCAGCTATAATAATCATAATATAAAAACATATTTTTTAATTACCTGCCTCTTTTTTCAACTCAAGGGTGGGCAGAATATAGTCAAATATATCTATAAAAACATATATTAAAACATAGTTAAAATACACGTATAGAAGCATATATTAAAACATACATATTGAATACACGGGACAAAGTTAAAAATTAATTTTAAAAATCATAGTTAATATCAGATGTCAGTGCATCTACACTTCGGAATACATGCAGTTTGACATGCCTTAAAGTATCATGGCTCAATGCTATGGAATCCTGGGAGTTGTATTTCACGCAGTCCTTAGCCTTCTCTGCCAATTTGCACTGGCTTCTTACTAAACCATTTTGTGCTTTCTTCAGGGTTCTTGCCATACTGCTGTGCTGCACTACCTTCATTGACTGACTCGCCTCAACAGGAAGGGAATGGAGTTGATTTGAAGAATGGAAGGACTTGTTGTATATAGTGACAACTTTACAACTGAATAATTGAATGATTTGGTCTATACAGTGATGATTTTACAACTGAAGAACTGAATGACTGTCTATATTGTGCTGAATTTACATCTGGAGAGCAATACAAAGATACTGACAATTCAAAAATAGGCAAGAAAAAAGTAGTCTTCATTATCCAATTTATATTCTAATACACAAGATTTCAAAAATAAGCAAGAAAAAGAGAAATAAGTAGTCCTCATCCAAATTATATTCTAATGGATTAGATTTGAACACCATATACTTTGTTCACATTTATTCATTATTTACATATTTACTGTTTTTTTAGAATATCTGCTGCATGTTACTCCTACTATGTTTTAAATATATATTTCTGTACAATAAAGATTTTCTGAAAAATAAACCATTGATTTAAAAATTCTGGAACTGCAAATGTATGTGTAATTGTGATACCCCTCACAGTCACATATATCACAACATTGAAAAAGAAATCCTCTTTTTTCTGGCCAAATCCATAACTGGCCAGTTTTAAGCCAAAGTTGTTTCCGAACTGAAACAGAACCATTGCTGCCCTGCTTAGTATGAAAGAAAACTGTATTGTCTGAAGGTAGATTGGGACAAATATGAAATTACTGTGTTGTGAAATACAACAACGTCTGGTTATAATATATGCCTTGATTCTTTGGAACTGCACCAAGAGCAGAAAGAAAAACATATTCTAAATGTAAAACAACCAAGTCATAATTGTCCATTCTTTATTATAATAGCACAAAAGCTTGGGTTTTTTAAAAAATCAGTTTTAATCTGTCAAGAATGAGTTGCAAATCTGCATGCGTAGAATTAAAAAAAAACCTCATATTCATGGGATCTCCATAGGTTGACAGGCAGCTTGAAGGCACTTACATAAAATAGTTTTTGCTAATATCTCCTGGCCTTGAAATAGAGCGATTTAAAATGGCCACAGATAGTGAGATCTGAGCTGCAGATAGCGAAACCTGAAGTGCAGATACCAAGTTCCAATATGCAGGTACTGACAACAGGCCGCCCTGTAAGTCCGTGTGCCTGGCAAGATGAAGAAGCCTGATATTCCCCAATAAATCCCACCAAGTTGAAGAAGAAGCCACCGAGGTGTTTTATTCAATCAGGTGAAAGTGATGCCAGCTCACAGTTATCCGCCAAAGTAAGCAGAGATACCATACATTGCAAAACAGACATTTTTTTATACACTGAAACCCTTTGAAATTCCTGCTCCCACCCAAAATGGACCCAGCTTCGCCATGGTTGGCTAGGCATTGCTGATATCATGGAGCAGCTAAGGGAGGATTCCCTGCAGAGGCGAGACTGAGGCACCCGCGGGCCAATAGGAAAGTGTTCCCCCCTCTTGATGCAGATTCCTGCTCTCCAATGGTGGACGAGTGGCAGGGAGTCCGGGAGACAAAGGAAAGATGATGGGTCTTGAGTAGATTATCAGGTCCCAGCTGAGGGACAAACAAAGGGGGCCATCAGGTCCCATTACTTTTATTGTCAAGGTAATAGCACAATGAGTCCCCAGCGAATGGGTCCAGAGCCTCTGGCGCTGCTCTCCAATGAGCCCAAAAGAAGAAATATTTTCCATGCTGATAGGATTAAATGGTCAGTTCCTGGGAACGGGGAAATGTCATTGTTGGAGAACGGGGCATGACCTGGTATACTGGTAGCCATGCCACGTGATGAATGGTGGTAATGTCCAGGTGACTGAGACAAAGGATGGGCGGCGCAGAGAATAGATCCTGTCACCCTTTGCCCAGGATGTGGAATGCGGAAGTGGAATGTGGAAGTGGGTGAGAAAAGGACTCAGAGAGATGTAAAGAGATATAAAGAAGCAAAAGTTAAGGATGACTATTTTTATTTAAGTGTTAGAGACAATATAACAAATAGTAAGAGGAAGATTGTAGCAAAAAGTATCAAAAAGGGTTTCCTGATGCCGGTAGCTGCTGCTGGGCTTCTCCCTGCATCCACAAGTCAATTCATTGATTCCAGACTCCTGCTACCTGCAGAACTCTCTGTTGCAATTCCAAAATGGAATGATTAAGTTTGTGGCCATTTCCAGTCTTTCCCCCTTTTTAGCCACATTTTAGACCAGAAATTGCAAATCACATAGTTTCACTTAAAAATACAAACCAAGTAAAATCCTCCAGCAACTTATCAGCCACCAGTATCAGCAAGTTTTTATTTACTATCTATGCATATGTGCCTTCAAGTCACATGTTGGTGTGTAGCAACCCCATGAATTTCAACAGATTTTCTTAAGAAAGGAATGCTAAGCAATGGGTTGCTATTGACTTCCTCTGAAATATAACTCAAAGTCCCTATGTTTAGGCTGCCCCACCCCCATGAACCAGGCCTGACTCTGATTGGCTTTCAAAAGTAGGTGGGATCTGGTGCCTCAGGGTGTTAGCACTCATTCATTTACACTTGCTGTCTCTTACAACATACAAAAATTAAGATTAAGATCATCTGGGGATAATCTCGGTCCCGCCTGCTTTGCAAGTGCAGCTGGCGGGGATGAGAGACAGGGCCTTTTCAGTGGTGGACCCTCAGCTGTGGAACTTCTCCCCCAGTGACATTAGATCAGCCTCCTGCCTTCTAGCCTTCAGAAGGAAAGTAAAAACTTGGCTCTGGGATCAGGATTTCGGTGATTAGTATAGTTCAATAATAGACTTGGAATTATGGATAATTGACAACAGAATGGCCTTGGACTATGATTTTTGGATGATGTGATTTTAATATTGAATGTAATGTTTTAAATATTTAATATGTATTAATTTTAAATTTAATTGATTTTACGTCTCTGTATATATTTTAAGGCATCTAATGGTTGCCATATGTAAGCCGCCTTGAGTCCCCTTCGGGGTAGAGAAAGGCGGGGTATAAGTAAATATGGAGATAACTCATAGGTAAAGCATATTGTTGCAGCTCTTCTGTCATATGGACTTTTACCCCAATGTCATATCATGTTTTAAGGTGACACAAGAGTGATTTGTTATTGCTGGAAGATCTCTCTCTTTCTCTCTCAATCCCACCTTCCCTCTCCAAGACACCTTGTACAGTGGACCTCCAGTAACTACCAAAATCCATAGATGCTCAAATTCCATTATATATATTACAATGACATATTCCACACACACACAGCCTTTATTGGCATACAATGCCATAGTAAAAGTATGTCCTTATATAAAATGGCAGTTTTTGTAGGTGTTGTCATTGGGGGGGGGGGGGGAGTGTAGTTTTAAAGTCTTTTCAGGCCATGGATGGTTGACTCCAAGCATATAGAATCTGTGAGTATGGAGAACTGACTGTAATTTGTTTCAGAGATGAAGGAAAATTAGAAAGCTTATGCCACCTAGTGGAAACTTAACCAAAGATCTAATGCAGTATTTTTTAAAACATGGTAGGTTTGCTTTTGAGTTGTGGTGGCAACATATAGTGAATCATAGAACATAGAATCAGAAGAGACCTCAAGGGCCATCCAATCCAACCCCCTCCATGCAGAAGACATTATCAAAACACTCCTAAGAGATGGCCTCTGTTTTAAAAGCTCCAGAGTAGGCTCTACAACACTCCAAGGCAGGATATTCCACTTCTGAACAGCTCTAACCATCAGGAAGTTTTTCCTAATGTTTAGGTGATTATCACCTCCCTCTGTGTCCTAGTCTCTAGAATTGCAGAGAACAAGCTTGCCCCCTCCTCAGTGTGACATCCTTTCAATTATTTATACATGGCAATCATTTCTCCTCTCAGCCTTCTATTCTGCAGGCTAAACATACCCTAAGGACACTTCCAGACAGCGCCAAAATGCGGGATTAAAAAGAGAGGCAAAAAAACCCAGGACTTCAGAGCAGGTCCCCAAGCAAATATGCTGGTCCTGGGCTTTCTTCCCCTGCCATCTTCATAGCCATTCTGTGTCTCGGGATAAAATAGAGGGCGGATAGAGGGTGAACAGAGAGTGGACAGAGGACATACACTGAAAGTTTTTTTTAAAAAAAAATCACTCAATTATGTGCTGGTGCTTATATGCAAACATGCAAATATCCTAATACAAATACGGAGAGTTTCCTATGTGCGCATATATGCATCAGTGCATAACGGTGGGAATTATTTTTTTAAATGCCACTGGATTTCCCTCTTTCCCCAATTGCTTATTTAATATTATAAAGTTTAAAATAAACACTTTCAGAGACCTCTAATGGCTCTCCGCTTCTCCTCTTTTGAAACCAGCTGGAAATCAGCTGTTTCTCCATGGAAATTCCAACAGCTGATCAGCAGGGGTTAAAAGGGAAATCCCAAACTTTACATGACTGCGGAGTGACAGACTCATGGGGAAATCTGTTTTTTTCGCCTGGAACTGGGATAAAGGAGGACATTTTTAAACGGGTTCTCCCTCCATTGCTGCTATTGAGCATGCATTTAGCGCAAACGTCACCTGGCCACCTCCCTTTTTAACCTATTGTCTCCCAAATTATAGGTACTATGTAGAAGTGCCCTGAGCTTCTCCTCATAGGGCTTGACTTCCAGACCTTTAACTACTTGTGTCACCCTTTTCTGTGTCATTTTACTCATCATGTACTACAGTACTAGGGGCATAATTTGTTGTTTATTACCAATTTCAGTTACTAGTCCCAAGATTATTATGAGTATCAGTTACTACTTTGTACGGACACTATCTAGAAAACAGAGTAATCTTCTTTTTTAATCCTGTCCCAGAGAATAGGACATAAACCAGTGGGTTCAAATTATGAGAAAATTATGAGATTTCAAGTAAATATTAGAAACAGGGGAGGAGAATGTCTCTGTGGTCTCTCTTTCTTTGGAGTTTATAAACAGTGGTTAGATGGTCATTTCTCAGGATATTTTAACTTTGGATTCCTGCAGGGGGTTGGACTAAATGACCTTTGGGATTACTCCAAGTTTTGTATTTTATGACATCTGTCAATGAGGGCACGTGTCCCCCCAATGCTGGAGGGAATTAACTATCTGTAAGAGCTGATATGAAGAGCCAGCATGGTATATTGGTTTGTGTGTTAGACTACAACTTTAGAGACCAGAGTTCAATGCCTTGCCCAGACATGAAAAGCCACAGGGTGACTTTAGGCATTTCATAAACACTCAAGCTAGGAAAACCCTGGTAGGGTTTGCCTTAGGATCGCCATAAGTCAATGAAGGCATACAACAACAAAAATCCCCAAACTATTTTGTCTGAATATGCCTCCCCCACACATATACACACATGCCTCACATGTGTTAACCGAGAGCATCACAAACACAAATTTGTATTTTATTACAGAAAACTGTGGGACAGTTTCCACAACCAAAGTTGTGCAGAGAAAATATTCTGCATTATGGCTTAATTATATAAGCATCCGTAATAGCAAAACCACTCTCACGCATTGGTGAGAGTAACTCAGGCATTATTCCTCTGATTCTTAGACTTGTTTTGCAGTAGTGTAAGAGGGAACAAGGATTAAGAAAAACTTAAAAGTTTGCTGAGTGTAAATGTTCAGGCAGCCAGTAGGTGGTACTGAAGATACAGGAGTCTGTCGACTGGATGCCTTTGAAAGCTCCTACACACATATACAGGTAAAATGAATAAAAACAACAAGGGATCAAGGAGAAGCATCTGAGAAACTAGGTTTCTCTGTGAATGCTTTATTTTAGTTTTTAGTTTTTGCCCATGGAAGAGAGTTCTATCATATGAGTGCTGTATGAAATACTAAAAATCAAATACAGGTTTACTATTGCAGTGGAAAATTGGACATGTAATCCTATGTCCACTTATTAGGGAGAGTATTACACTTATTTCCAAGATGTGATTAGACTTATTAAGTCTTCTTTTGACTTTTAAGTTGTTCTGATGAGCCATTCTGGCTGAAGAGTGAGAAATAAATGCTTTAAATAAACAAAACATTATTACAGAAATAAAAAATATATATATTGGCAGATAGTCTTGACTGTGGTAAGACATATCATCTTGAGATGTAACCTTATGGAGCCCACCCTGGAATTAAGTCCTCTGAAGTGAAGTAAGTTTTTTTCTGAGCAGACATTTCCAGAACATTTACAATTCTTTCAAGCATGGATTATGCATGTAATTTTGGATAGGCACATAAACAAGAAGCTAGAACATCCTTGCAAAGACTTTGACCTCCAGATGTATGTGACTTCAAGGCCCATCAGCCATCATAACTGGCTATACTGTCTGAAGCTTATGGATCTGTAGTCCAAAATATCTGGGTGGCACTATGTTGGGAAAGTGACTTCTAAACTAGAATTATAACTTTATTTACATGTTGCCATGTGATTTTATGTCAATAGTAAAGTACTACAAAACATGATTAGCCCAGCCTTTCAAAATGAATGATTAGGTCTATTTCCAGTCTATCCCATTCTGAAAGGACAACTAGCTCATTTTATAACTCATGTGGTATGTTTAGGGTTAGAAATGGAAACTCTTTTAACTCTTTCAATGTTTGTATTACCCACAGACGAGATATACTACCATTATTACAGTCATGTACATCAATTACAGGGTGTCAGCCTTTGTTGGCTGTTTAGCATCTTTTTCCATTTAATTAATAAGATAATTAGTATGGAGTTATGTTCATTTAAATAGGTCACCCTTTTTTCTTAACACATCTTAATTTATTTTAAATAGTTAGTTCCTACTCATTCAGGGGGTCACAGGTTTCATATCTCCAATTTATGGAGAAGAGCCACATGATTTTAGGTAGAAGGTTCGACTGGAACCGAACAAAAGAACCCAACAAAAGATAATCAGTAAGAATGTGCTGAATATTTTAGAAGACATATGGAAGTGGTTTTGTCCCACAGGGTTGGGACATTTAATTGGCCTAACCACATGGGCAGGACCAGTTTTGTGTGAAATACAGATAGAGTTGGGCTTGTTCATGTGGTTCGCATCCTCTGAATGTGTGGGTGGATGGAAGCAGGGTTGTAAGTGAGCAGCATGGCTTCTGAAACTAGGATATGTCCATCTCTTGTAAGTTCAGGTGCTAAACTAATATTTTGCTGCGTTTTAACCCGTGAGTAAATTAAAATAGTGCTTCTCTTTCTCTAGACATCTTCAGAAAGAGGCTGGACTACTACATTTATTTATTACAACATTTATATCCTGCCCTTCTCACCCGAGAGGGGACTCAGGGCAGCTTACAATAAACACACATATCAAAATTATACAGTACACATAAATCAGATTAAAAATTATTAATTTACATCAACATTCATAAAACATTCTAAAATTCAAATGGACATGTTCAGGTTCAAAAGACTGGGTCTGTCAATTAGGTTCTGGAGTACATAATAATAATTGGCGCTGCTGATTCTTATTTGAAAGCCTGGCCCCACAACCAAGTTTTAACCTTCCTATGGAAGGATAGGAGGGAGGGAGCCTGCCTGACTTCAATGGGGAGCCACTACTGAAAAAGCTCTGTCTCCCCTCCCCGCCAGCCACACCTGTGAGGCTGATGGGACCGTGAGCAGGGCCTCATCTGATGATCTTAAGCTTCAAGATGGGTCGTAGTGGGAGACACGTTCGGACAGATAAGCTGTTTGGTATGTGTTAGCTGGACCTCCTGCACTGAACAAAAGACTAGACTCAATGGGCCACGAGGCCCTTTCTTGTCCTATGAATCTATGATTCTGTATACTGAAATACACATATAATGGACCAGAGTGTAACACTTACTTTTTCAGATACATCTTCAGGAATCCCTCAGTTAGCATGGCCAAAGCTCTGACATTGGGTGAGGGTTACAGCATGCCTTCATGATACATTAACAGCTGAATGTTTAGTGAAAGTGTAGACCACCAGCCCCAAATTCAGAAAGGGGTTCAAATATTCTTACACTTTGACAAGTAATGCAAGGGTCATCATGTTAGTATGATCAAATTGCAACTCCCATCAGCCCTATTCAAGGTAGCTAATGGTGACAAATCCTAGGATCTGCAGTTTAGCAATATTTGATAGGCCACAGATTATCTATCTGTGATGGAAGGCCATGCGTTTTATGGCTGAAAAAAACAATGTTTATATCAATCAAAACTTATCAGTTCATACTGTGTTCATCCATGCTGATAGTCTCAGAGAGCTTTGCTAAATTGTAGGATTGCTGCTAACATAAACTGAGTTTTGCATGCACTGAAAAAGTGATGCCCAAAAATGATAATACTGAAATAATAAATAAATCAAAGGTGGTCTAATTTTTTTAATCTGAAAAAATTATAAGCAGTAATAGAAATTTGAGTATTTGTTTTCATTCAGCTCAGGGAATTTGAGAAACAAACAGTTTAGCTAAGAGACTAACAGGGTAGAGAAGAGACAATCTCTCCCCAAGGCTACAATATGAATCCCCTCTCCCCAATTTCTAGCACCTACAGCTCTTGCATTTTCTGTGTCCACCTTCCTTTGTTAACTTTGCTCCCTCTTTTCTTTGGCTTCCTAAGCTATCTTTAATTGCTTATTTGATGTTTTAAGTGACTGCAATGCTATACATTTAGGGACTAAAGGAAAATGTCAAGCAGGGAGGGGATTCTTATTGGATGAGAATGCCCAGATGACAAGCTAACCATTCCCAAAAGCTATACCCCTGATGACAAGCCAGGTCAGAGTTCAGACATGATATGCTTTTATTCCTCATTCACTTGTCCACACCTACTGAAGCAAGTAGAGCCGATCCAAAAGCATGCAATTTTGTCTATGTCTGGTTGTGGCCTCTGCATTACCAGGCAGCAGCACCCCTTTTACATGCCAAGTAACTTCCCTTAATAGGAAAAATAAATAATTATGGTGACAATCACAAAAGTCAGCAATGAGACCAAATATATAGTCCCCAAATCCTCATAGTCCAGCATTAGATCACAAATTCTTATCATAGTACCAAGTACCTGGAGGTTTCTGATTATATAATTGTCACTGCTAAATATTCTGCATTTATATTTACCTTGCTATCTAAATTTTGAAGCATCGAGACTGCATTCCATGCTTCTGAAGAAATAGGCTGACTGCCCCCCAAAAGCATATTATTTAATACATCGTTTCATCTCAACAGTGCCACAGAACTCATTTTATTATTTCACTGCAACAGTAACCTCTTGATTCCATACAAGTATTTTGAAACAAAGGAACTTGTGTAGCTGAAGTTCACATTACACCATGGACAGAGTAGAAACTGAGCAGAAAGTCAGTGAAAATTAAATGTTTCATCTCAAATTACAGAACCAGGAGATGGCTACAGACTGGAATTGTGAGCAAACTTATTCTTTCTCAAAAAGAAGTACAACAGTAATACATTTTCTTTTTCACTGATTCAGGAAATGCAAAGTTTGGTGAAGCGGTTATTGGAACTTGTCAAAGAAGTCTTGCTGGAGAGAAAAAAAGAGATGAAAACTGATATTGATTGAGGGCATTGTGTTAGTGAAAGATCTTTTTTTAAAAAAAAAGCTAAAGAATTATGGGTTGTGCAGAAAGCTGCCAGTGGTATCCAGCATGGACATCATTATACTAGAGACATGGAATCAAACAGAGGGTGTTGTTACATCCTGGGTGGGGTTCTTGCACTTCAGGCAAGAACCTGAGGGTGGGTTAGCCATTTCCTGTGTCTTGGAAGCACCTGTCTAGCTTGTCCTGACAATAAACACTTGTTGGGCACTGAATGGAATGCTGCCTGGGAAGTTCTTGATAGGACTAGAACAGCAGGAAGTCTCCCTGGAATGGCTTAAGTTTCCCATCATTCTGTAAAGAACAAAGGAGACTATACATTTGTAAACTTCCTTCGTGGTGACTACTTACAGCAACCTTCACTCCTTCATCTCTTTTTACTGCAAAATCCAAGTCACCATCACAAGAAATCTCAGGACTCTTCCAGACATGCTCAAAAATGTGGGACCCAACGGCTTTTTACCTGAGGTGTCCAAACAACACCTGAGGTGAAAGCAAGTTAATTAGGAAAAAATCAGGGATTACTTGCTTTGTTCTGAATTAATTAGATACCCCATTAGATCCAGGCCTTTCTGAAAGACCTGGGTCTAATGGGGTATTGGGCCTATGGGAACTCACCCACAGGTAGTCCTGGGACTACCCGGGGGGGGGGGGGAGTCCCCACAGCCACCTCACACCTGAAGCCTAGAGGTTTGAGACGGTGCCCACCCCCTTTCCCCAAGCCCCCCAAAATTACCCTAAAACTTTTTAAAGAACTTAACCAGGTTACCATTACAGTGATCCTGTAGTCCTCCTGGTGCATAAAAATGATGTGCCAGGAGATGGTGGGGTGAGGAGCGATCCCCCCCCCCCTCGGTCTCCTGGTGCATCATTTCTATCTGCCAGGAGGACTCCAGGACCACCATAATGGCAACCCAGTGAGTTTTTAAAAAGATAGTTTTTTTTTTGGGGGGGGGGGGGGTTGGGGTGGCTGAGTACCATTCCGGTAGTTAATGGGGTGGCATCTAGACACCTCACTGGGAAAGCCTGAGGGTTTTTTTTTAAGGGGGGGGGGGCTTAAAGGCATGCCAAAGTGGGTTTTTAAAACTTGTTTCAGGACGTGTTAATTGCATTGTGGAAGCGCTCTCAGATTCAGAGCATGGAAGTAATGTGCTACAATTAAGGCAATTAATCCTGCCACTAGCACAGTTGACTAAAATATAACCAGGTCAAAGCATGATTGTAATATAATATAGGCCATTTTGATACATGGATTTAGATTTCAAAGAGCTACTTCTTGCTATGTACTCTTCTGAGAGAAAACAATTCCAAAAAGCTATGTCACATACAGTTTGATTCATTAAGTGCATCCAGCAGCCTATGCTAGAATAAGAACTTGAAAGCATCTGCTTGTTTAAATGATTGGCTCAAACTTTTTTGGATAGTGAAGAGGAAGAGAGATTGGAAAAAAAATGATAGAAAAAATAAGACAAACAAATATGATTGTAATGTGCCTTTGAATAATGACCCTGTCTTGTGGCTTTATTGTCAAGCTTTTTTCAGAGGGAGTTTGCCATTGCTTTCCTCCGAGGCTGATAAAGTGTGACTTGCCTATGGTTACCCAGTGGGTTTCTCCAGCAAGTTGGATCCTACTCCAACACTCAAACATCAAGTATACCTATATGAATTACATTTTGCAAGTTTGCTTTAACATCTGAAGATAAGGTCATCAAGATTTCCGAACCAGTGCAGCTTTGCATACTCGCTCCCTTTTTCAGGAACCTGCTTTTCCTTCAAATTTGCTTTAAGTCTTGTGTGCTGTGATATCTTCAGAGAGATTAATCATGGTTATCTTCAACCAAAATATGCGAAGTTATTTTAAGCCATGGAAAAGAGGGAGAAATTTACACAGCAGAGGGAAAGCATTGAACATCCAGTGTTGTAACCATGATTAAGATAATGTTAGGGCTGGACTTAGGTGGTTAGTGCAGCTTATGACCAGTGGTTCCTGGTGGCTTCTCTGTTGTAGAACTGATGAATATAAATACTGTAAATAAAATAAATAAATCTGCTCTGTTTTTTTAGTCAGAGTTTTAAAAGAGCTACTCAAGGTGTAAAGCCTTATTCCCCAAAATAGAGTTGAGTAACAATTCAGAGTAAAATCCAGCGTGGATTCACTATTCTCCAGACACATAAGCTGTTACTGCTTCATTGGCACTGCTTTGAAAATAGTTGTCTTTTATGTCATAGAATTCCCATGACTGGGTTGGAACTGATCTCAGACAAATGACATAGGAAATAACTCAATGATATACTCCAGTAATTGTCAAGTTGAAGAGAAACAGATTACGGTTCTCACTGCATTATTGTTATTTTGCTCTAGATCAGGGGTCCCCAAACTTTTTAAACAGGGGGCCAGTCCACAGTCCCTCAGACCATTGGAGGACCGGACTAGAGTTTTTTTTAAAAAAAACTATGAACAAATTGCTATGCACTCTGCACATGCCTCATTTTGAAGTAAAAAAACAAAACAAAACGGGAACAAATACAGCCTTGATGTTAATTATAACAACAACAACAACAACAACAACAACAACAACAACAAAGAGGGTTGGAAGAGAGCCCTTGGGCCACTGAGTCCAGCCCCCTTCTGCCTTTGTGCACCCAAAGCACAAGCAAAGCAACCCTGACAGATGGCCACCCAGCCTCAATGTTAATAATAATAATAATAATAATAATAATAATAATAATAATAATAATAATAATAATGAGGGTTGAAAGGGACCCCTTAGGCTATTGAGTCCAACCCCCTTCTGCCTTTGTGCACCCAAAGCACAAGCAAAGCACCCCTGACAGATGGCCACCCAGACTCAATGATGATGATAATAATAATAATAATAATAATAATAATAATAATAATAATAATAATAGAGGGTTGAAAGAGGCCCTATGTCCATTGAATCCAACCCCCTTCTGCCTTTGTGCACTGAAAGCACAAGCAAAGCATCCCTGACAGATGGCCACCTAGCTTCAATTTTAATAATAATAATAATAATAATAATAATAATAATAATAATAATAATAATAATAATAAGGGTTGTAAGAGAAGAAGAGACCCCTTGGGCCATTTAGCCCAACCCCCTTCTGCCCTTGTGCCGTGGGGGCCGGATAAATGGCTTCAATGGGCCGCATCCGGGCCCCGGGCCTTAGTTTGGGGACCCCTGCTCTAGACTGTTTAATCAAGAGAGAAGCGGCACACCAAGTATAATATACTCCTGAAAAATCTTTTCTTTTTAATGTCATTTGATAGTTTAAATAACACACATCTACATTCAGGGCAGATGGCAAAGGGAAAGCCATTGCATCCTTGTAATCCTTTGCAGCAATCACATCTCTTAGGATTTAATACAAGAAATCACAATAGGCACAGTTTAATTGTGACTTACTTGTAATCTAATTAAAATGGTGCCGGGTGGGGAAGAGACTTGACAAATATATTTGTCATATGAAGTGGGAAATAACTTTTTCTTGAAATGTAATTGTAAACACTTGCACAATTAAATGACAATTGTGTTTTGGAAGACAACAATAGCTTCTGAGGACATGAAACTAGGATGCCCAGATACAAAAGAGGAGGAAGCTGTTGTGCCTTGAATAATTATGCAGAAAAAGGAAATTCTCCATTTAACACAACAGTTAAAAATGCAGGAGCCCTATGCTCTTGGATTCTGGCCATTTGTATAGAACAGAAGAAAATTTAGCTACCAGATATATTTGCATTATTGCAGTGCTTTTAAATGTGCTTGCAAAATTCAAAACAAGGGTACTGAAACTGACATTACCCAGCTTTTGGACACCAGAGCCATTGGCTTTTTCCTGCACTCATCATCAATGCAGGGAAGGGTGATGGATCATGACCACATCACTGCTGCCATCACTACAAGCCAGCCATAGAGCTCCTGACCATTGTAGGTGTCTCTGATGATCAAATGTGCCCATCTGATCAGCAAGGAGAGGAGATCATTCCTCTACTTCTTGCTGATGCAATAGGCACCCCATTCTACCATTAGCAGAAGTGTCTGTGATGACCAAGAGTTCAGATGGAGCTCCATGGCCAGCTAGGAGCGGTGGCAATGACATCATGGAGGAGGTGACATCCCAGCAGGATGGAGGTGGTCCTGGGCCATCTGAGCAATGGCTTCAGATTTGGCAAATAAGGGTCAGCCTATTGTTTGCATGATTATTCTCATTGTGAAATTTCATTGTACCATTTAGCATGTACAGTCCTTTCCCATTTTACATGCTACAAAGAGTTCAGACTAAATTAAGTATTTTAATCCACCCATTACTGTAAATATAGAATGAGGCAGGAGAGGAATGAGTAAAAGGTGAACCTCCAAATGTAGGACTGCAATACTGAACAGTCCTAGTCAGTACAGCCGATATTATGGTTGAATGCAAGATGCTCCAGGCCAAGAATAGTTAAAAGATCAGACTTCACCTAACATGAAACTAAGGCCTACATCACTGGTTCAAACCTTTACCTCCTACAATATCATTGTGACCAACAATTTTGAGTTTCCTTTTGAAAGTCTTTAGCAGTCACCTTCATGTTTCAATTCTCAGAGATTGTCCAGGGAGGCCCTGCTCTTGGTTCCACCTTCCTCGCAGGCGCAATTGGTGGGGACAAGAGACAAGGCCTTCTCAGTGGTGGACCCTCGGATATGGAACTCCCTCCCCAGCGACACTAGATCATCCCCCTCCCTCCTAGCCTTTAGGAGAAAGGTAAAAACTTGGCTATGGGACCAGGCTTTTAGTGAATAGAGCAGTGCAATAACAGATCTGGAAAATATGGAATGACTACGGAAAGGCCTCGACTATTATTATGTATGCCGTGATTTCTTATGTAATTAATGTTTTAAATGTTTGATATGTCTGTTTTAATCTAATTTTACTTTTAATTTTAGTGTATTATATGTTTTAAGGCATTGAATAACTGCCTCCATATAAGCTGCCTTGAGTCCCCTTCAGGGTAGAAAAAAGGTGGGGTAGAAATAGAGCAAATAAATAAATACATTCCAGTGTTTCTGTTTTAAAAAAGCAATGCCATAAATATGCATAAAACCAAAGCCAAAGGTTTATTGGATATTAACACCTCATATTTTTTTTACATCATACTTTCATCATGGGAGCAAATGCCTTTAGCTGTTGCCTCCAAAAGGTTTTGACTTATTGTCTTATAATTCTCCATCATGGGCCATGCAGCTAGGAATAACAGAAGGGAGGGCCAATTTCCCATCCTTGAGTAAACACAAATCTGTGTGGCTAGCTATACAAAAGGACAATACACCTTTTGTTGCAATAGTTGTGTAGAGATCTACTTGCTGAAAATTCCCTCTTATTTACAATTATTGCCACTACATAAATGCTGGGTTTTTTGTTTGTTTGTTTGTTTGTTTGTTTGTTTTGCATCTTCCATACACACTTAGGAGCCCCGGTGGCAAAGTATGTTAAAGCATTGAGCTGCTGAACTTGCAGACCAAAAAGTCCCAGGTTCAAACCCCGGGAACGGCATGAGCGCCCGCTGTTAGTCCCAGCTCCTGCCATCCTAGCAGTTCGAAAACATGCCAATGTGAGTAGATCAATAGGTACCGCTCTGGCGGGAAGGTAACGGCGCTCCATGCAGTCATGCTGGCCACATGACCTTGGAGGTGTCTACTGTCAGACCCTAGGCAGTGGAGCACCAAGAACCATACACGGAGGCCAATAACTATCTAATATCTTTATTAAAGAAGTATATAAGAATAATAAAAACTGTCTGTTGGCTGTTCCTGATTTCCTGGGTGGAAAGAGAGTCCGTGGGTGTGGATTTTGGGTTAGGCGAAGCTGGTTCAACTGAGGTGGATTTAATATTTCCCACCGTGAGCGTGGCAAAGTTCTCGGGTTGCAATAGTTGGGTTTCTAGGACATCCTTACGCCCTGCTGCATATTCTGGCTTCTGTGAAAGGGCATCAGCTTGTTTGGTCTGAGCAGGAGTCACATAATGGATCTGGAAGTCAAAACGTTCGAAAAACAAAGCCCAGCGTTGCTGCCTTTGGTTTAGCTTTCGCGCAGTCCTTAGGTGCTCCAAATTTTGGTGGTCGGTGTGAACCTCGATAGGGAATTTAGCCCCTTCCAGCCAATGTCTCCAATTCTCGAAGGCTGCCTTGATAGCTAGGAGCTCCTTTTCCCAGATGGTGTAATTCCTCTCCGGAGCTGTTAGTTGGCGTGAGTAGTAAGCACAAGGGTAGAGATGTTCTCCCACTGGTTGCATCAGCACGGCCCCCACCGCCACATCAGAGGCATCCGCCTGGACAATAAAAGGGGTGTTTGGATCAGGGTGTTGAAGAATTGGCTGGGTTGTGAATAGCCGCTTTAGTTGCTGGAATCCTTTCTCAGCTTGTTCTGTCCAGCGGAACGGTTGCTTCCCTCGGATGCAGCTGGTAATTGGATCAGTCCAGCTGGCAAAATCTGGAATGAACTTGCGGTAGTAGTTTGCGAATCCTAAGAAGCGCTGCACTTCCTTCTTGTTAGTTGGCGCCCGCCATTCCAACACGGCCGAAACCTTTGCCGGATCCATGGATAGCCCTAGTGGCGAGACGCGGTACCCCAGGAAGTCTACTTCTTGCAAATCGAAGGCACATTTCTCTAACTTGGCATATAGTCCATGGTCCCGCAAATGCTGGAGCACCATTCTGACGTGCTGGTCATGCTCAGTCATAGAGTCTGTGCGGGGGTAGTTTTTCAGCTTCCTTCTCATTGAAAACATCCCAGAAGTCTGAATACTTCTTAGGCAAAGTGATGATGGGCTCTGAGTCCATGGCATGGCAGACCTTGGCCACTAGGCAGTGGTTCTGGCAGTATTTTGAAGCGAACAGGAGTTCTCTACTGGTCCAGGAGATGCTTGGGTCATGAAGTGTCAGCCAAGGGATTCCCAAAATCATGGGGAAATGGGGAACCTCAGTGACGAAGAAAGAGATTTCTTCCATATGCTCTCTTACCCACATTCGAGTGGGCTCGGTCCATTGGCTTACTGGCCCCGTCTTCAGGGGTCGCCCATCGATGGCTTGCACCACCCGGGCGTTTTTAAAGTCATGATATTGTAATCCCAAAGAGTTAGCATAGTCTCTATCAATGAAGTTGTTGGTTGCTCCCGAATCTATCATGGCATGGATCATGACGGGTCCCTTTTTGACTGACCACAGTGTGACCACTAGAAGGAACAAGACTCCCGTTTGCGGCTCTTGAGTGGAAACTTTGACCGGGTTGGCGAGCCCTTCTACACCCGGTCATTGCCTTCCCCCGCTGGCTTAATTGCAGCCGCCTCGGAAGCCTCCGCGTTCGCGGAGGGCACCGCTGCCAAACGGGTGGAAGGCTTCCTTTTTGCTGGGCACTCCTTGCGAAATGGCCCCCATTTCCACACTACCAGCATAGATTCAGGCGCTGCCGGCGGGCCTTCTCTGCAACGTCCAGTCTGGGACGCACGTTGCCCAACTGCATTGGCTCGTCCTCGTTCCCTATGGGAGTTGAAGCTGACTGCGGGGGTCTCCACACTGGGCGGGGCTGTACATTGGCAGTGGAAGGGGGCTTTGCCCCGGCTCTTCCGCCCTGGCCCCGAACCCATTGTCTCTTGTTGGCGAGCAAAACTTCTGCCCGTAAGCAATGGGCGATAAGTCTCTCAAGAGTCTCTGGGGGTTCCACCTTGGAGACCTCCTCCTGCATTTCATGGTTAAGGCCCTCACGAAACTGTCCTTTGAGGGCTACATCATTCCAGCCGGTGTTTTGAGCCAACACCCAGAACTCGGCTATATACTGAGCCAGTGGTCTATCCCCTTGAAAAAGACGTCGAAGCTTGTGACCCGCTGCTTCTTGGTCGTCCTCGATTCCCCACGTATTCCGGAGGTGGGCCAAGAATTGCTGTGCAGTGTTTAGGTACACAGATCCTGCGTCGTACAGCGCCATCGCCCAAGTCGCTGCAGGTCCGTCTAAGAGGCTGTAAATCCACGCCACCTTGACATCTTCTTGTGGGAACTCAGTGTGACAGGCTTTTAGGTACGCCATACACTGGCGGCGGAATACATGAACTTTGGAGGCCTCCCTGGAGAACTTGGTTGGCAACGCCAAAGCAGGGAGACGGGCTCCTCGATCCTTCAAGCCCCGGATCTCTCCCTCTTGTTCTCGGAGCTTATCCCGGATCCGGTTAAATTCGTCCTGGGAGATGGTGTAACTGGCCGGTGGTGTCCCGGCAGGTGTGCCCGCTCCAGCTCCTGGTGTGACAGACATATTGGCCTAAGGTTGCTTGGTGCTTTGGTGGCGGAGACAAACTGTCAGACCCTAGGCAGCGGAGCACCAAGAACCATACACGGAGGCCAATAACTATCTAATATCTTTATTAAAGAAGTATATAAGAATAATAAAAACAAGTGGAAAATGTAGTCCAGAAGCAGACCTTTCAAATGAGGCCAAATATAGTCCAGAAATAGTTTGTCCAATAAATGATATTAGAGTTCAAAGATAAAATCCAATAACCGAAACACACACTATTGCCAGGCAATAGTGTGGGGAAATGTCCAGAGTCTTTCAAGGCACAAGGTAAATCCACAAGGAGGTTGAAAACAAGGCTTGAATCTAGGAATCAAGATCCGTAGCAAGGAACGAGGCAAGGCAATCCAAAACTTGATTCTAAGAACAAAATCCGTGGCTAGGAGCAAAGCAAGGCAATTCATGGAGGCTTGGATAGACGAGGCAAGGAAACTGGATTTGCGGACTTAGCGAAGTCCACACTAGACTGGAAACATGAATTCACTCCTGGAGCTGCTCTGTTGTCTCCGCAACGAACCAACCGTGCCAGGCACCTTTAACGGGGTCTCGTTTTCCCGCCAAACAGGTGTTCAGCGTTCTCTTTCCCTAGAGAACAGGGAACGAAACCTAACTTTGCAGATGTGAGACTCCCTGGATTTTCCCAGGTGAAACATGGCTAATCAGTGTCTTGTTTGGCAGCAATTCTCAAACTCCTGCGAACCCGCTCTTTAACTCCCCTGTCTGCAGTAAAGGAATGTCTCCTAGCGAAGGGAGGTGAGAGCTGTTCAAGGTCGGTTTTAATTGGCTCTTGGGCAAGAACATCAACATCAGGCATCTTGAAGGAGTCCGGCTGTTGTTGATCCGGAGAAAACCCCATGTTTTCATCCTCATCTGCCACAGTGACACTAGGAACGGGATTACAAGGCCCATGAGGCATCACATCTACGGACAACGTCGGCTCTTCGGCTTAGAAATGGAGATGAGCACCAACCCCCAGAGTCAGACATGACTGGACTTAACGTCACGGGAAACCTTTACCTTATACACACTACCAAACTTTAAAAATAGGAACAAACTATTCAGATTTTTCAAAAGTAGTATTCTACCGAGAGTTTGGATTATCCCTTGTTTTCGACACTGGGCTCTTCTGTCTAGGTTGTATAATTATCTTACTGATGAAGCACCAAGGAAGATAAACTGTCTGTCACAGGTGTTTTGCTTTCTAGAGCTAGTTGTCATTTTAACTTGACACTTCTCAGCAGGTATAGTTTCCCAACTAAAAGGAAAAGCCAGCCTCCTGTTAAAGGATGGAGAGTTTAAAATTAGTTGGACTCAGATGAAACCCTTGGAGAAAAGCTCCATCTTAAAATATCATCTCACTTGATGGACAAGGAAGCAACTGAATTTGGTGCCAGAGGCAGAAAATTCAAATGGTACCCTTTACAATGTGAAAATATGACAATAAGCTAAATAATTGGCAATTTGATACTTTTTGGTTTCACTTTAAAGTTCTGTTGCCTGAGGCAAGTCACCTTACTCTGCCTAACAGTAGCACTAACCTGAATAGCAGTAGAGCAGGGTAAACCATGCAAGTAACTTTTTCTAAGCTCTGAGATAGCTTGAGGATGCAGAGAAAGCGGCATGACAGATTGCTCTTTCTTACAGACTACAGATTCTTTACTTGAACTGTGACTCAACCATCACATTGCCCGATCCACTGTTTGTCCTGTAGCTTTTTCATACCCCCCTTGTTCCTGGAGTACCTTTTAAAACTGATGAGTAATTCCCATCAAAGCCTCCCACTTGTGCTGCTTTTCAACAATGGATGTGTGTGAAAACTTCCTTCTGCTGCAGTTCTGCTTCTCAGACAGTCACGTAATGTGAGTGGCTGTGATTTCCAGTCCCTTCACCTGGCTCTCCTCTTTCCTTGCAGAGGATGCACCAACTCTCCCACACCAAAGAAGCAATGACAATCCAGTTAACAGATTAGAGAGCTGGGCTAAAATTAACAAAATTAGTTTCAAGAGGGATAAATGGCAATAAAAATGAAACACACAAATATAGGATGGGTGATACCTTGAAAACAGTCCATGGGAAAGAGATCTAGGAGTCTTAGTAGACCACAAGCGGAACATGAGCTAACACTAACGCAGCAGCTAAAACATCCAATGTGATTCTAGGCTGTGTCAATATGAGTATGTTGTCAAGACCGAGGAAAGTCATAGTGCCTCTCTATTCTGTTTTGGTTAGACCTCATCTGGAGCCCAGTGTCCAATTCTGGGCATCACATTTCAAGAAGGATATTGACAAGGGGGAAAAGTACAGAGAAGGGCGACCCAAATGATCAAATGTTTAAAAGCCAAGTCCTATGAGGAGAGGCTTAGAGGGCTGGATATATTTAGCTTGAAGAAAAGAAGGTTGAGAGGGGACATAAATGCCAGATTAGATATCTGAAAGGATGTCACATTGAGGAGTGGGCAAGCTTTTTTTCCCCCTAAGGCTCTGGAGACTAGGACATGGAGTGATGGATTCAAATTGCAGGAAAAGAAAAAACCTAAACATTGGGAAGAACCTCCTGATGGCAAGAACTTTTTGGCAATGGAATATGCTGCCTATGAGGGTGGTGGAGTCAGTCTCTTTCTCTAGAGGTTTTTAAGTAGAGGCTGAATGGCTGCCTATTAGGAGTGTTTTGATGCTATGTTCCTGAATAGCAGGGGATTGGACTGGATCGCCCTTGTGGTCTCTTCCTGTTCTGATTCTATAACATCAAATGTCTGAAAAGCTCTGCTTCAGATGCATTCAAAAAACTGTGTTAACTTCTCTGCTGTAAATGCTGCTTTGCAAGGGCCCTCAGAGGGAACCTACTGACTCTTTCCATGAATAAATAAAGCATCTCCTCTACCTTTCTTAGAACTTGGAGAGAACCTGAACTTTCCTGCTGCTACTTTCTTTCATTTTATTCTGTCAAAGCTGTTCTGATATTTGCTGCTTTCAGCAATTCCATGAACCTTGGAAAGGAGTGCTTGAATTCGCCATGTCTAAAGGCCAGTATTGTTTATTTTTAGTTGTTTGATTTATAGTAGATGTTCTGCTCCTGGAGCTTCACAACCCCCCCCCCCCCCAACAAGAAATAAGTACATGAAAGTAGCCTAAATGTACTTCTGGTTTTGAAAACAAATTGAGCTTTTAAGTATTAAAAGAGTGTAGGCTTCCTTTACCATACTTTGGGGGGGGGGGGGGGGAGAAGTTCATTGCTATGGAAACTGGGAGTTGCAGTTTTGCCGCTTCACCAAACTACAAATCCCTCATGGACCAGCCCACCTCAGCTGTCGCCACCCCCAGCGCCTTCAAGGTCAAGCCAGTCACTTCAAGGATACCATCCATCCATCTTGCCCTTGGTCAGCCCCTCTTAAACAATAATAAATAAACTTTATTCTTATATCCCACCACCATCTCCCCGAAGGGACTCAGGGCAGCTTACACAGGGACAAGCCCGAATAATAACATAGCATGACATTACATACACAGAATTTGACAGTAATTTAAAACATATCAATACTAAACAAAATGACATAACATGACAATTACTTTAAAAGCCTGAGCGCCGATTTTACACACGACAAAAGGTGACTAGTGTAAAGCTCAAGGGTCCATAGGTTAAAACAGAATGAATAAAGATGAACATGGGGCAGGTTCCATTACAGTACTTTGTCATTACTTACTTACTTACTTAGGCGACCCCTCGCAGTTCGAGGATGATGGTCCTCCATTTCTTGGAAGACGCCTGTGCGTGATTTTTTTTTAATGTGTGGAGATCGGTGCACGGCCGGTCAACACACAGTCTTCACAGATTGAGGTCCCAGCAGTGGTATGATTAACACAACGATAGTGGCTTCTCAGTCTGTTGCAGCCTTCTTCCGCCTTCACAGCCGTTGTAACATGTACCATGTTATCCTCCGCCTGCTCTGCTGTTCAGGTTTTGGGTCTTTGGATTGTTCTTGGTCTGGATCCTCCCCTGTGGCCACTCCTGGGAGTGTGTGACTCCTGTGGTTGTGCCCGTAGGTTCATTGGAACATACAAGCCCCCTCACCACGACAAAGTGACAATCCATCGAAGGGTGCTATGTCGTACAGTTTTGTAAACATAGACAAATAGCAATCTGATGACAAGTCAGGGCCGGGCTGTGGCGCAGCTGTTGAGCAGCTGCCTTAAATCACTCTGACCATGAGGTCATGAGTTCGAGGCCAGCCCGTGGCGGGGTGAGCACCCGTCAATTAAAAATAAAAAATAGCCCCTGCTCGTTGCTGACCTAGCAACCCGAAAGATAGTTGCATCTATCAAGTAGGAGATAAGGTACCACTTATAAAGTGGGAGGCAAGATTAACTAATTTACGACCTGGAATGAGGAAATGCTGTCAGTGTGGATGATGAAGCAGCTGCTCCCCCCTGTGGCCAGAATCGAACATCCCCTCAGAAGAACGTTAACTTGCCTCTGCGTGTGTCTCTCAGTCTCTGTTTGATGTGTTTATGGGCATTGAATGTTTGCCCTATGTGTGTTATAATGTGATCCGCCCTGAGTCCCCTTCGGGGTGAGAAGGGCGGAATATAAATACTGTAAATAAATAAATAAATAAATAAGTCTGGTGGGCTTATCTATTCAAAGGCGCTCCAAAACATCCATGTTTTCAATTCCTGGCGGAAGATGGTCAAGGAGGGAGCCAACCTGATCTCCCTGAGAAGAGTTCCAGAGCCGAAGGGCCACTGCCAAGAAGTCCCCACCAATTGCATCTGAGACAGGGTGGGAGCAAGAGGAGCGCCTCCCCAGATGATCTTAGGGTCCGTGTAGGTTTGTAGGGGAGGAGACGATCACGGAGATAGGCAGGTCCTGAACCATTTATAAGGCTTTATAAGTGATAACCTGCACCTTGTATTGGACTTGGAAAGCTTTCCTGTCTTCTCGTTATGTGGCCAAAGTACTTCATCTTTGCCTCTAATATCCTTCCCTCCAGTGAGCAGTCGGGCATTATTTCCTGGAGTATGGACTGGTTTGACTTTCTTATGGTCCAAGCATGTATGTAGCTAAAGGGGGGGGGGGGGGGTTAGGGGTTCAACCTCTCCCCCTGAAAATTTTCATTTTTTTTTTAAAAAAACTGGTTTACTCATGAATTTTAACTGATTAACCAAATCCCCATGAGTGTCCACTGAAATTTATTGATGGAGCCTGATTTCTAAATTATTTTGTGTTATGGAACTACTCTTCATGATTTGTTAAAAAAAAGTTTCAACCCCCCCCCTGAAATTTTTTTTGGCTATGGCCCTGGATCCAAGGCACTCTCAGAATTTTCATCCAATACCACATTTCAAATGTGTCCATCTTCCTTTGCTCAGCCTTCCTTATGGTCCAGCTCGCATCCATAGGTTACTACAGGGAATACCATTGCTTTAACTATGCGGACCTTCGTTGCCAGTGTGATGTCTCTACTCTGCACTATTTTATTGAGATTGGTCATTGCTCTCCTCCCAAGAAGCAAACGTCTTCTGATTTCTAGACTGCAGTCTGTGTCTGCAGTAATCCTCATGCCTAGAAATACAGTCTGTCACTGCCTCCACTTTTTCTCTCTCTATTTGCCAGTTATCAATCAGTCTGGTTGCTATAATCTCGGCTTTTTTATGTTTAACTGCAACCCAGCTATTGCACTTTCTTCTTTCACTTGGTTATAAGGTTCCTCAGCTCCTCCTCGCTTTCAGCTATCGAAGTGTATCATCAGCATATCTAGGGTTGTTAATGTTTCTTCCAGCAATTTTAACTCCATCCTTGGATTCATGAAGTCCCACACGTCACGTGATGCATTCTGTATACAAGTTGAATAGGTAAGTTGACAGTATACAGCCCCTGCCGCACTCCTTTCCCAATCTTGAACCAGTTTGTTGTTCCAGGGTCTGCTTTTACTTTTGCTACTTGGCTGTTATACATATCCCTCAAGAGACAAACAAGGTGACTTGGTATCCATATCACCAAGAACTTGCCACAATTTATTATGATCCACAAAGGGTGTAAATCAGGCATGGGCCACCCTGGGCCCTCCAGGTGTTTTGGACTTCAACTCCCACAATTCCAAACAGCCGGTAGGCTGTTTGGAATTGTGGGAGTTGAAGTCCAAAATACCTGGAGGGCCCAAGTTCGCCCATGCCTGGTGTAGATGCCTAATATGCCTCGACCCTACCAACCAACACGAGCCTCAACGGTTTTCGCATCTCTGTCAATCCAAGTGTGCTTTCTCACAGAACTCTGCCCCGCCCAATCTGCTTCACTACACTTTAGCCCCGCCCCTTTGGCTCCTGGTACTCAAGCCCCGCCGCCCGGTCGCCAGAGGCACCTTCGTCCAACACGCTCTTTCGCGGCCCTGTTGCGCATGTGCAGAGCTCCTCCAGGTTGGACTCCCGACGAGCAGGCTCCGCCTTCTCCTGCGTAGGCTCGGTCTGCGCATGGGCAAGCAGGCGAGGGGGCGGGGCGTATGTGAGGCCGAGTTCGTCGAGGCCTGCCTGGGCCTCCGCGGCGGGAGAGAGAGCGAACGGGGTCGGGGGAAGGATGCGGTGGCGCCGGGGGTTTCCTCCGAGGCCCATCGGCCTGCTCTTCGTGCTCCTTCTCCAGAGGGCAGCAGGGGAGGCCTGCGCCCCTGCCGGGCCTTGCTCCTGCCGGCGAGGCGTGTTGGACTGCAGCCGCCTCCGAGCGACGGGTCGGAGCGTGGAACCGGGCCTGCTGCTGCCGCTGCCTCCCGACACCACAGCACTGTAAGTCTGGGCCTTCACCGTCCACCTCTTCCCTCGCCTTACACAACGACTGCTCTGGGGGCATCTGCACTGTGACATTAGTGCAGTTTGACACCACTTTAACTGCCATGGCACAGTGCTATGGGATCCCGGGAGCTATAGTTTCACAAGACCTTTAGCCTCCTCACCCCCACTGGTGCCTCACCAAACTACACCCCCCCCCCCCCATGATTCCATAGCATTGAGCCATGGCAGTTAAAGTGGTGTCAAACTGCATTAATTCTACAGTATTCTAGAAAATAATAATACAGTAGAGTCTCACTTATCCAACATAAACGGGCCGGCAGGATGTTGGATAAGCGAATATGTTGGATAATAAGGAGAGATTAAGAAAAAGCCTATTAAACATCATAATAAGTTATGATTTTACAAATTAAGCACCAAAACATCATGTTATACAACAAATTTGATAGAAAAAGTAGTTCATTACACATTAATGCTATGTAGTAATTACTGTATTTACGAATTTAGCACCAAAATATCACAATGCATTGAAAACATTGACTACAAAAATGCGTTGGATAATCCAGAACGTTGGATAAGTGAGTGTTGGATAAGTGAGACTCTACTGTAATAATAATAATAATCTTTATTTCTGTCCCTCTCCATCTCCCTGAAAGGCCTTGGGGCAGCTCACAACATAAGTAAATACAATAAATAATATATACAAAATAAATGACAAGTTGATTAAGTAAACAAAATAAACAGGTTAAGCAATAAACAGCAAAAACATTACTTAAAAGCATATTTAAAACACAGTGGTTCCAATAGATTAAACAAACGTAGACAAAATCCAAAATACCCATATCCATAAAACAGAGAAGGGGAATATTACTATTCATTTTCAAAGGCCTGTTTGAATAGCCAGGTCTTTAAGTCTTTCTTAAAAGTCATGAGAAAGAGAGGTAGGTGTGTGCCTAACATAGTTTTATTCGCATTTTTAACCTCAACTTGAAGGCTGAGTATCCCTTATCCTGAATGCTGAAATACTCCAAAATAGCTCATGAATGGCTGAGAGAGTGACACCTTTGCTTTTTGATGGTCAAATGTATACACACTTTGTTTCATGCACAAAACTATATAAAATATTGTGTATAAAATGACCTTCAGGCTATTTGTATAGGGCAGGCATGGGCAAACTTCAGCTCTCCAGGTGTTTTGGATTTCAACTCCCACAATTCCTAACAGTATACTGAAGTCCAAATCACCTGGAGGGCTGAAGTTTGCCCATGCCTGGTATAGGGTATAAGTGAATTTCATATTGAGACTTGGGTCCCATCTTCATGATGTTTACAAATACAAATGTGCCACAATCAAAACAAAACAGTTTTGGATAAGGGATACTCAACCTGTCCTTCATTCTTCATGTTCTTGTATCATTCTAGAGGATGTCCCCTCAAATGTATTCACCTGTAAAGATGGACTATTTTTGGCATCTCCCCCCAGTATATATGTTTTAATAAGGTTGAAGGTTCCAGTGGTAGGAGAAGTGTCACAAAATTGCAAGAGAAACTTATAAGTGAGGTTTGCAACTCTGTTTTGACAGTGTGAACATAGCTGCACAAGTTACAGTTTACCTAAAACTGTAATTTAGGATGGAATTTGTAACTACAGTAGAGTCTCACTTATCCAACATAAATGGGCCGGCAGAATGTTGGATAAGCGAATGTGTTGGATAATAAGGAGGCATTAAGGAAAAGCCTATTAAACATCAAATTAGGTTATGATTTTACAAATGAAGCACCAAAACATCATGTTAGACAACAAATTTGGCAGAAAAAGTAGTTCAATACGCAGTAATACTATGTAGTAATTACTGTATTTATGAATTTAGCACCAAAATATCATGATATATTGAAAACATTGACTACAAAAATATGTTGGATAATCCAGAACGTTTGGGACCCACCTACCTTCGTGACCGTATCTCCTATCATAAGCCTACCCGATCCCTTCGTTCATCAGGGGAAGCTCTCCTGTCCCCACTCCCGATATCCCAGACCCGCCTTGTGGGAACAAGGAAGAGGGCCTTTTCTGCTGTGGCCCCCCGATTGTGGAACTCACTGCCCTTTGAGATTAGGCAAGCCCCCACATCAGCAGCCTTCAAGAAAGACTTGAAAACATGGCTCTTCCGTTGTGCTTTTGGAGAGTAACTATTTTATATTTCTTTTCCGTTGCTCCCTCTAATACCTATCCTCCAGAATACCCCACTTCCTTATGACCCTGTTTAGCTGTGGTTTTTATTTTTATGTCTCTCTTACCCCGAGTTTTAACTTAGTGTTCATGTGGTCTGCCCTTGTTTTTCATTGTTTCCTTGATTTATTTTGTAATGGATATTATTATTTATTGTATTGCTTATTGTGTTGTGATGTGTCATTCTTTTATATGCTGTTTATATTGTATTGTTTTGGGCAGGGCCCCATGTAAGCCGCCCTGAGTCTCCGTTGGGGAGATGGTGGCGGGGTATAAATAAAGTTTTATTATTATTATTATTAGCGAGTGTTGGATAAGTGAGACTCTACTGTATGATTAAATCATTAGCATTTTTTCTTCAAATACAGATGTAATTAGCCTTCAAGTAGTCATCATAGCTACTATTACCTGTTAAACTGTGTATACGTTTTTGTGGGACACCCTGTATATGTCAAGAGAGGTGATTCTGGGGATTCTTGATGTGTTTGTTGATGGTGTTTGGTCACGCTTCCTCAGAACAATAAATTGTACTGGGATTCTGCTTCTCTTAAATGCTCGAATTAGTATTGATTTTAGCATTCCCCGAAACATTGAGGATTGTGTGTGACTCAACTGTTTGGGCAGCAGACCTGTTGGTTTATATTGGCCATGCTGCAAAATAGTTTGCCTGCTTATTTGTGTTGTGTCATCTCTGTCTTTTGGTCCCTGAAAGTCAAGTGAGGAGAGAGGAGAGAAGATATTTATAATCTAAACCTGGTCTGTGGTGTGCTCTTTTTATTTTGGGTGCACTTTGAAAATGTAGCTCATCTCAAATGAATCCCAATTAAAGTATAAGTAAAATGTTGTGAACAAATCCAGTATTACAAAAGCAACGAGGAGTAGTGTGTCACCTTGAATAGATTTATTGTGCAGTGTTTACAAATAAAATAAACTTTCAGTTGTTCTTGCTACATCAGATTAATCAGGCTATACCTGGAAATAGCTTCACATATACATTGATAGGTTTTGAACTGGCAACGTTTGATGAGGAATAGTATGTTGCAGCCATGGTAGATGGCTGTTTATTTTTAAAAGACACTTCAAGGAATATATTGGTGTACAAAATTATGGGCAGTATTGATAAAACAGAAAACTCTAATTGTAAATGAAATGAATACAATTATTCAGATGAATATTGTAATGGGTAATTCAGAACAAATAAAATGGAGCATCCCACACAGAATGTTCTAATATACATTTTCCAGGATGCAATCATGGCTACCATCTTAGACGGGTTTATATAGGGAATTGATCAATTCATAGAGGACTAGTGGCATTTAGGGGCCGGGCTGTGGCGCAGCTGGCTAGTAACCAGCTGCTATAAATCACTACTGACCGAGAGGTCATGAGTTCGAAGCCCGGGTCGGGTTAAGCCTCCGACCATTTTAAAAAAAAAATAGCCCCGGCTTGCTGTTGACCTAGCAGCCCCGAAAGACAGTTGCATCTGTCAAGTAGGGAAAATTTAGGTACGCTTTATGCGGGAGGCTAATTTAACTAATCAACAACATCATAAAACTGCTCACGAGGAAAAGAATGAAGAAGAACAGCCACCAATGGACGGTGAAGCAACAGCTCCCCCTGTGGCTGGAATCGTGAAGCTGGAAAGATGTTAAAAATGCCTCTGTGTCTGTCTAAAACTGAATGTTGTTTGTTTGTTGGCATTGAATGTTTGCCATATATGTGTTCATTGTAATCCGCCCTGAGTCCCCTTCGGGGTGAGAAGGGCGGAATATAAATACTGTAAATAAATAAATAAATTTATGGGGATGGGGAAACTATTCCTCTATTTTGGTGCTATCCCCCCTGCAGATCTTTCAAGTGTCCTTTCTGTGACATTTTGGTTCTGAAAGACAAATCTTAGGACAGTTCCTCATAAATATAAATAACCTTGATCCCTTCTTAGAGTTGCCTGTCTAGCAGTGGGTTTTCTAATAGTTTAGGTGTCATAGTTTAGTACAAGTATATGAGACTGAGAGACTATTCTCTTACCTCTTTCACAGAAGCACAGTTCCCAGAGTTCTTTGTGAAGAGGAATAGTTGTTAAACATGTTTAGAACTGTAGTGTTGATATGCCCAGTCTTGTACTGCGTGGGAAGGATTTTGGGATTTGCATGAACCGTATGCAGTGAGATGCAGAAACTGTTGATAACTAATGGAAGCCTGTATAAAGTGTTGTTGAATATACATACTAGAATGTCTCCAAATTATTTGAGGGTCTCTTTCGTTGTTCATATAATGAAAGAGACCCTCAGTTTTAGCAAGTTAATTACTGTTGATTCTGTGTCCAGTTTTATTCTTGAGTCATTTGTCATAAGCCCAGGGCTGCCTCTGTCATTTTATACCCAGCCTTATTACCAAATCATTCAATTACAATGCTACATGCCGAGTTTCCTAGTATAGTAGTGTTACTTCTATCGGTGTTGAAAAAGGCAGCTGCTAATTAAGTGAGTTCAGATAGCCAGATAGACCTTACTCAAGCCAGGATACTGTAGTTTTTGTTTGGCTTTTAAACTTAAGAAAATCAAGAAAGGGCTAAAGTGAATTTCTAACATATTATATATGCATGTATGCATGTATATGAAACTTGGCAGACTAACACATTATTCTTACATCAGCTTTTATAGATTTGAGCTTCCTTTGTCAAGCTGCATCTTTATTTAACAGATAATGTATATGCACAATTATATATAGAGAAAATTGTAAACAATGGGTTCTGTAACTGCTTGCTTGTATATTCTTTGTAAACAAATATCATAGATATCACACACTTTCTCATGTTGGATTTGATGTTAACAAATCTCCCTTTAACCTATATGTATGTGCTTTTGTGTTGAATATACTTTATTTACTAATAAAGTAACTTTTTGTGACTTTACAATATTGAATATCCAGTAAGAGTGAGGAGCTGATCTTTCTTAAAAAAAAAACAGAGTTAGGATAATATTTATCAAATATATGTGGTGACTTATAACAGTTTAATTTCAAATTAACAGTTTGCTTATCCACATCTGAGAAGGACATTTTGCAGCCTGAATGTGTCCATGCATAATTGGAAATAACACCCAGTGAGTTCAACAAGTTTCTTGCCATGTAAATGAAACCATAACCAGAAATGTGCAATGTGACAGACTTTATACTGCCTGCTTGAGTAAATCTGTTCAGCAGCTGCTTGCTGCTCTATGAATTTATTTGGACAAAACAGATTTAGGAAAACACCTCAGTTGCTTATGGTTTCCACTCTCAGAAGATGGTCATCTAGAAAGTGGGAGCTTAGTTTTTAAAGATAATGGAACTATGTATGGCATTGAGCTCCCCAGGATTCCTTGTGTAATTTATGGTATATCAAATAGACTGTAGATTAAAATTAATGACTGGATTCTTGGTTTTGTAAAAGTTACTATTATATTAATCTTATATTAACTTCATTGATACCCTACTTTTCCACAAAAGGCTTCTTGGGAATCAAGACTTCTTACAAATTAAAATGATCACAGTATTGTTAAAAATGTCAAAATAAACATTAAATCAACTTTACATTATTAACCATATTAAAAAGCATATACTTTAAAAGGATTAAAAGCAGTTAATAGACTACAATTTAAAACAATAGAGCATGCCCTTTCTTTCAGAATTTGTTATTTCTATAAGCCTGGGTTTCTTTGTTTTTAACCAAAAATGCCTGCCAAGGGAAGGATAGTTATGGGGGCAGCCATTCTAGTTTCCTCGAAGGATGGAGGGGACTCGCAAAGTAATGGTAGCCTCTGAGAAATTCTTATCTTCTGTTGCCACCAGATGTACCTGTGAATATGGTAGAAAAGATCTCAGGGACCAGGCATGCTCATGAAGGGAAATACAGTTTGTCAAATAGCCTGGACCTGTATGGCTTGAAATTTGAATTGTGTCCAGAAACAGACTGGCAACCAGGACTGTGAAGTTTATATGGCAAACCTTTTTTTCCAAGTCCACCCAAAATAGCTTCTGGCTCTGACTGTGCAGCCCAGCGGGCAGCCTTATAGAGCTGTTGGAGTAGAAAGTTCTATGATCCCTGCATGCAGGCCCACTTGACACTTGGGCTGCAGCTCTTTGTCTGAAATGAAGTTTGCAAATACTCTTCAAAAGCTATGCAGAGTGAATTACAGTAATCTGAATAGCTAAGGCATATGTCCTCACAACCAAATCAATTATCTCCACTAATGGGCATAATTGATATGTGAACTCAGGCCTCCAGATTCAAGGCTGAGTCCAGGAGTACACCAAAACTGTCTTTCAGGAGGAGTGTAATGCCATCTAGCACAGGCTATATATCAATTTCCTGATCTAATTCCCTCTGGATTGAACCTGTTTGTTTGCCTTCATCCTATCCATTATGTGTGGTGACACTGGCTTCGAGCTTTAATGGTTCCCTTGGCATTTGGTGGAAAGGAGTTGTAGAGGTGATTTTGTCATCATACTGGTGACACTAAATTTCAGATCTCAAAACAACCACTCCCATGAACTTCATTTAGAATGGACCTCACAGAATAATGTCCAAGGAATCTCTAAGCCAGTGGTTCTCAACCTAGGGTCCCCAGATGTTTTTGGCCTACAACTTCCAGAAATCCCAGCCAGTTTACCAGCTCTTAGGATTTCTGGGAATTGAAGGCCAAAATCATCTGGGGACCCCAGGTTGAGAACCACTGCTTTAAACACTAGCGTTTTGGCTTGCCCCTCTAGGAAGGAAGGGAGCCAATGTGCCTTCATGTTCCATCCTTGCAAGGTGGCCCAGAAGGATACCATAGACAATGGCACCAGGATGTTGGAAAGTCCAACAAAAGCAAGAGTCTTGTTGCAGGTTGCTAACCAAGATGACCAAAACTGTCTCTGCTACTTAAGCTGGCCTGAAAACAGATTGAAATGTATGAAGGTAATCTGAAAGTTCTTCACAGCTCCACTGGATGGTTCCTTGCAGCTGCTGGGGTGACTGTCTTACCCATTTGATTGTAGCCAGTTCCACTTTGGGAGAGTGGGTGCTCAGACCAATCTGCTACCCTGGTCACTTCCTTACCCAAGAGATAATCATAGAATCATAGAGTTGGAAGAGACTACACAGAGACATCAGCCAGGACTTCAAACAGATATGTTAGCTGAGGCCAATACAAGACTTCCCAAGAACCATTAGAAAGCTATATAGATCTATCAGTGTCCTGGGGTAACTCCCCCCCCCCCACACACACACATACACAGATGCTGTATAAACCTGTTCCCCACCTGGATAGAGCCACATCAGCACTTGCACAAATCCATGGGTCAGTTGCATAATTCAATCTTCTGCCAAAGTTATTCTAGTCTCCATTTTACTCACTCCATCACCACCACGTCATAGGAAAACCAAGGAGATATTTGGGTTTATTTCATTAGAGGGAATACTCATTAGAGGGATCATGTCTACTGCCTATGTCGTTTCTCCATTTCAAAGGTCAGTCAGCGCTTTTACTGAGTTTGCTGCCAAGATGACAGGAAAATTCCCAATAGCCATCAGCCTGCTGAGATTGGCTGTCCACTATCCCTGTAGAGGTTCTGAGTCCAAGTGTGTGTAAACCTGACCAGATAGTGACTGTGACATGTCCATGACAGATCAGTTCAACAAGACCTCCTCATTTTTCTCAGGTATTGTGTGTGTTATAGAAAGTATCTACAGTAGAGTCTCACTTATCCAACATAAATAGGCCGGCAGAATGTTGGATAAGCGAAAATGTTGGATAATAATGAGGGATTAAGGTAAAGCCTATTACATGTCAAATTATATTATGATTTTTCAAATTAAGCACCAAAACCATCATGTTTTACAACAAATCAACAGAAAATGCAGTCCAATACATGGTAACGTTATGTAGTAATTACTGGATTCATGAATTTAGCACCAAAACTTCACAATATATTGAAAACATTGACTACAAAAACATTGGCCACTAACAATAGGCTGCAAATAAAGATAGAATTGCATAAAATGAATTTACGGTAGCAACATTGTTGGAAATTAAATCCATAAAAAGTTAAATCCTTGCTGCCTAGAGAAACAGCTGTGGATCGGGGCGGGATGCAAACTGCGTTGGATAATCCAGAACACTGGATAAACTAATGTTGGATAAGTGAGACTCTACTGTATATATCTTAGCCAAATGGATTCCAACACAAAGCTTGAGAACACCCCAGCTACCTTAGGAAGGGAGACTATTGAGTGTATGTAATCTGATATCTGAGTGAAATTAGATAGTCTTATTAAATTTGTCACTTAATCTATCATCTATATATCTAAACTCATACTATGTGAAAAAATCTTTTAAGCTTTTTACAGATGTCACATCCGGAATATCTATACACATACAGTAGAGTCTCACTTATCCAACATAAATGGGCCGGCAGAACGTTGGTTAAGCGAATATGTTGGATAATAATGAGGGGTTAAGGAAAAGCCTATTAAACATCAAATTAGGTTATGATTTTACAAATTAAGCACCAAAACATGATATACAACACATTTGACAGAAAAAGTAGTTCAATACGCAGTAATGCTATGTAGTAATTACTGTCTTTACGAATTTAGCACCAAAATATCACGATGTATTGGAAACATTGACTACAAAAATGCGTTGGATAATCCAGAACGTTGGATAAGTGAGACTCTACTGTATTTGATTCTTGAATCATTTTGCCTTGTATCTCTTCATCTTGTCTTTATTTTGTAATATTGCACACATTGTTGAAACCTGTTGTGCAGCTATTAGAGGGATGCTCTAAGATCTTCTGATTATTGTTTCTTTTAGGAAATAAAAATATTTTAATTAGTTTCCACTATGTGAACATTTTTCAATGTCACTCTGTTTTCACTTAGTGGCTGATGGATGACTGTAACTCTGTAACTTGATTGTTAGAGATACTGTAGAAGTCAATAACTGAGTAGTGGCCAGTTACAGGTTGAAGAACTGGAAGCACAGTGGGGGTAAATACTCAGATTTTATAATGAAGGATGCGAGGACTAGAATCCTTCTCTGGTTTTTTTTTTATTGTAGCTAATACATAGTAACAATTTGATGTGAATTTTATGTGTGAAAACCTGTAGCTTTTTGTGGCTGTTAAAAGCAGCTGGTTTGTGTCCCCAATCACCCTTTAATGCATTCTTATGCTTCACCTAAGCTTTCATCTGCCACTTTAAGTCCCCTTTGTGGAGGAAAAAAGTGGGGCATAAATAGTCATCATCATCATCTGTGGAGGGAGACATAAAATTTCTCTATCAATCACAGAATGCACATGTTAAGAATGCTGAGAGGGTGGTGGCAATTTATTATGTCAGGAAGAAGACTCTCTTCCTCCTTCAAGTCAAGGGGAGGCAGGTTAATGATAGCAACTTTTACTTACTTTAAAAACTAGCCAGAAATTACTGACTTGGTACCCAATAGGGGATAGCCCATAGGATATAGGAATATTTACGAATAAAAAGTATTCACATCTGTTCAACTGCATTTAAAGCACTGAGATAGTTGCCAACATTTTTTAATCCATAAATATAAACATAAGCAGAAATTAAACACCATCATAGGAAGCATCCATCAAAAGAGGCAAGCATAGCAGGTAAAAGTGAGACATCCTGTCACATCTTTGCTTTGTAAGAGGAGGGCAAATAAACTTCAAAGCAGGGGATTTAGACACAGAAAACTTTCTTCTACATCTCTGTTGGTCATTCTTTGGATGTGAGGAGGAGCCAACCTCTTCAGTAGCTCTTACAGAGGGGACAGTATGATAAGTTTGGGTCATCTGAACCTAAGGTATTTGAATAAAACAATTGTTGCAGTGTAAATATAATATATCACCCTATATAAGTACCTATTAGCATAAGTATTATAGGGCCAGTTGAAATATCTGCAGAAGGTAGAGCTGTACAGAACACTAGAGGACAATAATCCCTCCACTTCCACTGAGGATAAGGGCTCAGAACTCCCTTGAGAGTGGAAAAACCATTAATTAAAAACATTTTTAACCTGAGAGAATGCCTCTCTTAAGAATTTCTATGGTCGACTCCCAATAGAATTTTCTGGATGACCTATAAATGCTTAGTAAAGTATTTTCCCTAGGAATGTTTAGGTTCTCCAGCACAAATCTATAGTTAGCCTCCACTGGGTGTTGACTGTAGAGTTTTGCTGGAGGACGTAGAGATTCTTAAACAGAACATATTAATCAAATCCATGAATAATCAAACCCGCAGGAGGGCCAGCTGTAGTCCAGTCTGGGAATAGCTAATTTTACCATGGCTAGATCAGCTCATCCCACAGTAGTGGGGCACTTTGCAAACCAACTTGAACTGGGCAGAATGATTGTTACTACCTGTGGTACCTTTAAAAGGGTGGTAGGCAAAATCGTGGCCAATCAAGTCATGATAACTAAAGAGAGTGTGAAGGTTCAAAACAGACCCAACTACCAAATATTGGCAACATACAATGAAAGAAACCTTTGCTTTTGTCACCTGCTTGTGTGCTTTGGAGGAGCAATTAATTGGTCACCTCTGGAAACAGTGGTCTAAGGCCACTTCTACGCTGACATAGAATCCAGATTATCAAATCAGGTAATACACATTATCTTCTTTGAGCTGGATTATATGAGTCTATACTGCCATATAATCCAGTTCAAAGCAGATAATCTGGATTTTATATGGCAGTATAGAAGGGGTCTAGGTGGGTCATTGGTTCTTATATTTTCTTTACACAGTAAACAGAATTTCGCAGGTACAAACATCTAAGTCTTCAGATGAGTTGAAAAAACTCTTGTCTAAAATTTTATAAAGCTTCTGCCAGTCAGAATCAACAATACTCTGATGAAACAGTGGACTAAAACCCAGTGAGCGCTAGTTTTGAAATGCACAAGAACATACATTTTTAAATTAAGTTTTCTACATTCCTGTGGAATTTAGCCGTAACACCCATTGGGTTAACAGAAAACATTCAAATCCACGGTCCTCAAAAACAAACACAAATAGCTTTCATACAGGATTTTAGCCACTTTGAGTAAATTTATTGAAAATCAAAAAATTTAAAATAAATTTGAAAGAAAATAATGCATGAAGCCTCAGAACACAGCAACACTTCCTTGTAAACATCCATAACATTTGGGTTGCATGTGTGCTCATTTACTCAGATTAATTTGTTTGGAAGGGTGGATATGGGCAAGAAGTCTTAAATGTTTCAACTGTCTGAAATTAAACTGGTTCACACCTTATGAATAAGTAGTTCTTACTGTTCTATAGTCTTGTCTGTTAAGAGTCATTTGAATAAAACTTAATTAAGTTTTAAAGTCCCTTAATGTCAATCCTAGTCACGCACACAGGCAGCTTTTGATTTACAAGTGCTTAATCCAAAACAGGAGTAGTTATTAGTCACTGTCCCAAGATTGAGAAAAGGGTGGTAGCTGAGACCTTTTCATTGGACAGACCAAGGTTCTGTTGGTGATGTAGGCTGTCACATTTCTCATTTATGTGAGCATAAGTCCTTTTTGAACAGATTTTTGAGCTAACTGTCTTTAAAAGTGGACTTTTGTAATTTAAAGGTGCTGATTTTGGTTAGTGTTTCTTTTTCCTATCAAAATATTGAACTACATAAGATAAATACCTAGCAAATTTGTTAGAGATGTAGGAGCAGAGAACATAATAGCTCTATCATCCAAACCTTCAATAGCCTCTTTTCCACTCCAGGATCTCTTCCTGATTATTAAAGCCAGGTTGTACTGCAGTATTTATATGTACAGTAGAGTCTCACTTATCCAACATAAACGGGCCGGCAGAACGTTGGATAAGTGAATATGTTGGATAATAAGGAGAGACTAAGAAAAAGCCTATTAAACATCAAAATAGATTATGATTTTACAAATTAAGCACCAAAACATCATGTTATACAACAAATTTGACAGAAAAAGTAGTTCAATATGCAGTAATGCTATGTAGTAATTACTGTATTTACGAATTTAGCACCAAAATATCACAATGCATTGAAAACATTGACTACAAAAGTGCGTTGGATAATCCAGAACGTTGGATAAGCGAGTGTTGGATAAGTGAGACTCTACTGTATTGTCATCCACTCTCTGTAGCTACAGAATTCTTCATTGACTGTGATACAAAGAATCACAATTTTTATCGGTGTCTTATATACCCTAATAATACTGGTGGCACACATTTGCATTAGGTAAAGGTAAATATTTCCCCCTGACATTAGGTTTAGTCGTGTCCAACTGGGGGTTGGTGCTCATCTATTTCTAAGCTGAAGAGCTGGCACTGTCCGTAGACACCGCCAAGGTCATGTGGCCGGCATGACTGCATGGGGCGCTGTTACTTTCCTGCCGGAACGGTACTTATTGATCTACTTACATTTGCACATTTTCGAACTGTTAGGTTGGCAAAAGCTGGGGCTAACAGTGGGAGCTCACTCTTGCTCCTTGGATTCGAACTGCCGACCTTTCGGTCAGCAAGTTCAGCAGCTCAGCGGTTTAATCTGCTGTGCCACCAGGGGCATTAGTTACCTTTTAGTCTGTGGCCACCTTTTCCAAGTTCTTCCCTGCTTATTTTCAGGTCACTTTTTAGTAACTAAAACAGACGGTAAACATGCCCTCTTTTAAGGCATATTGCAGGGAGGAGTGTCAATGTCACTATGTTTTTCCAGCTGAAAAGACTGTTTTTGTTCATTTGTACTTAGTGTCTTCTGTCTCAAGAGAGCAACCATTGCAAATGGCACCAACAACAATCTTCCTTTGTGTATTGTGACTTAAGGGGCATTTCTTTGTTGCAGCCAGAGATGTATGTGAGAACTGAATCCCTGAATAACTATAACAGTTAACAAACTGTTCAAGTCTACCATAATGGAGAAAAAGTGAGAATACATATTTTCCAATGGGAGAAAGAGATAATTTTTGATGAATATATGTTTTTAGCTTCTTGTAAAATATTCTGCGTAGCCAAATGTGGGATTTTGCATACACCGCTTGTCAGCAAATGCAGTAGAAATGTTGGAAGCTCTTGTTCTACATATTATGAAATATCGTGAGTGTTGTAACATAGAAGTGTTATTTTGGAAGACTTGTTGTATGTCAGATCCAGACATTCTTGCATGTGTTGATTATAATAGCAGATAGGAAGCTACAGTATGCAAATTTATTAACCTTTGTACTGGGTGCTTTTGAAATTGTGGTGGCAATTTTTAATACAGACAAGAAGCTTATATGGGAAGCCCTTATTTAAAATGTCGCCTCTGCTCTACCCACCATAAGCACCCAAAATTACACCTTCTGTTGATGCTGAACTATGTTCAGGAATGAGGGAGAATGCTTTTTTTCTTCCTCTGATTTGAGCAAGCGTAAAGGAATGGAGTGGGAACCTTTCACCTCTGCCTCTTCTACTTTCAAACTGGATCCCTATTCTAGCATTGGTCTGTGTATAAGCTGAGCCCAGTTTTCAGGAGTAAAAATTTCTGTCAGTCTTTTTCGATTTATGCACAAGAATATAGAGTATTTATTTATTTATTTACAGCATTTATATTCCGCCCTTCTCACCCCGAAGGGGACTCAGGGCAGATCACATTACACATATAGGCAAACATTCAATGCCTTTTAACATAGAACAAAGACAAGACAAACATAGGCTCCGAGCGGGATAGCAAAATGCAAATCCCAAAATAGATTACATTGCTCTGAAGTTCAAAGTTTGCCATTTCCATTCTTGTGTCATATCCAAGAAAGCATGACCGCTCAAAGAAATTTTTTTGTGCAGTCACCTTTTCAACAGTCGAGCTCTGTAATTATAACAGGCTTTCTGAGATTTGTTCATAGTAGAGACTGCTCTTTAACAGAATTATCACCATGTCCTGCTCTGTTTGGGGTAAAATTACATATCTGTGTCAACTGCAGCTATTGCAGACTTTGGGACAATGCTGTTACAAAGTCATTTCTTTTGAATCTCGAAATGATGATCTAATAATGTGCATCCGGCAACATTCAACTTTGCTGACACTGACTGTTAATATTAGACACCTTTTGTGTCAGTTTGACCTTGAAAGAGTAGACTTTTGACATCAGACATCTGTACCCTTAATTTGTGTCTGAAGCCTGCTGACAGAAGAAAATTGTTAGGGCAGTTTGAGTTTCTCTTTAGCTGAGACAATCCCTGATTCCTGTTTTACACTATTTTATGTATTTTGGAACGGTATGAAGGGGATGTATATCTTTACCCTTCTACCATTAGTAGTGAAGATGGAACCCAGATGTGTCTGGCTTTTGTGATAATCTCCCATTTCCAGATATTCTGGAATGTTGCTTTGCATATGAGCTAGATCTATGGATTATGGAACTGATTCTATGCACTGTATGTATCCATGTAAGCGTGGTGTGTGATCTGCTGCTTCTCTAAGAGTGTATTTGCATTCACAGCAGTATTAATTGTACTCATGCAGAATTGATGATTTTCCCTTGCAATTTTTGGGATACACTTGACTTTGTACTAGTCCCTGGTTGTCTACAGTAGTCTCCTTGATTATTTTGAGAGTTAAACCAAAATGAAAGGCTAGATTCTGTGGTAACTAAAGCCCATAGATAGAATATAAAATCAAAAGGTGAAACTTGCATCAGAATGTTCTGTTTGAAACTGAATCATTAACATGCAGTTAGATCTCCTGAGTATGCTAACCTAATATTTGAAGATTGATGATATTTTTAAGCTCCCTCTTCGTTTTTTACCTCTCGAGGCTAAAAATAATCTACACTTTTCTATTACGTTTCAGGGTTAACTTTATCAAAAAACTTGCTGAGATTCTGCATGTCTTTCTGAATTAGGGTCATGATACCCATGGTTTATATTCATAGGAACTCTGACTGCAAGTGTTTCATCATTCATAAAATATTACGACTGAATCCTCGCAAACTAAAAACCAACGTTTCTGTGTTCTACTCCAACCCGTATTACTTGAATTTTCCTTAAATATTTGAATGGGCAGTGTTGATATACATTCTGCTAGTATCCTTAAAAAGCACAAGTCATTAGTTTTATAAGATAAGATAGATTGCGGAATGTCTTTCTGCTGTCCTATTCCGCTTCACTTTGGGCCCTTCTTCACTACTTAACAAAGCCCTGCAACTTACAGCATAGGATATTTTAGTAGATGTTGCAAGAATGATAGGAAAGCCAGTGTAAGTTCTGTGAACCTCCTTAATTTTTTTAGGATCTAGGTCCGTGTATATTATAGAATGCTATAAAAGAAGTAGACCTAGAATAGTGAAGTTGTACTGAAGTCATAAGTACTTTGTATGTCAAGATGTAACACAACAAATTATGTCATGAGAAATGTGTTAGCTCTTTCAGCTAAAAACAAAATTTGTTCCTTTATCTTTTTGTTTTTGTTTTGAGATAATATCATCTGTACATGAATTGGAAGGATTCTCCTTAGAAAAAATTACCTAATTATCATTTGGTGTGTCTTTTTTTTTTTTTTTGGTTTTGTTTTGCTGGTTTTTCTGAGATATTCATGGTTGCCCATGGTTGAGAGTTGTGATGAACACAAAAGTACCCATCTTGTTCTTTACAGCATTTATGTGATGTTTATCATAGCAGACACATAATGTGAACATCTGCTTGATCTGGCAGGAAGATTTTCATTACCTCTTCCTTCAAAAAAGATAAGCAACCTTGTCATGGCTAGTGCCTCATATGATGAATTTACTGTTGTCCCCTAGATTCACGTCATAAAATTAGAACTGGCTGTAACCAGTTGGAAATGCACTTCAAAATGGAAATGCACTTCAAATGGATTGCTTGATTAAATAACAACCAAGCTGCAAAACTCTAACCACTTTCTCCCCCTTTTGTGAACTTAATAGGAATTCTTATGCCAGCCTCAGCCTGACTTTTAGAAGTTCTACCATGTTTGGAAAGTGAAGGGAAATAATATCTGCATGAATATGATTATCGGTTGGCTTCCAACCACTGGTTTTTTTTTTATAACTATCAATAACATCGTGCTCCTCTTTTTGTTTTATAAATACAATAGAATGCACACTATTTCTAGCACCTCAATTTTTCACAGGTTTCTTTTAAATGAAACAGTGTGTAACAATACATTTTTGTGTTGTTAGAAACATAAAAATAAAAATAGTCTGGCACACAAGTAATTGCTCTTTGGAGTAGATAGATAACATGCAGTGCTCTGTCAAAATATTTTTGGGGATTCCTCTTTGAAGTTAATTCTGGCAATAAAAATGTCAGTAGAGAAATAGTGTGATCCTACAGTGAGTTTATGATAAAAGAAATATAATTCAGAATGTGAAGTTGGACATTTGAGAATTTTAGGGAAAGACATTGGGTTAAATGTTTTGAAAACAGAAATATTATTCAAAAAAACCATTGTCATTGAATTGTAGTTTGAAATCTTACTGTTCACAGAAAATATTTTTAAAAGTTGTCTTGAATTTTTAAAAACCCGGCAAGTAGTGTAACATCTCCAAAGAAAAACCAATTCCATTTTTAAAAGAGGTGATATAAAACTGAAGTAGCTGTTAAAGTTATTAGCAGAATCAGGTTAAACTGTTTTTAAAAATTCAGGGAAAAGTGGCCAATGTTTTACTGATGAGCAGATATGACTGGCTAGCTGAACTTTATTTCAACAGATACATTGTTCAGGCATGCAGGCATCCATCAGCAGTATGCTCACTCTGACAAGATAAACGGCTTGCCATCTCTGTTATCTGGACTGTTTCATAAACCTGCTGTAGGTGCCAGCTCTGCTCTCACATACAGTGCTTGAGCTGTCAGCACGAGGAGCCTGGGTTTCATCTCCTTTCTGGAGAAGAGCCAATGTATATTAAGAAGGCAAAGTAGCTTTGGCTTGTTCTAGGACCCATCGTTGTAAGCTCATCATGCCAGAAAAAAAAATGATTGGTGCTGTAATGAACAACAATTTACTTACCTTTCCTATGTTAAAGTTGAAACTTTCCATAAAAAAACAAAGAGAGAGAACTGCTATTTTTAAAAGGGAAAAGAAGATTTCTTCTATTTTTTTTTATTCTGCTTCCAGAGCAATAGGTTTGCAATGACACTGCCATATTACCCATACCAGAGTTTATAGGTTGTATCAAGGTATCTTCTCAGTGTAATAGAGTAACGATGCAGTCTTTTTTAAGATAGTCTGGTCTATGGCTTTAAAGATGTGCAGGGCTTTAGAGCTTATAACCAGCACTTTGAATTCTGGACTAGTAGCCAGTGGAGCTGTTATATGGTCCATGTCACTAGCCCTGGTTAGCAACCTGACTAAAGTGTCGATCCATTGATGTTTCTAAACTGTTTCTAAAAATAACCCCACAGAAACTGTATTACAATAATCCAAATGAGATATAATTAAGGCATGTGTCACTTTAAGCAGATCTGATCTTTCAAGGATCATGTGTATCTAATTAAATAGTCCTAAATATGCAAAAGCACTCCTGGTCATCACCAACACCTGGGCTTTCAGGTTCAGATCTCCACCTAAAGGTACATCTACAGTGTAGAACTAATGCAGTTTAACACAATTTTAATTGCCATGGCTCAATCGTATGGAATCATGGGAGTTGTCGTTGTACAAGATCTTTAGCCTTCTCTGCTAAAGAGTGCTGGTACCTTACCAAACTACAATTCCTGTGGCAGATAAAGTGATTTCAGATTGCATTAATTCTGCAGTGTAGATGCAGCCTAAGACTGCACTCAGACCGTGAACCTGACAATTCGGGGAAGTGTAACATCATCCAGCTCAGGCTGAATCATCCCAGATTATGCAGTATAAGTTACTTTATCTTAAATCACTTCTTGAACCATTTTATAATACTTGCAGTGATATTATTTAAAGAGTACACATTGTTATATAAGTCAAGACATTTAAAGAGTACTCGCTGTTTTGAGATGTGTTCATGGGGAACCAGAATTCTGTCATTAAAATGGCCAGTTTTAATTGTTAGGCTGTTAGGAATAATATTGTTTTGTTTAGTCATAAACTACAGCTGTGGGGTTTAAAAATGACCTGCTTAATTTATAAATAGCTGTGGAAACTATTGGTGGTCTTATTAACGGAATTTTGAACTTAGTTTTGAAAAATATGATTTTCTCTTTTGTCTACAGTGACTTAAGTCATAACCATTTGTCATCCTCTAATTGGAGCATTGATTCATCGGGTCAAAAATTACAAGAAGTGTAAGTAACTCTCTATATATTGTAATGCATTAAGGAATTTTGGGATGTAGGGATGGTAATGTAACATTCAGACATGATGTTTGGCTAAATTATTTCAGAGAAACAGAACAGGGATGAAGGATTTAGAAGTGAATTCGTAAAAGCAAAATAAAAGTTAGGAAGGGAACCAAAAGAAGAAACTGATTTAAAAAAACCCAAAAGGCATTCCTTGATTTTGCCATTTTATATAAGAGACACTATTTTATTACACCATTGTATATAATGGGACTTAAGCATCCATAGGGTTTGATCCATGGAGGGCCCTGGAATCAAAACTCATCAGATACCAAGAACCCATTTTAAATGATGATTATGTGTTGTTGATACTTCTTGCTAACCAAATTTCCCACTACTAGACCAAGATGGTAATACAAATAATAGGCAAAAATAATGTTGTACTTGTTATTCTCTATTTTTTCCAGATTTCTTTAGTTCACACTTGAGAATTATGCTATGAATATGTGCCTGCCAATTATTTCCAACTGAGCTTGCTTATACAAGAGTATAATTAGAAGCAGAATGATTTTCAGCCATTCTTTCTTTACTGACATTGTCTCCCCCCCCCCCCCCCCCCCAAAGTGCCACTAAAAAAAAATCTCTTTCAGGAAGTTGAACTACAATGAGCTAACTGACATCCCCTGTTTTGGAGAATTAACTTCTAATATCACATTGCTCTCACTGTAAGTAAATGTTAAGAATTTTGATAATGCAGTTTTAGTAATGTAGAAAAAAAATCCTTGTAGAAAGGTTGTTAAAGAAAATTGAAGTATGCAGTAATGCCTAGAAATTAAACATAATTCTTCATGTTGATTTTTAAATATTGCTAGTAGTGTTGTAAAGAGCAGTTAATAACAGAACATAGTATCTACATTATTTTTAAATTCCACTCTGATGATACTGCCTTGCATTTTATTATGGTCTCTGAATAGTGAGCTAAACAGTTGAACCATCCTTCAGTAGGATATGGAACTACCTGAATTTCTGATGTTTGCAATAATCTCAAATTCAGTTCCTGATTGAACAAGAGTTAGTTTTCAAACAGTTGTTTGAAACTCATTCTAATTTAAACTGATTGTTTAAAACAGATAGTTGCAGGTATCAAAATAAACAATTTTTATATTCTATATGAAGGCATATTTAGCCAAGATATACGTTAAGTACCACTGAACCAAAATGTTTGGCACCAGAAGTGTTTGGGTTTTAGATTTTATTTGGATTTTGGAATATTTGCATATTCATAATTAGGCATCTTGAAAAATGAAACCCAAATCCAAACATGAAATTTAATTGTTTCATATACTACACACATTGCCTAAAAGTAATTTCATACAATATAATAATAATAATAATAAAACTTTATTTATACCCCGCCACCATCTCCCCAATGGGGACTCGGGGCGGCTTACATGGGGCCATGCCCGGGAAAAATACAATATAACACAATATAAAAACAACATATCATAATACAATTACAACAATACAATAAAGAATCATATACAGTACAACGCAAAATCCAAATATTTTAATAATGTGTTTGAAACAAAGTTTGTGTACATTGAACCATCAAAAAGCAAAGGTGTCACTATCCGAGCCACCTATGTGGACACTTTTAGAGCATTTTGGATTTTTGGATAAGGGATACTCAACAGGCAATAGTTCAATCTGCAGCTGAGTTTTGGAGATGGGCTGTTGGTGGTCATTAATCAATGATACCGTTTCTTTATTCTTAGAGTCCATAATACAATCCCAGAGATTGTCCCTGAACAGCTTCAGCTTTTTGTTTCCTTGGAGAACCTTGATTTGAGCTCTAATCTTATCTCTGAAATCAAAATTTCTTCATTCCCACGGATGCAGTTGAAGTACTTGTAAGTAGTGGTGGCAATTAACCCGTAGCAATGAAAATGCATATATCTTTAAAATTGACTTCTTTAATAAAAGAAGAGACATTGGAAAACATTTGAAATACTTTTGTTGACTTTTTCATGAAGAAGAGAAAGAATTGCCAATTTTGAGTATATTGAGTTACAAACATCGACTTACAAGCGACTCCTAATTAAGAACGAGGGCGAGACAGCTGGAGAGAAATCTACCCCTCAAAGGGGAAATTCACTCTTGCAAGAATTATCATGGGACAAGGGTATCTCAACTGAAACTTTATCTCCAATCCTTGCTTCCACAGCAAGCTAAATTTTTCAAAATCCAATTATCACAGGGAAAGAAAGTGAAGTGAAATCTTCTAAACAGGAGCACAGACAGCAAAACAAACACCACAGGGCTGTTAAGCCTGTCCTATTCTATCCAAAGCTAATGTAAATATTTATTTTCGGCTGGAGTTACAGTTAACAATGTATCTGTTAAGAACATAAATTCAACTTAAGAAAAAATCTACAGAACTGATCTTGTTCTTAACTTGGGGACTGCCTGAACTGAAGAATAATTTGCGGGGAGGGGGCATTGGTTGAGAAAGGATTCAACATTGGGAGACCTAGAGGGTGAAGCTTATGTTGTTTCTTTTGGCCAGGTGAGGATAAATTGGAAGTTATCTCCTTTTTCGTTTTTTCTTCTTTCTTTTTCTTTTCTTTTTCCCCCCTTGGCATTTTTTGTTTCTACTCTATATTTATTTTCTTGATTTACTTTTTTGACTTTTAATGTAACTTTTTAAACTTTTGAATGAAGTTAATTAGAAAAAGAAAATGCATATATATTAGTATATATGCTTAGTGTAATTCTAAAAGGTGAAAAACGATAGAAGAGTTGAGATTGAAAGATGTGCATCGAAGTGCTTCTTTATTCCAGCTTCAATTTTATGACGAAGAGGTTATGTAATTATTTGAGCAGGATAGCAAAGCTGAAGTTTGGGTCACCTAATAACGTAGATACATACTAGATTCAAAAGATCCATGATAACTAGAACTTCCAGATTGAGAGGTTGTATTCTTTTAAGTGACAGTTGCTAGGATGTTGTAAAAACTATAGCAGTGACACTGGAATATTGTTTTCTGTGTCCTGTGTAGAACTTCCCCAATTGTTGAGAACAGGACACTGGATTGGATGTGACCTTGGTTTGACTCAGTAGGGTTCTTAGTATTGACATGATACTGTAGTTCCTAATTACTGGTTTCTTTTGGGCAGCATGTCTGCTCTGGAATTCTGAAACATAAATGAGTTCAATCTTTTTGAAGGCTTTAATTTCTGCTTTTATTTAAGGGTATTGTATCATATCAGAATGAAATTGTACTTGAAATTAATTATGTCAATTATATTAACTAACTTCTTGGTTTGCAACTTGACAGACTGAGTTGCAAAATTTGATATAACATCAGAAATAAGTCCAACATGTTTTCTCTTCTGCCCAACTGGTTTACTGGATAGTGGAGTACAGGAACACTTTCGTGGCACTGCTTGTTATCGGTACAGGTGCATTCATCTCAAAAATGCTGTGAATTGGGAGAGGCTATTTGCACTTCGGATTGATCTTGATAAATCCCAAGTTAGTGTTTCCTTGCCATTAGCAGCAGAGAGAGAATAGCTTTTTCACTGGTGATGGGAGAAGAGAAAATGTTTAGTGATCCAGATGCAGCAAAATACCTGTTTTAGACCAACAACACTTAATGGTAGGATCAGTTAATTGGTCATGATAGCTGGAAAAACCACAATTAAACACATCACTTTGTAAGGCCTTTCTCATTTTGGAGGAAAAATTGAATGTGTGCACACGTGGAAGGATTTATATCTTGCTATGGCACTGTATAATACAATGTCGGAATGAGGTCTTTGTGATAGTTTGAAAAAAATCTCCTCCCCTTTCTTCCCAAAGTGGAGTGTGATTTGGATTGTTTTACACAATCCTGGATTTTCTGTGACATTTGTGAACTTGAACTGTAGTGTTGGAGGAAAATTCTGAGAGTCCCTTGGATCTCAAGAAGATCCAACCAGTCCATACTCCAGGAAATAATGCCTGACTGTTCACTGGAGGGAAGGCTATTAGAGGCAAAGATGAAGTACTTTGGCCACATAATGAGAAGATAGGAAAGCTTGGAGAAGAGAATGATGCTGGGGAAAATGGAAGGAAAAAGAAACAAGGGCTGACTAAGGGCAAGATGGATGGATGGTATCCTTGAAGTGACTGGCTTGATCTTGAAGGAGCTAGGAGTGGCAACCTGACAGGGAGCTCTGGCGTGGGCTGGTCCATGAGGTCACGAAGAGTCAGAAATGACTGAACAAATAAACAACAAAAGGGTACATTTTGTACATGTAATCACATGCTTCCCTACCTAATATGTCTAGTTTGATCTAACCACTAAGAATCAGTGAAATAACGTACAATTATGTTTCTTGTTTCTGAGATAGAACTTGAAAATCTGAACTAAAGTTTACTTGCCTCTTTTGAAGTTATTGTGCAATTTATTGGACAGTATTTCTCATCTGGAAGGTTTTTTATTGTCATTTTACAGGAATCTGAGCAACAACAGAATAACTACTCTGGAAGCAGGCTGCTTTGATAATTTATCCAGCTCTCTAATAGTTGTTAAACTAAACAAAAACAGAATAAGTGTGATTCCACCAAAGACCTTCAGACTTCCTCACGTACAGTATCTGTAAGTCCTTATGCCCCATCATTGTCAGAAACTTTATAAAGTACATCCCGGTCACCCCATAAATTAAAGTCTGAAAGCTATCTTTCATTGAAGGTTTTAAATGTGTGTTGCATAAAAAACGAGTTCTGCTGGGCAATTTTGTATTTTAAATGCAAGGAGAAATGCTGTAATATGTACTATGTGCTTTACAATAATCTTGACATTCATACTAATCATACTAATAAATTTGGGAGAAATATCTTTGTTGATCTGTCAAAGCCAAAATAACCTTGTTATGCCACAAGATTTATGGGACTAGAATTGGGTTATGTTGCAACAAATAAGATGCATATCTGAAGATATTAACTGCAAAAACTTGTCAATTGAGTAGTTAAATCTCTTGTATAAATCTCCTTATACAGTAGATTCTTAGTTATCTGGAAGTCAAAGAAACTAACTCTCAAGTAATATTGTTTTTATAATACAGTGAAACAACAAAAACTTTAGGTTTGTAGCTACAGTATTTGCTTTTAATTGCTGTATTTCAATATTAATATCAAGTCAATGCAGAGTTTATGGTAAGTTATGGGGTTATTATGAAGAGTTAGGCCTATTTTTAATAGTAACTCTCAAGCATCCAGAGACTACATTTATCCAACATCTATAAATCTCCATGAGTGCCGGTTAACTGAGAATCTACTGTATATGAAACCGGAATTTATATAAGAAGTATGCTTTTTTTTTTTAAACCCTTTATACCCTAATGTTTTCATTAGAACTCGGTTGTTAGAGAATTTATGTTGGATTCCCTCAGGATAGAGCTCAGTCTGTCCATACTGTGTAGGGATGGAATCTACCACTTGTAGTTATTCATTTCTGTTGTTGGGGTTGCAACCTAGCCAGTACTTCAGGATAATACAAATTGTAATTGTAATACTGTCCTAAAGTTACAGTTGCCCGTTTCCTGAAGTAAGGGTTTAATGCTTTTTTGCATCTGCTCCTTTTTGGTTATGCAACTTCCCTTTCAAATGGCTACATGAAGTATTGCACATTATAGCAATATCTAATCTGGTAACAGCATGCATCTTAGAACCAGAAACGTACATCAAATAAAAACTATACTTTATTTCAGCTAACGTATTTATTATACTATTATTATAATATCATTATTTAGGGAACTTAAAAGAAACCGGATTAAAATAATAGATAGCCTGACCTTCCAAGGTTTGGATTCCTTGAAGTCATTAAAAATGCAGCGCAATGGGATTAGCAGACTAATGGATGGCGCCTTCTTTGGATTGGATAATATGGAAGAACTGTGAGTACATCACAATGTTGTTTTTTCATTAGAGTTGCTAGATGGTATGGTGCTTTAGAACTAATGAAACTGACTTGCATGATAAATACAAATATTGCTCTCCTATTACTCATTGAATCGCATGTTTTCACATCATGTTGGGAGATTAACAATCTGTATATTCTCATTTTCATAAAAGTTATTTGCTTGCCTTCTGATTGGCTTGTTTGCTTCTTCATAGTCGGCTCCCTTCCTAGAACAAGAAGATATGTCTATGTGAGCACAGTACTGGCACTTCTTTATTTGAGACCACTAAACATGACTACAACAGCCTGACTGTAATGGACTGATTTTATAAAAAGACCAGTTCTGTTCACAACACTTCCACACATTCCAGGCATAATACAGAATTTAATTCATCCTCAATGAAGTGCTATATATAAGTGTAATACTTGTTGGAAACACTTACAACAGTTTCCTGTTGTTTCTATAGAGAACTGGAACATAATAACTTAACAGAAGTAAACAAAGGCTGGCTCTATGGTTTGAGGACTTTACAACAACTTTATGTCAGTCAGAATGCCATTAACAAGATTGGACCTGATGCATGGGAGTTCTGCCAAAGACTTTCTGAATTGTAAGTACTAGGATTTGTGTCACTGAAATTTCCTCCCTGTGAATAAGAATAAACATATTAATAAATACATTGTTCCCTAATAAGAAAGCTTAATTTCTCAAACAAAAAAGTCTCATTCTTCTACATTCCTACCATTTAGACTTTTCTTTTTGTGCTTCATTTCAGAGATCTATCATACAACCAACTGACCCGCCTAGATGAGTTTGCTTTTGTTGGACTGAATTTACTGGAGAGATTAAATCTAAGTGATAACAGAATCAGTCACATTGCAGATGGTGTCTTTAAGGGACTTTCAAATCTACAAACTCTGTAAGTGTGCATAATTCAGAAAGTATTTAGAGATAAAGGAAATTAACAGAAAAAAAAAACTTGAAACCTTCCAGGGTAGAGTTATCATTTAGAGAGAGCTTTATACTGCTGCCATGTTCAACCTTGCCTTGATATTTATTTGAAACTTTGCAAATGAAGTACACTGCAAGCCATAGCTTTGCAGTGTTGCTGAGAATTAAGTGTTGCTTTTCAAGGTGATCAGTTTATAATTACAGCACATGAACAATATCTTGTTTTTGCAAATCAGTCTTTGTGGACAATCTGTTTTCAATTCATGGTATTTCCCTCCGAAATTAAGAAATAGGTGATATGCATTTCCTTCCCTATGTCACAGTTTTCTGTTAGCAGAGCAAGTGTCTGTTAAAACACTGTATACAATATATCTCTTCAGTATCACAGGTCCCTACTGCCTAGTGTGTATTTCATCACTATTGTGAATCCATCAGGCCTCAGTGTTTTATAACTGTCCATAATTAACATTGAGTGTTCTATTACAGGCTTCCTTTTGGTTTGTTATCACCTAAATCCAATTGCAACTCCCAGAAAGAGTGGCAACATAGTGGGATATAGGTGTTGACTTACCATTTAACAATTGATTCAGGAAGTCTACTCTAGCTGAGATGGCTCGTTAGATATAAACCAATATATTCATCTAGGTCAGTAGTTCTCTAACAGCTGGTAAACTGGGTGGGATTTCTGGGAGTTGTAGGCCAAAACAGCTGGGGACCCACAAGTTGAGAACCAGTAATCTAGGAAAATACATATGTAATCACATACAGGGATCAACAAATTATGTCCGAGCTTTTAGCAGAAGTTATGCCTTACATTGAATTTAGAAGGTTGGCAATATACATAGTGTGATTTATTACAAAGGAAAAAGAAACCAATTTCCTGTCAAGCCTTAACAGAGCAAAACTATTTCTCAAAACCAGTGTTAAATAAGCTAGGCAATACAGTGTTCCTTCTCTGCAAAATAATTCCCTTCCAGATTTTTCTTACAAGCTATATATAGCTTCACAACCTAAGTGTTTTCCCTTCATTTTTAAACAGTTTTCTTTCTAGCATGGAATGAGGGTGGGGGATGTATTGCAAATGAGGCTGCAAACTTGTGTATGTGCCTTCAAGTTGCCTATTGACTTACAGCAAAACTCCTAATTTCATAGAGTTTTCTAAGGCAAGGAATGCTTAATAGTAGTAGTAGTAGTAATAATAATACTTTTGCCCTCCTCTCCTCATGGCTCGAGGTGGGTTTATAACATTGCTAAAACACTCATTCACCTAAAAACATTTTTAAATACACATATTAAAACGTATTTCCACAAAATACATATTAAAATAAACAAAACAGATTAACCATAAGATGCATACTTAAAATTTGTCATTAAAATTGTCTGGGTAGGCCTGCCAGAAGATATAGGTTTTCACTTGTGTCTTAAATTGCTACAGATGATTTAGCTGTCAGAGCTCTACTGGAAGGCCGTTCCACAGTTGTGGGGCAGCCGATAAAAAGGTCCTCTGGGAGAGGGTTGCCAGTCAGGTTCTGGCAGGCTGGAGCAGACGCCACCCAGAGCACCTCAATGTTTGGATTGTACAGACAAGGTGGTATTGCCAGTTCCTTCCTCTCAAATACAGTCAGCCTTCCATAGTCACAGATTTTGTATCCACATATTCAACCATCTACATCTTGAAAATCCAAAAAGAAAACCTTGATTTTGCCATTTTATATAAAGGACACAATTTTGACACACCATTGTAAATAATGGGATACCAAGGTGCCACTGTATGGCCTAAAACACAGTGTATTCATTGGCAGTCGCCCATCCAGGAATGAGCTAGAGCTGATTTTGTTTAGCGGCCAAGATCAGATGTGATCTAGTGCATTTAGAGTTTTTATCATAATTTTGAGTGTGTTTCAAGACATGGTGATATCATGGCAGTTTTAGTATCATCTTCCATATGACTGCAGCAGTTCCCTGTGACTAGAGAGGCTAGAATAAGAAGTAATAGGTTTAATTTAAAAGATGAAAGCAAAAGTTAAATATAGATAATTTTCAGGATATTTTTGTGCTATGTATACAAGCGAGACTCAGGAGAGTGATTTCCATGTAATTTGTAGCAAGATAGTGCGGCTGTTTTCTTTAGACTCTGCTGTTATTTGAGTAGAGAAGGGAGTGAAACTTTGTATCTTCAGTATTGCTATTTAGAATGTGTCTAAATTGTTGGACATTTTATAAAACCCAAGTTGCCACATTCTGCTAATTATGTACATTCTTTTAACAAATCAATAAAAGCTAATACTGTAGACTTAAAAGTAGAGGTGGAAGCAACATTTCAATTAGTGGGTTTTGTTTGGGACTTAAAGAATAACAAGCTTTTGACAGGGTAGCTTTTCATTCAGTATTGCTGGGTGTTTGAAAACAGTGGGTGAAAGTGATTAACCAGGCTCTGAGCATTCATTTCAAAGCAGACATGAATAGCTCTCCACTGGCCTAGACACTAAGAACCTACCTCATGTTTTAATAGAGTTGAAAGGGACCTCATGGGCAGCCAAGTCCAATCCCCTCTCAAAAGGATGGGATTGGAAACTTCAATAGCAACAGTTCTTTAGGGGGTTGTTCCTATTTTTATGACTGTACAAAATAAAGGACCCTTGAAAGTTTTTATATCACATAGGAAGATTATTTATTTGTCATGTTATCTTCTTAAAAGTGTTTGTTATTTTTCAGATCACTAAAGTTTACAACACAACGCACAACAAACATACTCATGTAGAAGTCTAGAAATGTTAGATTTCAAAAAGTCAGTCCTAAAAACCTGGGTCGACTTACCCATGGGGTAATGTTAGTACTGCACCTTAACTCCTATATTTAAAAAAGAGAACCATCCCCTTATTTGAGAAGAATAGCAAAAGGCAAGAACTTCCTGGGAGAATTTAAAAGAAGCACCAACCACTTCTACTGTCTCAGCTGTTACTGCCTCTGCCTATTTTAAATGCCTGGATTGGGAAATGGCAGCAGTGCCTGTGGGCAGTGGGCACTGGTGCCTTCTCTCATCACAGAATGCCTTGCCGCCCTACATGAGAGCCATGCGTGAGTTAGGGCCTTTTACCCTAGCACTCAAGACCTGGCTCTTTACTAGAGCTTTTAATCTATGTTAATTTTATTAATATTTGTATGTATGTATTATTATCCTTTACAATTTTATCTTGTAAATCACCTAGAGCATCGTGGATGGAGGGCGATTAATAAGTAATTAAATGATGATGATGATGATGAGAATTACTCTTAACTTATCCATTGAGCATATGAAAATCCATAACTTTAGCCCCAAAATCTTCCTTGACTTATACATGAGACCTACTTATATATGAGTATATGCTGTTCTTCTTCAAATCACTCCATTAAAAATTAAACACAGCCTTGAAAAAAAGAATTAAAACAACCCAAGCCTGCTTTTAAGCTATAAAAGACATATGAGGCAAAACACTTCTGGCTGACCATCAGAATTTTAGAAAGGATTGAGCCAGCCTGATCTTCTTTGGGATAGATTCACAACTTGGCTGCTTCAGCAAAGAAAACCATGTCTTGTGTACTCATCAGCTTAACGTCTGTTGAAGATATCAGATTGTTGAGTAAAAATACATACAGAGTATAAGCATAGTTATATAAGACAGACAGACTATAAGCACAGTTATATAAGACTTATCTTGTAGTACAAATAATCACGTTTCTCTGAAACTCAGTGAAACTAAGGTTGTAAGACACAATTCAGTGGAGAACCAGATCCAAGATCCTTTTGCCTGTAGAACTAGTCATGAAACCCTACCCTGCTGGAAGCAACATCCACAAACACTGATGGAGATAGTGTAGATGATTCTCGTAAAACATACTAAATGTTTATGTTCTCTTACTTCATAGTAACATTATGTTTAATGCTGTGGTATATGTGAGTAGATTATACCAAACGGTGCATAATGTTGCATGTTACAGCTGTGAAAATTTTGGTTCTGATAAATGTATAACCCATCATGTAAAGGAAATGCAAAGCTGAAAGGAATCTATTAGACATCTCGTTCTCACTCCAGTCCAGCTTGGTGAACTGATCTGTATGTGACATGGAAGTGTAATGCAAGGTTTAGATAGAAATCATATTGGCATGTAACTGGATTTGTGAACAGAAACCATTCTCTCCAAATTTCTCTTATTTCATGGTTCACAATTCTTCAGCTGACTTCTTGATACACTAATATTTTACAAGCTTTTCATCAGAAAATAAGCAATATACTAGCAACATTTAATTCGCTAGGCTCTTCACAAAGCTTCCCCAGTCCCCAGTGAATTAAATAACGTATTGTCTGAGGTCATGAAGTAGGAAACATATATCTGATGTAGCTACTTCTCTATAGCTATGTTACCAAAAAAAAAAAAAACTTTGTTAGGGAGCTCTTGTAGCCATGTGTCCTACCACAGGCACCTGCAGGGGTCACTGTAAAGTTTCTGCAGATAGAGTTGTAATAACATAGAGTTGGAAGGGGCCTCATGGGCCATCAAGTCCAGTTCCCTGCTCAATGCAGGATCTCCATTTAAAACAGCCCCAGAAGTCAAATGTATTGCCAGTGACTTTCCATAGCTTATACTTTTTATTTTTCTGTCTTAGGGCTGTGTTCAATTTTTGGAAGTTTTAATATATTACAAAGCTTTCCACCCCCAGGAATTTGGCCAGTGCTTGCACTAACCAGGCACAAATGTTGCATTCTTTGTGAGGAGTGCTGCAGTTTAGAAACAACAGATTTTATGCAGGCATATGAACCAAAAAGCTGTTTTAGCTTTCACGTCTAGTAAAACAGTCTGTTTGCAAGAGCTATGGGATTTTATATTTCAAAAAGAGCAAAACAAACAATAAATGACAAGTTCTGCAGAAGAGAGAAAGGGGTAATTTGATATGAGGATATGTGGTTTCTAAAAAAAGTTGCTTTATATGTTTGGTGTATGTGTGTTGTTGTTTTTTTCAGAGATCTGCGAAATAATGAGATCTCCTGGGCTATTGAAGACTCAAATGAAGCATTTGTAGGACTTGAGAGACTCAATAAATTGTAAGTCTTACCAGTTCCCATATGGATGTATTTGCTAGAATAGAAATGAGTCCCACAGCATATATGACAATCTGAATTTTAAGGGGTGAGGAAGGGTTTTGAGTAAGACTTAATACCTTACTAGTTCATCAATATTTTTTTAGTTAGATATGATAATTGAATCTCTTGCCCTGCCCCAGTCTTGTCATATATTTTCTAGAAGTTATTTTTTGTGTGGTAGACAACCACATCTGTTCTAATCTTGGTGAGAAAAGAAGTGAGGAATGGATTATATGTTTTAATGATCCATTTTCGGAAAGCATGCTGTGGCCCAATTAACCTTCTGCCAGAAGATTGGGATTTAATCCTTTGTTCTTTTTCGCCCCATGGATCACTTGGGATTTCTAACTCTTGCTGTATATGGGGGGAATGATATCTCAATCCTCCTTCACTCTCTGGTGGAAATGGTCAGATGGTATTTGCCTCAGAAGAGTGTTGTCTATCAGAGAGCAAGATGTACAGGAAGCAATTTATGGCAGGCAATTTCTAGCAGACCCAGTCAGTAAAGCCCCCTGATTTGTAACCCTTATAGTCTTTCCAGCCCTCCAGTTTGTCACTTGCTGGCCAGCAGATGTTTCTGATTGCTGTGTTCACACAGGCGCACTCTCTTTCTGTTTTGGTAGTAATATAAAAACTCTCTTCTCTCTCTCCCTTTTTGATTTTAAGCCCTGAAGAAAGTTATAAGGGTACTAGAAATAAAATTTAAAAAATACTGGTAAAACATGTTTTATATAGTTGTGAAACTTGAACACTTGTTTACTCAAGTCCTTACTCTGTCATACTTATGTACACTCTTTCTAAAATGCTTCACTGTGAAGTTATTTTTGTTTTTGTTTTTGAGGATTCTACAAGGAAACCAGATTAAGTCAATCACAAAGAGAGCATTTTTTGGACTTCAGGTTCTTGAATATTTGTAAGTGTGCCTAACAACTCTTTCAATTAAGATTTCTTTTCAAGCCCAGATTTTAGAGTGGCAGTATGAAGTAAAGTTGTACATTACTTAATATTGCAGGGATCTGAACAACAATGCAATCATGTCCATTCAAGAAAATGCTTTTTCCCAACCACTCAAAGAGCTGTAAGTATTTAGTCCTATATGCTTTCTTTCCATAGAGTTGCAATTAAATACTTCAGGTGGCCCAAAGGTTTCCTCTGGTACTATATTTTTCCTCTCTTGCTATTTCCTTGCATTTCCCTGGTTTCCAAGACTATTTCTATGAAATATATTGTTAAAAAGCAGTATAGAATAATTACTTTGATGAGGAATATCTGGCATAATTTTGATTATTATGATGTAATATAAGCTTTGAAAACAAAAACGTTTTTAATCGAGATTTAAAATTAACAGTTAAAAATGTTCAGGGAAGCAGCTCTCCAAAAATAAGTATCGAATGAAAAAGGACAAAACCAAGCCAAGGAAGAGGAAAAACTTAGTTCAGAGAGAAGCCTACAGCTCCCAGAGTGCAAATCTCAAGCAGGCCAGTAAGAAGAAATAAGGGCTGAAAATTAGGTGAGAGCTAAGATGTGCTAAAAATTAGGAAAAGTTGTACTAAATCCTAGAAGGAATGTGTAACTAACGAAGAGATAAACCTAGAAGAAATGATGTGATATCTTAGAAATAAGGGTAACCATTGAAGAAATCAAAAGAGTGGTAACATGATCAAAGCAATGGGCCAAAAGGATAATCTTGATAACAGAATACTAAGATGGGAAATGACTAAGGTGTGAATTAAGAAGTAGAACTAAAAAGTCTACTTTTGGTCATGTTATATAGAAAAATGAAGGAAAAGAATTATCTATTAGTTTACACAAATCTACTAAAGCTACTTGGAGCATAGGTAGGAAACTACCAGCCAGATCAAGCATATTATTTGGAAATGTTGGTGAAAATTCACAGATAGTTGAACAAGTAAATGTTGGGGGGCGGGCTGCTGCCCTGCTTAGTGATTTAACATGATATATTTGTTTGTCTTAACAACTTGCAACATTTTCCTGATATTTTCAGGGTATTGAACACTAGCAGTTTACTATGCGATTGCCAATTGAAATGGCTGCTCCAGTGGCTCACCCAGAGTAATTTACAGGATACTGTCAATGTCATTTGTGCTCATCCTGAGCGGTTGGCTGGACAGAGCATCCTCACTGTGAATCCTGAAGACTTTGTCTGTGGTTTGTACTCTTTAATATAATTAATTTAAAAATGTGATAGACACTTTTTGTGACTTCTGTTGTGGAAGGCAGTGACTTACTTTCTGGAAAATTGTCATTTGCATTGCCCTAATGCAAGCCAGGAACAAAGGATGCAGCTCCATGGGAATTATTGGCTTAATTGGTTGTAAAAAAAATATAGTATCTCACACTGAAGAAAGAAACATTTGTGTTGCCCATTCATGTATACAGTACAGAATTTCTTGCAAGTTTTAAGCAGACATTCACCTCTCCCGCTTAGCAACACTGTTACACTATACAACTACTGCAGAAGTTTTGATTTGCTGTTCTTAGCAATTAAATGGAATCAAAGAGCAAGATCAGAATTTTTTTTAGGACAGCTAATTTCCTTTAAGTAGAAGAACTCCACAAGCATGTTTTATCTCTAAACCCCTGCCTTCTAGTAACTTCAAATCAAATCCCTACACTCACTGCTTGCCAAATTAATCATAACTAAAATGAGCATGTATGGGCAAGAAAATCAATACTGCCCTAGGCAGTATGGCATGTTTCTGAAAGTAGACGTTAATCCATTACTTAAAAGGCTAAAAAAGAAAAAGTTGCATATTGCTAATATGTGTACTTGGTTCTTTATTTGCAAACGTACGTTAAAACTTAACTTAAAATCGAACACCTTGCAACATAGCCATAATGGAATTTTCTTGAACACATTCCATCACAGTGTGATATATGAATGCTAGTAAAATCTTTAAATCATTTCACAGTGTAATTCTTGCTGTTGATTTTGCTGTGACACAGACATCTTATTTCACAGGTTCAAACCCGCAAGGCTAATTCTGATATGAAAGTAAGAAAGAAGATACAGCAATGGGAGGAATTAGTAGTCATACCATCCTAGTAGGACTGTTTAGAAGTGGGACTGTATTACAATTTGCATTAGGTCAGATACATGCAAAAAAGGAAACTGGGTTAATTTTGGCTTGTTTTTCACAGATGATTTTCCCAAGCCTCAGATCAGAACACATCCTGAGACAGCCATTGCTCTGAGAGGCACCAATGTCACCCTGACATGCAAGGCAGTGAGCAGTAGTGATTTGCCCATGTCCACCACCTGGCGAAAAGACAGTGAGATATTGTATGATGCAGATATAGAGACTTTTGTCAGGTACCAGCAGCAAGATGGTGAAGTCTTGGAATACACTTCTATCCTGCATGTATTCAATGTCAATTTCACTGATGAAGGAAAATACCAGTGTATAATCTCCAATCACTTTGGGTCCAATTACTCCAACAAAGCCAAGTTGACTGTCAATGGTAAGTAGCTTTCCCCCTTTTTTATTTTAAAAAAGTTGTAACGCTTGGAAAACACTTAGTTTATATAAATTGTTCCAATGTTCCTCAGCTTCCAAATGAAACTGAGCCTACCTCCCGCTTTCCCATTACTCTTGAGAGGTTAAGATACTGAAGTTGGGATACTGTTGAAAAATATTGGTTTGCTTTTTTGGTTGCAAGAATCCTTGAAGATCCCTTCTGAGCAGACTGAAACAGTTGGCTAAATGGCAGAATTTCCCCACAACATATTTCTCTGTTTGGAAATGGAAAATATACCAGCTGTAGTCCATTTGCTCACAAGTTAATTGGGCCAAAACTATGTCTCACTAACAACTGCAGATCTAGTCTTTGTTAACAGAGGAGTTTGATATATTTACTATGCTACAATAATGGTTAGAAATGCACTTTATCTCAAATTACAGCCAAAGTAGGATAGGACAATTGCCAGAAAGTTTGCCCTTTTAATTTTACTCATTTGACTTTTGACTTACTTCCTGTTGGAGAAAAGGATCTCAAAGCATAAAACACTGCAGTGGACAGGGAGATAACAAATCATTTATTCCATGACTCCAGAGAACATGGAAGGGAATGTGAGCCTTGTAGCCCTATGCAATTGATAATCCTATAATAGAAGGTAGCATATGCCACAGAGATGAATGGTTAAACCTTTGTAAGCAAAAATTATATTTAAAAAGACAACAAGCAATGTGGACATTAAATTATCAAAAAGAGTGAATGGGACGTTGTATCATTAGTACTGTCAAACAAAGAAATTGTACATAAACAGAGGGAGAATTATGTATACTGCATCCAGTGATGTATACTGTATCCAGTGACCTTATTTGATCATTCTCACATGTTTGTTCCTTCAGAACTGCCTTCTTTTATAAAAACTCCGATGGATCTCACTATACGAACTAGAGCCATGGCTAAACTGGAGTGTGCTGCAGAAGGCCATCCCCCACCTCAGATTTCCTGGCAGAAAGATGGAGGCACAGACTTCCCTGCAGCTCGTGAAAGACGCATGCATGTAATGCCAGAAGATGATGTCTTTTTCATAGCAAATGTGAAAATAGAAGATATGGGGATCTATAGCTGCATGGCCCAAAATGTAGCAGGAGGAATATCAGCAAATGCCACGTTGACTGTGTTAGGTAAGCAAAGTAATTGATGCTATATGGGGGTGGGGTGGGAGGTTGATCAAACCACAGCTTTGATTTGCTTCCAAGTTTTAAAACCAGCTCTCTTGGCCTATAACAGCAAGAGGAAAAATAGGATGAATTCTCCCCCATATCTGCTAAAGGAATTTGGAGGCATAGAATTTAAAACTTCATTTAAAAAAGTTTTTAAAAATTAAATGATCAACCTTTGGGGTACAATGTGTAACCCCTGCCCATGCAGTTGCCCGCCTCTTATATACTGTAAAGGATAATGCTGATACTCCACATTCTTATCTCTGTTTGAACATGGTGTTATCCTACTCAATCAAACGGACACTTTGCAATGTCTACCAATTGATTATACGTACTACAACCAATTATCTGATATGGGATCACTTCAGTTTTGAGCCACTGATTGGTTTTCTTTGTCACCTTACTCTGTAAATTGGGAATGGAAGTAGCATCAGAAGAAACTGAAGAAGTTGATTTTTAATCGAACCAACTGGCAATTTAGGATTGTCTAGAGCATTCTGGAACTTCTCTGAAGTAGTCTGTGTTTCATGCCAGTGGGTATAGTTACTGTAACATATATTTGGAATTTACACATTTTTGCCCCTTCCTTTCAACTCAATCTCTACTTTGGAAAAAGCTAGTCTGGTATTTCCCCAAATGTCTGATACATTTAAGACAAATACTGCTAGAGCATGTGCTTTTAGTATGGTTTCCTGCTGTTGACCCACTTTATCCTGGACAATTTGAAAAATGTCTGGGAGGTTTTTGCTGCTATTTTTGCTTTGAAGTATACTGACTCTCTAGTTGTGAACAGTTATGGGCAGTTATGAGCAGTTATGAGGCAGTTATGGGCCATTATTTAGTAGCTTTGACCTGAAAAATGACACAAGAAATTTAGATATTTGTATTGAATATATGTAAACAGTGTAAAAAGGAAAAAATATTCTTCTTCAGTTGTATTTTCTCAGGGATTCACTAACTCCTAGAGATAAGTGTTCTCAATGACATGCTTTCTACATTCCACTCAAATTGAATTGTGGGCAAAGCCTAAAACTAAATAGAATATCTGCAAATGTACCAGTCTTGTTTCCCAATCAGATTATAAAGCATCATAAAACATATACAGTGCTATCTTTATTTCTTTGCTGCTGTCATTGTAATCTATGTTTAGATAACTTTAAAATGGATTCTGTTTTCAGAAACACCTTCATTTGTCAGGCCGTTAGAGGACCGGACCGTGGCCCAAGGTGAAACAGCAGTGTTGCAATGCATTGCTAGTGGTAGCCCTGCCCCTCGCCTAAACTGGACTAAAGATGATGGGCCCCTGACCGTAACAGAACGGCATTTCTTCGCTGCTGCCAATCAGCTTCTTATCATTGTAGATGCTGGGTTAGAGGATGCTGGGAAATACACTTGTGTCATGTCTAATACACTTGGTACGGTGCGTGGCCATATCTACCTGTATGTCATCTCCTCACCAAACTGTGACTCTTCTCAAAGCGGCATTGGGATTGAAGAAGATGGCTGGACAACGGTTGGCATTGTGATAATAGTTGTGGTCTGCTGTGTTGTTGGCACTTCTTTGGTTTGGGTCATTGTTATCTATCATATGAGAAGGAAGAGTGAAGACTACAGCATCACTAACACAGGTGAGGAGCCTGCAAACAGTTTTGTCCAGTACTTTGTTAGTATGGTGTTTGACTCCATTTCACTTCTCAAAAGGAATATTTCTCTTCAGCCAGTAGGAACTCCTCTTATAGCATGAAAGGTCTGGTATGTGGTCTTGTTGTCAAGATTTTCTTGTTTTGTTTGGTAAATAGCTTGACTTCTGAGCAGAGGATAGCACCAAAGTTTCTGAATGTTGCAGTCATAGAATCATAGAGTAAGAAATAGCCATCAGATCCCCTACTCAATACAAGATCTCAAATGAGAATATCCCCAGCTGTCCATCTTCTTTTGAAAGGCACCCAAAGGAGACCTCTCAATCTTTAGTTCGTTGATTCAATTGCTGAGCTGATCTCACTGTCAAGAAATTCCTTCTAATGTTCAATTGAAATCTCTCCTGTAACTTAAATCCACTAGACCTAGTTCTAATCTCTGAATGAGCAAAGAACAAATCTGCACCCTTCTCTTTCTGACAACCATTGAGGTATTTACAGAGTGCAATTCCTCAGTTGTCTGTTTACCAAGTGGAATATGCCCAACTCCCTTAATTTCTCATATGTTTTGTTCTCCATACTTCTTATTATCTCTACTGCTCTTCTATGCACTTACTCAATTTATAAATATCCTTAAAATGAGAAACCCAGAACTGAACACAGTACTCCAGATGAGGCCTAAGTCACACAGAATATAATAAGACTATTACTTCCCTCGACTTTGAAATTATGCTTCTGTTAACGGAGGCTAAAATAGTATTTGCCTTTTTTTGCTGCATCACCACTGTCTACTGGTTCATGTTAATATATGATCAACAATAATCCCAGAGTCTTTTTCACATATACTGCTGAGCCAAGTATCCTCCATCCTATACCTGTACATTCAGTTTTTGTGGCCTAATTCTGCATTTGTCTCTGTTGAATTTAATTTTATCATCCTAGTTTTCTAGTTTGTCAAGGTCTTTTTGAATTCTGTTTCTTTCAGTGTGTTATCTACCTCTCCTAGTTTTGGATCATTTGCAAATTTGATAAGGATTCCACCCAGTTCTAAGTTATTGATAAAAATATCCAGGCCTAAAGAATGGCTAGGGCTTTATAGTTTAAGTTGCCAGATTAGCAAGGGATATGGAGCAGATGAAAGGTTACTTGCCTTTCATTATTTGAAGCTTTAACGCCCAGAATTCCTAAGCATTAAGATCATAGAGGCTGTTTCTTCTGGGATTTGAACCAGAGGTGGAGACTCACCAGACTAGATGGATATTTTTACAAATAAATGAGCATGTAGAACATTGTGTCTGGCATTTTTTAAATTATTTATTCGCGACATTTCTATCCCGCCTTTCTCTACCCCAGAGGGACTCAAGGCGGTATTTTTACAACTCTTTGTTTGGGAGAGGCATTGTCATAATCAGAAGTTCCTCAAAACCTGGTGAAACTTGGTGAAATGTCATATTGTGTTACAATCGAGAACTATAATTGTTTTTGCCACTATAAAATATGTCAGCAAATCATCAGGAAAAAGGTCAGTAAAGGCAAGGTTCTTAGTTCATTAGATAAGCTTTCAACATTTATATTGTGTTGAGTGTACTTTACTCAGAGATCCACTGGATGGTCACCTTCCTCACAGACATTTCATTGCTGCTTAGCTTTGTTGTCAGGTAAAATGATCATGTTGTCATCACACTTTTTTATTTCAGAGGAAGTAAACTTGCCTGCTGATATTCCCAGTTACTTATCTTCCCAAGGGACTTTGTCTGAGCCACAGGAAGGCTACAGTAATTCAGAGGCAGGAAGCAACCAGCAGCTTATGCCTCCTTCCAGTGGTTATGTGCACAAAGGCACAGATGGTAAGCACCAGATTTCTTCATTATTGCTGGGCAAAAGTTCATCGTCCTTCTGTGCCACTAATGATTCACCAAGGCTTTGTTTGTTTCTTAAGCAACAGTGCATGTTCAAGCCATAATTTATTAATAAAAACAACCAGTGAGACGTTTTGTTTTACATATTTTTAAAAGATACCTGTGGACCCATGGGAATGTTAATGGAAAGCAAATTAGACCACACACAACTGAAAGACTTGATTCTGAAATACAGGGAATGAGCATTGTTTCACTGATCACAGCTGTATTATTTGTCTCTTAATTCTTGATTTTGCTTATTAGTGATATCATACTCTGCTTCTTTCTCACCCACATTCTGCTGCTTAAAAACACAAATCCTGATGGAGCAGACCAATAATAAAATAATAAAAAAACTTTATTTATATCCCGCACTATCTCCCCATGGGGACTCAGGGCGATTTCCAACAAGCAACGGCAAACATTCAATGCTATAATAACATTACCATGAAAGTCAAACAATGGCATTACAAAAATTAAGTTTCCACACCTAAACATACAAGTTCAAAGGACTCCTATAGTCCAGCATTGCAGTGTAGCCACTTTAATTGAATTCTGATGAGAAGAAACCCACAGGCACAACAATGAAAGCAATATGCTTCCTCTGTCTCTTGTCAGTTGCTGTTTGAAAGTACACTTCTTGCTAAATACAAACTTTGTAATGACACCACAAATGTATCTTTTGAACATGCCAGATGAAGAATTAGAAAAGAAATTTGGTAAAATTTTATTTTATATGACAGTGGCAGCACGATTAGTATACGCCAGATACTGGAAAAGCCCAGAGTTACCTGATATAAAAGAATGTGAAAAATACTTCATTGATTTGCTGATAATGGATAAAATAACTGTACTCTCAAGAGGAAAGGAACTAGAGGATTTTGTTAAAGAATGGCAGTCTGTGATCCAACAACTCAACAATAAAGTTAAGCTGGTTATAGAAATATCTACAGAGGATCCTACAAGGCTGCAGACAGAGAAAGCTGATACTAACTTAGAATCTCTGATTCTCTTATCTGTCTTACTCAAACAAAGGCCAAAGAGTCCTTAAATATTGATAATATGTTAGAAAGTTTATGAACTCTCAGCAGCTTGAAAATATAATAGAAGTCCCAATATTATTACTGTATGCAACTGACATTTACATTCATATAGATGTTGTTTAACATCTACATGAAGTCGTTGAGAAAGATCATCTAGAGTTTTGGAGTACGGTGTCATCTGTACACAGATGATGTCCAACTCTGTCACTCCTTCCCACCTGTTATTAAGGGGGCTGTTCAGAACCTGAACTGGTGCTTGGCAGCTGTGTCGGAATGGATGAGGGCGAACAAATTGAAATTGAATCCAGACAAGACAGATGTCCTCCTGGTCAGTCACAAGGCCGAACAGAGCATAGGGTTACAGCCTGTGTTGGATGGGGTCACACTCCCCCTGAAACACAGGTTCACAGCTTGGGGGTTCTCCTGGGTTCATTGCTGAGCCTGGAATCCCAGGTTTTGGCGGTGGCCAGGAGAGCTTTCGCACAATTAAAACTTATGCACCAGTTATGCCTGTACCTTGGGAAGGCTGACTTCGCCACGGTGGTCCATGCTCTGGTTACATTGCATATAGATTACTGCAATGCACTCTATGTGGGGGTGCCTTTGAAGACTGTTCAGAATCTTCAATTGGTCCAATGGGCGGCAGCCAGGTTGATCACTAGAGCGGCGTACAGGGAGCACACAACTCCCCTGTTGTGCCAGCTCCACTGGCTGCCAGTCTGCTACCAAGCACAATTCAAAGTGCTGGCTTTAGCCTATAAAGCCCTAAATGATTCCGACCCAGCTTACCTGTCCAAATGTATCTCCCCTTATGAACCACCTTGAAGATTAAGATCATCTGGGGAGGCCCTGCTCAGTCCCGCCTACTTCGCAAGCATGACTGGCAGGGACGAGAGACAGGGCCTTCTCGGTGGTGGCCTCTCAACTGTGGAACTCCCTCCCTAGCAATATAAGATCAGCCTCCTCCCTCCAGGCCTTCAGAAGGAAAGTAAAAACCTGGCTCTGGGATCAAGATTTCAGATAATAGCGTAGTGTAATAATAGATGTGTAGTATGCACAATGACCATGGAATGACTTTAGGCTGATTTTGGATGGCATGATTTTAACTGAATGTAATGTTTTACATTTTTAATTTGCATTTTTTTTAAGTTTATGTTTTATATGTGTTTTTAAGGCATTGAATAATTGCCATATGTAAACCGCCCTGAGTCCCCTTCAGGGTAGAGAAAGGTGGGATATAAAAAGAGTAAATAAAAATAAATAAATATGTTTATTTTAATAAATAAAAATAAAATATATTAAAAATTTAAAAAGAAAGTATACTTCTTCTAAATATCTGTTCTAATAATCTTGACATACTTTGATATTCAAATCCATAGAGGATAGATCTAAAGTCCCCCAACATGGTCATTTACTTCATGGGATGCATCTTCTACCATTTTAATGGATTTTATGGCATGAAGAGATTTTTTGATTTCTTCATTATATGTTTGTTGATTTAATAAAGATATGTGTATCATTTTCAAGCAGTATTAAGCAGCATTTTCCCAGTCAAGTGGGGCTTTATAGATTGATGAAAACAGCTTGAATTTAATCCAGAAACATGTATGTAACACTTCTCTTTCAGTACCGTAAATAGAACATAGGCCAACAAGTAGTTGCAGGTAAGACTTGGATAAACGGAGGTAAACTTTCAGTCTCCCTTAAGAGCAGAACCATATCAAATGTGTTAATATTGTGTGGGTTTCTAAGCCAAGGGGAAAATTGTAAAAGATGGAAGGGCATTGCTATGATACCCAGAAATTTACAGATCTGGGTCCTTCCTCTCAAACTTAGTTTTTAGGAAAAGCTATGATCTCATATATAATAGACAAAGCATCTGCTGCTTGATTAATAAGGTTATTTATCTTTTCTGCATTAAGGTTCAGTATATACTGTTGTTGTTTATTTTGGATCTCTCCCATATTTTGAGATCAAGGGAAATAAATTGTATATCCCCAGTATTCTGCCCTCTCTTGTATATAGAGGATTATATCTATGAATCATTTCTTCCATTGGTTCTCACTGTTCCTATACTTTTTTGTCATCCTCCTATAGCCATATTAAGTATTTAATCCTTTCCCTGTCCTAATTGGGGCTTGAAAGCTTTTAGTATCAAATTATAAGCACCTACCAAACATTATGTGCCTCTCCAAATGTCCCTTCTGACTGCAATTTGCCACTACAACTTGTTCCAAGTCCCACTCCATTTTGAAGCCTGAAACATTTTCTCATTAGCCTTAAGGGAGGAGTTATCCTAAATGAAATAATCCCAACTTATCTTAGATATCATTAAGAATAGGAATGAAAATCATGTGATCCTTCAGATGCTGTTGAATTCCAACTCCCAGCATCCCATAGCACTGGTTGCACTGGCTGCACTGGCTGAGGCTGCTGGAAACTGCAGTAACGTTTAGACATAATTCAAATCCCTGTCCTAGGGGTTAGTTTTAAAGCAGTTCTGTGATGTTTCACTGTCAGGCAGTACTGTGCTGAATATTAATCAAATTTCCACGTAAAACGTGTATAAATTAAAATTTTCCTTGAAATTTTATCTGTTTTTTTCTTTATTAATTAGTATCCACAGCCCTGTTAAATGGGGCTCCAGCACTGTTCTTTTTTTTCTTAATTGCCTCTTGATCCAAAACCAGCCCAAGATCATGTTGTAAATGTGATGACGCTATGAAGCTGGTTCATTCGGCATCAGGAACAAGAAGGCCTCATTTAGAGTACATGAAATGATGTTTCAGGCACTTCTGCCCCATTCCACTTTCTGTGCTAAACGAGCAGTCTAATTTCATTGCAATTCAACTATTTCTTTTATCTAAATCCAGATTCTTCATAATTATTCCCAGCATTTAAAACATCATAAATCCTTACCAATACTAGGTCTCATATGTGCTTTCAAACTCCACAGCTTTGACTGTACTGTCCTCCATGCCACAGAATGCTTTATTGGAAGACATGAGTGAATCCGCCTTCTCAGAACTAATATTTTCCATTGTCATTGGGTATATACCATGATAAACCAGTCTGCAAAAAAAGAAGCCATTATGCCAACCACACAACCACAGCTTTAGTTCAGCAGGGCCCAGTCCTCTCCCTTCAGCAATATATTTCTTTTAGTTTCATTATTTATAAGAGCGTAAGTTTTGTTAATGCTTTTTTTTGTTCTTAAGCTGTTTATTTTAGTAAATGTATATGGCACAGTGTGTTAAAGCGCTGAGCTGCTGAACTTGCGGGCCAAAAGGTCCCAGGTTCAAATCCTGGGAGCGGAATGAGCGCCCGCTGTTAGCCCCAGCTCCTGCCAACCTAGCAGTTCGAAAACATGCCAATGTGAGTAGATCAATAGGTACCGCTCCGGCGGGAAGGTAACGGCGGTCCATGCAGTCATGCCGGCCACATGACCTTGGAGGTGTCTATGGACAACGTTGGCTCTTCAGCTTAGAAATGGGGATGAGCACCAACCCCCAGAGTTGGTCATGACTGGGCTTAACGTCAGGGGAAAACCTTTACCTTTATAATGTGTAAATGCCAAACAACTCTTTCTGTACTACTTGATTATGGCATTTCATTGCTAGTGATCCCTTGTGTCTGAAAAATTGTAGCCAACTTGCAGAATGACTGTATCTACTGTTTTTTTCAATCCCAATATTCAATCTATTATTTTTTATCAACTCCAGTGTTCTGCAACCTACAGTGGCCAATAGGGAAAAGTCTCAGGCCATACCCTCCTAACTCTGTATCACTTTTCTTCCACTAGGTGGCACAGCACAATTGGTGATCTGCTCTGATTGCTATGATAATGCCAACATCTATTCCAGAACCAGGGAGTATTGTCCGTATGCATATGTCACTGAAGATGACCCACTTGATCAAACACTGTCCAACCTAATGGTGCAGATGTCCAAAGAGCCGTACCCAGTATGCCCCCAGCATGAAGCCACCACTCTGGATGGTCTCCCAGGTGACAGAGACATGTCCGTCTTCCTTAACAATCAAGACAGACTACATGAGAAGAAACCTTGCCCCCAGCCGTGCAATACTGGTAAATGCTGCATTGCTTACAGCTTTCATCTTTTACTCCTAATGTTAAACCACTCCTTTTTGAAGCTGTATTGTATTAGACAATATATGCATCTAATTTGTGCTTTGACAAAGAACTGCACAAAACAGAGAAAAACAATTTTCCTATGTAGAGTAGAGTTGTATTCATATTATGAAGATCAGTCTATAAAATCCACTCATTTAGGGAGGTTTAGCACAAATCCTGCTCATGAAATGTCAGTTGTTATTTTTCCCAGGCTTCTTTGAAGTTTAATTACAATATCTGAGTTTCTTGATCACATGTATTTCTTACTCTACCAATCTAGAAATGTTTTCTGGTTTGTTTGGTGATTGTATAACTTCTGTAGGGAAATGGTTTTGGCTGGTTATAGTTGTATACATATATAGACATATTTTGCTGGCTATAGTAGTACTGTACTTAGCTGTAGTTGAATGCCTCCAAAAGAAGTGAGGATAGACGTTCTGGTCAAAGAATGTGGAAAAACATATTTTGAGTAATTGTTACCACAATTCAGAATGCTTCTGTTTCCCTTCTACAGATCCTTTCCGGCTATCTTTATGGGGTGTCAATAAAGATCTAGGTTTGTTGCATCCTTGTTTCTCACCCCAGCCAAAGACCCATGATGTGCCTCATGTTCTACTAAGTGAAGGCATTGCGGAAACTGGACAGGAACAAGTTATTTCCCCCAGATCCCATCATAAGTTACATGAACATAACTTTGACTTTGACAGAACTCAGAACTTACAGGAACATCATGAAGCTACATAAAAGTAATCAAAGTATGCAAAACTTATCAGCAAGCTTGGAGCAGTCAACAGTGTCTTTTCTACCTCAGGTTTTGCCCCATGGCCAAAGGTGCTTCATGCTTGCGACAGGAGCTTTGCTGAACACATCTGTGAGTGCCTGCTACACACTAAAAGTGGGCAGTAGCAAATGATGACTTTCCTTCTGTTTGAGTCCCACCAAGTGGCACAGGGTCCTAATTACTGGACATAAAGGAACAAACTACACTTAGTGGTTAAAAGTGAAAATGGAGGGTATGTTGCCTTGTTAATAGTTCCATGAAAACTTTCCTGCTGAAGAAACCAACTTTAAAGAGACCATTTGCAAACTCCTTGGTAATCAATCTTGCTTAACATGACTCTTCTGACAACTAGCAGGAATTTACATCAGCATCTTCAATCACAAACATCCCTTCCTCTGGCTGAAATCCTCAGCTGTAAATACATTTGCATAGTATAAATATTTTGTATACACTACTAAACATAAATTCCAGACTGAAATGTAAATTTTGTATTATGCCAAAAATTACTGTTGTATCATTTTAACATCTGCTGACCAGTTAGTAAAAGATTAGTAATTACTGTCATAGGATTAAATTCTTAAGGGCTGATTCATACAGTCATTCGTAGCACATGATGGTTGCAGCTTTCATATGTTGTCCTGTTCATTGGAAATATTCATTGTTTGATGGCTTTTTCACACAGTAGTCGTCTGTATGGCAACAGCTATTAATAGGAATGATCTCCCATGATGAAGACTTGAATCAGTTCATAGGATCTGAACTAGGAATAGATATTTGTGACATGGGTTCACATGACTCATGTTTTTCCTGTGTAGCCTATAGATTATAGTTAGAATTCTGAAGCTGGGAACTTGAGAGGTTACACTCTAAACTTCATGATTTCTGAATAGGATTTGCAGTCTGACTGCACTGTGTCCACATTGTTCAAGACTTAACTGGTGATTTTTATGTGTAAATGAATCATTGCAGGCTAAATAGAACTTCCACTGCACTTCAAAAATAATGTTTTTCAGTATAATTTGTTCAGACATATGACTGTAGCAAATGGAGGGATGAGGATACAGTAGGTTCTGCTATGATGCAATAGTTGTGTTCCTTTAAAAAAATCCACATTTTGTGCTCTAAAAAGAATAGGATTTTTTGAGAAAAATAAAGTTAGGTACAGATCTCTGAAAACACTACAGGCAGTCCCCAAGTTATGAAAAATACATGTTCTGTAGGTTTGTTAAGTTGATTTTGTATATACATCGGAATAGGTAAGTCCAGCCAAAAATATATACATTTCAGCTTTGCATAGCATAGGGAAGGGTGAACACTCCTGTGGTGTTCGTTTTGCTGTCTGTGCCTCTGTTCAGAAGATTTCACTTCATTTTCTGTCCCTATGAAAAGTTTGGCTTGTTGTGGAAATGATGAGTGGAGATAAAACTTCAGTGGAGACACCCTTTATCCATGATAATTCTTTCAGGAGTGAATTCCCCCTTCCTAGCAGTAGATTTCTCTCACTTCCTGTTGTCTCATCCCCGTTCTTAAATATGAGTCATTTGTAAGTCGAATGTTTGTAACTCAGGGACTGCCTGTACGTTTATCTAAGCTGTTTATTTAACTTACCATTGATTTTATTCTTCTGAAAATACAATAAAATTGGCTGGGTCATTGGAGTTCCTCTCCCTGCATGCATAAATATTTGCTGCTGTTGTTCACAGACACACAACACTCAGGAGCAACAACAAACCTACCACTTCTTGTGATCAGTGTTTAGCTATGGCAGAAATTCCCTCACTTCCCTCCCTACTTCCTCTTACAACAACAAACCCAGCCAAACATTGACTCCTGCGGTGTGAGGAGATATAGCTTCGCTGTTGCTGCTCCTGAGAGTTTGTTTGCAGCAGGAGAGAAGGCCATTTGATCTTAACTGGAGGGACAGGAAGAAGAGAGAGCAGAATTTTGATGGTAGACAATGCCGGCAAAATAAAAAGATAGGGAGTGTGTTATGTGAAGAAACAACAGGCACTTGCTAGGACCAAGAAATTGCTTGATTTGGTTTGGTTCAGTTAGGCAGGGTGCTCTTTCTTGGAACTGAACCATGAAGATGAGGAGAGATGGGGTCATCACTTGACACCTGAGATGCAGAGAGGCACCAATCTGCCAATTTTGAATGCTTGGGATAGATAGTGTGCTATTGACAATTAAAAGTTCATGTTCTGCAAATTGTGTTCCCTGTTAATTGCTTTATTGCCAATTTGTATCGTAAAAAAACACAATCCAGCATAACTTACTGTTCATGGTTTGAATGGCCTTGGGAATTGAAAAAATGAGCTTCTGTATTTAGCAAGAGAAGAACCTGTGGTCCTTGCAGCTGGCATAGGAGTAAAACGGAATGTGTTTCTGTGGTACTAAGTTTCTGTTGTACTCCAAAACAATATGTAAGTGTGGCGTATGACCATAGCTGTAGTGATTTTGTGGACAAACCTCAGGCAATGTAAGATTATCTCAGGGTAAAGAAGAAAGGCTACATTGCTGGTTATTATCTATCTTTCTTGCTGTGACATTTCAGAAGTTTGGGGTGCAGCTTGAAGATATCTCTGAAACTGTAAATATGCAACTATATGTAACTGTGTTAACCATGACCAAGCATCTACTATATTCAAACTAAACTGAAAAATTGTAGCTATCAGTACAGTCTTAGGGATACCTATTTAGATGCAATACCCTCAATGTTCACTGAGATCTAAGCTTAGGTAAGTGGGCATAAAACAGTAGCCTACATGTGCAAATTAGCCACAGCTTGAGAACATTAATCTGTCCACACAGTTTTGTAAAAGATATTGCCAGAACAATTTAGATATCATTTTATAGTAGGATGGTGGTGGGCATGAAAAGACTGCAGAAGTAATTACAATCCCAGTTAATTGATTTAATTTGCATATATTTCATTTTGAATTAATCTTGGCTAGTATAATTGCTAGCTTCCTTTTAGTAGTTGGAATTCTGGTGGTTTCTTATGGCTGTGTGCATATCCTGTTACATAGAGCAGGAGATTATGGCTGGAAGCAGTGAGGTACTCTCTTTTTTGTAACACAAAATTCCCCAATGGACTTGTCTTAATCATGCCGAGTGCCTTGCCAGGTACAAAAGTTATTCAAGGGCAAACTACATACATAGTTGGATTCTTGCCTTCAGGGGAGAGGGCAGTATAAGAAAGTGCCAAGTCTCAGGCTGCCCACTCCTGCTTAATATTGATACCCAAAATCTTACAGGGCTCTAAAGCCAAAGCCTTCAAGAGTGCCTGAAACTTCTAAAGGCAAGATTTCTCATTGGCTGCCAGATGTATTAAGTTTCTTTTTGTAGAGCAGGGAGGCATACTCTCTTTTCATCTCAGTCAGGTGTTTGCTTCAAAGCATTCTAGGTATAATTCAGTGTTAGATTATAATTTCTTCTTACCTCTTCTATTCATTATTTGGCAGCCTATATCTGATCTATAGCAGCAAAAGTTAAACAGATATACAGTAAATACGCAGTGTTTGTAGGTGGGAGGGGGGAAAACCTATTTCATCCCCCAGATCACAAACACACTTTAAGTCAGAGTTGTGTAAGAGCAGCATCTATGCTATTTAAATTGCCTTGGGTGAAACACTAGGAGCTTTTAAGAGTATACAAATTGGGCAGAAGCTGAAATTGATCTGATCTCTCACATCTTTGAAGAAAGGGCAATTGTGGCATGAATCACTCTTTGTAATCTTATTGGAAAGTATGTCATGATGTTCCTCTGGGGTTAAAATCATTCTGTCAAGGAAGACTGTTTTGCAGTGGTATTGCATTTTGCTGATTCTGCATGTTCAGCTGTACATACCTTCAGGACAGTTAAAGCATTCTTCTACCACCTGATGTAAAGCTATTTCATTAAATGTACACTTGAGGCTTGTTTTCTAAATTTAGGAGAGTCGAAGTCTGCTGATGGGAAATCCATCCTGCATAATGCAGACTGTAGGACAAGCTTGGGCTGGCAAGTTTGTGAGAACCAAACTTCATCATATATATTCTCTTGAAATGAACTATGCCACCATGCAAATGTCTCATTGCAAAAATAATGCCATCTAGAACACTGGAATCTCAAATATATTAGTGCAGAAAAAAAATTGTTGGGGCTCCTCATTGGCAACTCAACTTTCATAGTAACAAAATCATTACGTGAAATATGACAGAAAAGATTGGAGGAGAAATTGTCTCAGAAGTGAAGGTAGATATTTGAACAACGTGCACAAGATGCTCTGGAAGTAGGAGATCAAAGGATTTAAGAATTTTGGAACATCTCATTCTATAGTATGGTGTGGAGGGAGCTTATTTGACTTGGATAGTGAATAAACCAAAATCAGGTGTTTGATCCTCCAGATGTTGAACTGCATCTCCCATTGTGTCTCACCATTGCTGTGCTTGGTAAAGCCAATGGGAGTCACTATCTGACAAAATCCAGAGGACCACATTTTTCCCATTCCTTCTGTAAGGTAACATGCTTGAGATGAGAGTAAGGACGCATAATTTTGAAAGATGTTTCACTTTGTTTTCTATGGGATCCGTGTTTAAATTGCAGGGAAGAAAGTTATTCCACCAATTTTTTTGTCAATGCCAAAGTAATTATAGATGGACCGTTGTAAGACAGCGCAAACCAATAGTTCCTTGCCTGCAGCTGTCATTTCCTTGTATCTATTTATATTTTCCTCACTTATCAGAATGTATATTTTGTATAGCATGTGTTATATGTTTGTCTGTTGTAATTTTCCTTCATCCAATAAAGGAACACACAGTAACCTGGCTTGGTTTGTTGTAATATGCATATGAGGAGAGCTTTAAAAAACACACAATGCATAGCCCTCAAAATGCAATCACCCTTAATCACGGGTAAACAAATTTAAAGCTATAGGGGAAAAAATCCTAGACCTTCAGTTATATTGAATGCAGAGGCTTGTAAGATGTTGACTTCAGTTTGCTGGAATGAGTCTCTAGTTTAAGGATTTTTGTTGAGGTCTAAGCTTTGTGTCCTGATTATAGTAAGCTAAATCCCCTACAAAAAGGGACTTCAGATACAATCACTGATCCTACAACCCTGCAATAATATTAACATAATAGGGGTAACTCATTTCCTGCCTATACACTATGAGCCCAGTTAAAGTCCCTAAAGCCTAAATATCTTAAGTTAGTGTGAAGTAGCATCTAGAGCAGTGGTTCTCAACCTGGGGTCCCCAGATGTTTTTGGCCTTCAACTACCAGAAGTCCTGGTAAACTGGCTGGGATTTCTGGGAGTTGTAGGCCAAAAACATCTGGGGACCCCAGGTTAAGAACCACTGATAAAGAGTTTAGACTAAGACTCCTGCACTGGTTGACCTTGGGCAAGCAAAGCTCTGTTATTTGGTTAATGGATGCATAAATCTCTCAATGATGTTATAAACAAATACATTTTCAGCAATCGCAATGATCCTTAGGAGATAACTAGATTATTGCTGATTACATTTCTGTGAAAGTGCTCTAATGATAAAGGCACATTAAATTATGTGAAAACTTGGATTCCAAATATCTTTTTGGGAAGACATAGCCACTTCGAGTCTCCTTTGGTGAGATAAAGCGGGGTAGAAATAAATATAATAATAATATTTGAAAGATGCAGGTGAAGCAACCTCAAGTCTGGCCTGAGATATTTTGTAGCATGTAACAAATGACAAGATTGCATACCCTTTCCATTTCTTATATAGAATCTGGCTTGACCGACAATGGGATAGTCTCATCTACTATCCTTGAAACAGGTCGTATTTTAGGAGCCTCAGGAAAGATTTTGTGGCATACATAGCTTTTGTGCCAACCCATTTGACCACTAATCTGTATTGTTTCCAGGTTATTTGGGTCGCTAACTTGTGCAAACAGGCAGATTTGGCATCAAAACTCCATTTAAGCACTGTGTAGTATTGGAGTCAGGATTTCTGTCATGCATAAATGAGCAGGCTCTCTCGAATGCTTTTAGGGTTTTTTTAAATTAAAGTACATAAAATAAGTTATATACATATACACACTTGCCTTAGAGGAAAACAAAAAATTTCCTCATCTAGGTTTATTATGTACTTTGCATCATATTCCTTTATAAAGGTTTTTTCTGTAAGGTATCATACATCTTACACAATATTGGGGCATCTTATTTATATACCAGAGCTCTGCATCTTAGCAACAAGAAATTGCCACTACTGACCCACAGTACCTGCCAGGTGAAGTCCAAACTTCTTAAAGAAAAATCAGTATGGAACCATTTCAGTAGCTCTACTCCTCTGAGACATTTCCAAAGAATTATCTCACTTTGAAATTATATGCATTTACGCCTACTATGTTCACAAAACAAAATTCAGTAAAATTAATTTTTTTAAAAAAATAGGCTGCCAATCACTATTTGGATGTTGCATATTTCAAATAAACAATACCATATCTAAAAGCTCACATTTTGTAGAACTCATTGAGGATTTTGTACTTAATTACCTATCATAGTTTTGTTACACTTGTCTGCTTTTCAGCTACAACAGCACAAAAATTGGCAAATTCAAGCTATGCTTTTCAGTCACTAGTTTTGAAATGCCCATATGCCAGAGGAAGATAATATTTTGAATCCCTTCGGCTCCTAACACACAGGACTGAGCTGCACAGGGACTAGAGTCCCCTGGCTGACAAAAGCAAGCCATGCAGCTTTGGCTTTCATGGTTCAGTCAGTCCTGACTAAGTGGAAGGTAACTTTAGAGCTGGAAGCCCAGAGTTTTCTGTGATGTGATTTTGTGAATGGGATACCCACAGAAGTGCATATGTTCACTAAGAACTTGGTTAAGTTCCAGATACCATCTCAAGTTTTACCACTTGTAATTTCTATTTTTTCAGGGATCCTCCCATCAATAACACTATGTCCACATCATCCATACTTTACTGCTCTGTGGTCACAAGGGAAGCTTAAAAGATGTCTGTTTTGCCTTGACCATTGAAAATGTGGAAGATCATGAAGAAAGATTGATAATACACTACTAGTTAAAATGGTTGAAAAACAAGGGTAAAAACCAGATTGAACCATGTGTTTGGAAACTTTGTAGTTTTGGTTATTATAGTGACTGTAACTTGTATTAATCGTGTACCTACAAACACGTTGTGTTCAGATAACATTTTGCACCCATTGCAAAAAATAAATAAGAAAATGTGAATCTACTATGCTACCCTTAGAACATGCAAGGAAACTGAACTGTTTTCATATTGTGCAGATTTCATTGTGTTTTATCTTAACATGATGGTATGGTCATGAGCTTAAAGGAATGAAACTTGTTAAAAATAAATGTTTTAAAATACACTATTTAACAAAAAATGTCAAAAATCCTGTGTCCAGATGTGCCAGCAGAGGCATTAGGAGTTGGTAGAAGGTTTGCTATAACAGCTGAATCAGATTGATTTACCACCAATGTGATATTTAAATTGTGGGAACTCTGATGTGTGCTTGTCAAAATTTGCCTATAGAACAGGAGAAAACAGGAGAGGGACTTGGGCATACAGGCCTTGAGAATGACACAGCATGTGCCAAATACAATACTACTTCATTTCTCACTCAGGATTATGATTTAGTTTTAATAGGTCTGGAACTAGTCTAAGTAAATTGGACTTCAGTGGAAGTTCAAACAACTTCTTCCCATGGACACTGTATAGAATATCTTGAATTATCCAATCACAGTAGACCACTCCCAATGTATACATCCCATGAAGGGAAATGCCAGCTGCGGTGATGAGGACTGTGTGATTGGATTCCTGTTGGTTTGTCCTACCTAGAATAGACACATTAAATCAATTATTAAATCAATTATTGACTGGTGAATAAACACAAAATCAATTGATTCACTGGATCTACTCTTGCTAGAACTAACCATAGAATTTAAGCCAAAAAGGAGATGTTAGTGGTAGGCAATAATGGAGAAAGAACATTTTCAGCAACAACACTGCAAAATATATAGGGAGAGTTTAAATAAACTGGAACAGATCGTATTAGTCTTTCTTGTTGACATGCACACTTTTCCCTTCCCTATTTGCAATTGAGTAGGTTGGTCATTCTGAAACTTTCACTCATTTTACAGTTTTTCAGTCCTGGTTGTAAAATCCCATCTTTACTGCTTTAAATACCAACAGATTATGCCTGTACAAGCCCAGGAAAAATGCACACAAGGCAACCCAACTGCAGGGAGTGACAACTCACGTGTGTTAGTCAGCATCTCAGTTGGCTTACTGCCACTTGAAGAAGGAAGAAGGGAATAGACATGGAAAACATTTGTTCTTTTTTTCTCTCTTCTTGCTGGTAGGGTAGAGCACTGAAATTTTCAGATTTACTAGATTATTAGATTATATTTTTCGCTGCGCATTTGAATAACTCAGTCCCCATGTCCTAAATTAAATCAATATAATTCTCACGTACTGTTCCCGCTTTATAATTAAACGGACATCAATCCCCTGCAAATGATTAAATTTTTTCCATCTTGTCGTTTGTCCCACAGTACTTTATAACTATATTACTGCACTTTAGCTCAAATGTCCCCTCCATACCACCCACCCCCCTCCATTAACCTGGTGGTTCATTCCATTTTACTTTGTCTTTATTCATTTTATGCTTTTAATGAGTTTTATGATCATTGCAATGTATTGTTCTATAATGTCAATTTTATTGTGGTTTATTTATTATATGTTTTAACTGTTCTACTTGTTTTGTTAGCCATCCGGGGTCCCTGTCGGGAGATGGTGGCGGGGTAGAAAAATAAAGTTACTTACTTACTTCTTCAACAGAGCACAAGCTCCTGCTTTGCTGCTAGTTGTTTAAAAATCTCTTCACTCACAACTAGTTGTAACCTTGATTTCTTAGAGCTTTTGTCCTAGCAGTAATATTTGCCTTTTCCAGAGTTATAGTGTTGCTGTTGCTGTTTTTGTTGCTGTGTGCTTTTCAACTATTTCTAATTTAAGGCAACTCTAAGGTTCCCCTGTTATGTAGTTTTCTAGGCAAGATTTGTTTAAAAGGGGGAAATTGCCATTGCCTTTTTCTGAGGCCGAGAAAGTGCACCTTGTCCAAGGTCACTCAGTGGATTTCCTACCTGATGTTTAAATTCTGGTGATTTAAACTTCAGTTTCCCAGAGCATACAGTCATCTGCACTGTATAATTAATGCAGTTTGGCACTACTTTAACTGTCATGTCTCAATGCTATAGAATCATGGGAATTGTACTTTGGTGAGGAACCAACATGCTACAGCAGAGGAGGCTAAAAGACTTAGTAAAACTACAACTCCCATGATCCCATAGCATTCAGCCATGGCAGTTAAAGTTGTTTCAAACTGCATTAATTCTACAGTGCAGATGCATCCCTAGTCCAACAGTGAAACCGCTAAAAAACACATTGGTTTTTTACAAGTATTATTACAATCTCAATGTAATTTGTCCAAACAAGAACCATACTTTAACACTTCAGTTTTTTTCAAACTGTCCCTCAATATACTTTAATTATCAACAAAAATGGCTGTGTCAATGTGCTCTTTGTGATTCTGGATATTACTGCTTTGTGGAAAATGGAAAACAAAGCTCCAATGTCATTCTGTAACTTGTCCTTCCCACTTCAAATAGAGCATACAGCCTTGAAATCCAAATAACACATTCATCTCAACTACTGGTAGTGATGAGAGACAAAAACCCAAACCTTATTGAAGATACAATCATGAATACTTAATAAGCACATTTCACCAAGCATATTTAAAAATTAACTCTGCAGCTTGGTGCAAGGAAGATGAAAGATCTGGGCCTCCAGAGAGGGATAACAGTACAGAGGAAAACAATTGCTTCCTCCCTGGGGCTTCCCTAATAACCTGCCTTTTCTAGTGGTTTTGTTTTTATCTGATTCGCGCCTTGATGCTTTGGTAGCTTAAAGATAATTGGACACTACCTTAAAGCAATTTCTCTTCTCCTTAATGTCTGGCTGCTATAGTTTAATGCTGTGTCCCTAAACAGTGGGTGGTCTCTTTGCAACTTTCACTCTGAACACCAAGACTCACTTATTAAAAGAGTTTCTACTGGTGGATGGATCTGTCTTCCAGCAACAGGCTATTTCCCTTCTTCCTCTGAGGATTCAGTCCCAAGTTTTAAGGGTGCTAGAAAGTATTCCCATTGTAGAAAAAACAATGCCCTATGTGCATAACGGCCCCTAGATGGCAAACTAGCACCATGGATGTAGCTGTCAAAGGGCTAGCTCACTTCTGATGGGCATACTTGCATAACAGCTTGCATCCATCTTTGGTGAGTGCAGCATGGTGGTAAAACAACAGGAGAACAAAAATACATTTAACACCCAGTAGGCCATTTCCAGGGGACAGGGATGATTGCCAGGGCTGATGAAATCTCAGTTTAGTGTAGTATTATTCATTCAAAGGCTGGTAATTGTACATATTATGCAGCAGTCTTTTGGCCCTTTAATTCAGTTAAACCATAGAATTGGTTTAACTGATCCGATTCGGCTAATGAGTGCATCTACCACCTGTCTGAAGAATTTCACACTCTAATCCATCCTTATGTCTGCTCTGTTTTTTTTTAGTACAGTACGTGCACATTGGAGGTCCAAATAGCTGTTCTTTGCAACAACACTTTCATCACAGAGACTACATTATCCCAGCAACCACAATCAATGTGATTCAATAGTTGTATCAAATATAACCATACAACTATTTTGGAGTAACTATTGGATATGGTCAGGGGTGAGCAACACTCTTTTCCCCACCTATTCCGTAGCCTTTTTAAAATGTCAGGAGCCAAAGGAATTGTTGAGGTTATTTTAGAGGACAAATCTTGCTCAATTGTACATTGAGTGTTTGTATAGATAATTCCCCCCTGCTCCAAAATTGGGAAAATAGAACTGTTTTTTAAACCCAAAATTGTGGAGGATGGGGATTACAGTTTAACCCTGAAATTCAACCTCTGCACATTGGGATTGCAAAATAACTATTTTGTTTGTCATCTATCCAAAGGAATGCTGCTTGATTTCAACCAATGCCTGAAAATACAATATGGAATAAATACAAATCAATCAGCAAATATTAACTGCAATGTCAATACAGATATTGTATTGACATTGGAATTAATTATATATACGTTTTTAAGGTTTTTATAGCGTGTTTTAACAATGTTATTAATGGATCTGTTTATATTGTTTTGTTTTTATGATTGCATTTTGGGCATTAAATTTTGCCAATTTTTGTAAGCTGCCCTGAGTCCCCTCGGGTGAGAAGGGCGGGGTATAAATGTTGTAAATAAATAAATAAATGTTGGTAGGTAAACATCTTCTGCAACAGTCTCCCTTCCGCCAAATTTCAGTCTGTGTTCCACGTGAACGCAAGGCTGCAAATATGTATTCCCTAAACACTGAAAGTGATGAGTTTTATGCAATGAAGGCATGCCTTACTTGGTTGTCTTTGACTTAGGCCTTTGTGCAGCCTGTTAGAATGGATAAACTACAGTAATTCTAAATAGATTTGTAATTGTATGTTATCTTTTTGTAATCCCATGGGGTTATTCTGTGCTGTGCTTGACAAAAAAAAACACACACACACACATAGAGAGAAAGATCATTGTTTGCACCTTTTGTCTTCTGTTTACTTCCATGCAGCAAACTGAATTCCAAGTGCAAAAAGAGTTTCACTCCATTAATCCTGGTTGGGTGAGAAGAGGTGGAATCTTGTTACCTGTTGACTCAAACAAATTAAACTTCTGCATCCATTCCTAACTTGTTTGTTCTCCCCCCTTTAATAATTGTTGCCACCTTGACCAGACTCTGTTAGTGTCTGGCTAGTGACCAGGCAATGTTGGAGAGCCTGAGAAAAAAATACGGTGATGCTGGGAGTCAGACATCAACACATCCCCAACAGGAAAGTATACAAGAAGGAGAAATGGAAAATCAGAGGTTATAATTATGGTAGAATATGCAGAATTAAAATATGCTAGATCCAGTCTATGAAGATTTTTTTTGTTTCTAGGAACTGGATGAATCAGATAATTACACCAGCTTTTTTTTTAAGCCATTTTTTTTTCTTATATGCATTTTGGTGATAAGTGTCACATTTTCACTTTCCTAAATTCAGAGCTATTTTTTGGAGTTGTCAGTGGAGAAGAGGGCAAACACACTTTTTCAGAATGAAGCCACTATGAGATAAGGTTGGTTATTCAAGATTTTTAAACAGAGGTTGGGTATCTACTTTTCAGTGGAGGATAGCAGCAGGGAGAACTTGGGATTCATATATGGACTTCCCACTAGAATTGTGTGTGGATCCTGTTTCCCTCAGTACCTGTGGCACTTCCAGCTCCTTCAGGAGCACATAACAGAAGCCCCAGCCTGGCATGAAAGGCCACTTGACACAAAAGCACTGGCTTCCCCTCTGCTTTTCGGGAGCATGCAATGCTTTTCATGGGAGTGTGCTCTTTGCTCTTAAGCCATTTCTTTAAACCCAGGTCTTCTCTGCAGACCGAGGAGGAGGAATCATAGAATCATAGAATCATAGAGTTGGAAGAGACCGCGTGAATCATCCAGTCCAACCCCCTGCCAAGAAGCAGGAAAATCACATTCAAAGCACCCCTGAAAGATGGCCACCCAGCCTCTGCTTAAAAGCCTCCAAAGAAGGAACCTCCACCACACTCATCGGCAGAAAGTTCCACTGCTGAACAGCTCTCACAGTCAGGAAGTTCTTCCTAATGTTCAGGTGGAATCTCCTTTCCTGAAGTTTGAAGCCATTGTTCCCCGTCACATATTTATACATGGCTATCATGTCTCCGCTCAGTCTTCTCTTCTGCAGGCTGCACATGCCCAGCTCTTTAAGTCACTCCTCATAGGGCTTGTTCTCCAGACCTTTGATCATTTGAGTTGCCCTCCTCTGGACACATTCCAGCTTGTCAACATCTTGCTTCAATTGTGGTGCCCAGAATTCGACACAGTGAGATTACAGGTGTGGTCTGACCAAGGTAGAATAGAGGGGCAGCATGACTTCCCTGGATCTAGACCACACTCCTATTTATGCCAGCCAAAATGCCATTGTTTTTTTTTAGCTGCTGTGTCACATTGTAGGCTTATGTTTAACTTGTTGTCCATGAGGACTTCAAGTTCTTTTTCACACATACTGCTGTTAAGCCAGGCTTCCCCCAGTCTGTATCTTTGCATTTCAAAGATCACAGGAAGAGTGGTATCTTAAGCCCTTTCTTTAAACCCAGGTCTCCTCTGCAGACCGAGGGGAAAGCATCACAGGAAGAGTGGTATTTTAAGTAATCTGATGCTTTTAATCTCGGTCTTAATGAAGGATACAAGGAGAAATTATGCAATTGCCTAAACTGATGGAAAGGGGAGGGGAATTCCTCCCATTGCTTGTCACGACCCAGGCAGCAGAGGCACCAATAACCATACACAGAGGCCAGAATCTAACTAATATCTTTATTGAAGGAATATATAAAGTTAATAAAAACAAGTGTAGAAAATAGTCCAGAATTAGACCTTTCAGGAAAGGTCAGAATTAGTCCAAAAAAGCAATGTCCAATAAGAAATATTAAGGTCCAAAGTTGTAATCCAATAACCGAAACACTCACTTTGCCAAGCAAAGTGAGGGGAGATGACAAGGTCCTTTAGTCCATAAAACTTGAGCGTGGCTAGGAAATAACTTGATACTTGAAACAAGGCTGGAACGTGGAACAAGGTAACTAAGAACAAGAACAAGGTCCGTGGAATAACTTGGTAAAATCCGTGAAACAAGGCAAGGATTAGTCCTGGGAAACAAGGCAAAGTCCGTAGGTGAACAAGGCTGGGAAGCAAGGCGAAGGCTGGATAGCAAGGCAAGGCTTGAGCTGAAGCGAGGCTTGAATCGGAGCGCGCTGTCCAGACACAACTCGCTCCGTAGGCTGACGAATTGACTCCGCGAAGTTGCTACGCGGGCAAAACACCTATATAGAGTCCAACTTTCTCACCAAAGCGATTCTCTGGGAATCAGAAACGAAAGCTAAACTCTGAGACCAGATGTTAAACTCCTTAAAGATTCTCACGAGAACCAATGTTAATTGGCAACATTCTTAGCTGCTATCCTCGCACTCCTGCGCGAAGCTGAATCCAAACTTCTCTGTTGTTTACAAAACTCCCGGCGCAAGAACACGGGAGAAGTAGGCTCTGGGGTTGTTTGACATACTTCTGGGGCACAACTTTCTTGCAGGTGCAAGGTTTCCAGATCTGCCTGGGAAAGATCTGGCTGAGAAGAATCCAGTTCAGACTGGGAAGGTAAAAAACCCAAGTTTTCATCTTCATCAGGGATTACAATGTCCTGAGCAGGACTACAAGGCCCATGGTTCATCACACTATCCCCCTCCTCAGGGCCCCTCCCAAACTGGGGTCCTCTCCCCGAGGCGCGAGGTCGCGGTTTGGTGGGATAGGTCAGATGGAAGCGACGGGTTAGATCAGGAGCATGGACTGTGGAGGCGTCTTCCCAAGAGCGTTCCTCAGGCCCAAAACCCACCCAGTCAATGAGATATTGTAGGCGGCGGCGATGAAAGCGAGAATCCAAAATGTCCTCAACCTCGAACTCCTCCTCCCCATTCATCAAAACAGGAGGGGGGGCCGGTTGGTCTGTATCAGGACGCACACCATCCGCCGGAAGGAGCAGGGAACGGTGAAACACTGGGTGAATGCGCATTGAACGCGGAAGTTGGAGTTTGAAAGTCACGGGGTTTAATTGCGCTACCACTGGATAGGGGCCAATGAAGCGGGCATCTAACTTCCGGCATGGGCGGTGGGAGGGCAGAAAGCGAGTGGACAGGAAAACCCGATCTCCTACCTTGATTTCGGGGCCCGGCTGGCGGTGTTTGTCAGCGTGGCGTTTATAGTCCTCCTTGGCTTGGTCCAGTTGCTGGAGTAAAAGTTGTTGCACCGCTGTGAGTTCCTGCAGCCAATCCTCTGCTGCGGGAACTTCTGAAGTTTCAATGACAGGGGGAAAGAAACGTGGATGGAAACCGTAGTTTGCAAAGAACGGCGTTTCTTTTGTAGAAGCTTGAACTCCATTATTGTAGGCAAACTCAGACAGTGGTAACAGAGAAGCCCAATTGTCCTGTTGGTAGTTTACATAACAGCGAAGATATTGCTCCAAAGTGGCATTGGTGCGTTCCGTTTGCCCATCTGTTTGGGGATGATGAGCTGAAGATAAGCGAGAGTCTATGCCCAATAGTTTTTGTAGTGCCTTCCAAAAACGAGAGGTGAATTGAGATCCACGGTCTGTGACTAAACTCTTGGGCAATCCATGTAGTCTGAAAACATGCTGAAGAAATAGATCCGCAGTTTCTTTGGCCGTGGGGAGGCCTTCGCAGGGAATGAAATGGGCTAACTTGGTGAATAAGTCCACCACCACTAAGATCGTGGTGAATCCACAGGAAGGTGGTAGGTCAGTGATGAAATCCGCGGAAATTATTTCCCATGGGCGAGATGGGGTAGGAAGGGGGTGCAAAAGCCCTGAGGGCTTCTCCCTTCGTATCTTGGAGCGCTGGCATACTGGGCAGGTGTTGACATATTTTTCCACATCCTTGCGGATCTTGGGCCACCAAAAATCTCTTAGGATCAAATGCATGGTTTTAAATAGTCCGAAGTGTCCTGCTGGTTTGCAGTCATGACACAGACGAAGCGCTTTTTCCCTGCCCGGTCCGGGTGGGATATAAACATGATTTCTATAGCAGAGCAGCCCATCTTTTAGCGAAAAGGGAAAATGCAGACCTTGGCGAAGTTGGTCCTGCGCCCAGGCATCTGCCTGCTGACTAGCCCTGATTTCTTGAGCACAGATGGGTCCTGGAGTAGGGGAAGTTGAACCAATGGGACTGGATTTGGTGTTCCCCACTGTGAGCGTGGCAAAGTTCTCAGGTTGTAGCAGTTGGGATTCAAAGGTCTCCTTGCGTCCTGCAGCGTATTCCGGTTTACGTGACAGGGCGTCTGCTTGCTTGGTTTGAGCTGGGGTCACATAATGAATCTGGAAGTTGAAACGTTCAAAGAATAAAGCCCAACGTTGCTGCCTCTGATTTAGTTTGCGGGCAGTTCTTAGATGTTCTAGATTACGATGATCAGTGTGGACTTCAATGGGGAATTTGGCCCCTTCTAGCCAATGTCTCCAAGTTTCAAAGGCTGCCTTTATGGCCAGTAGTTCTTTTTCCCAAATGGTGTAATTCCTCTCTGGTGTGGTTAGTTGACGAGAATAAAAGGCACAGGGGTGGAGGTGATCTCCCACCGGTTGTAAGAGTACAGCCCCAATTGCCACATCAGAGGCGTCCGCTTGCACCACAAAAGGGGTTCCAGGATTTGGGTGCTGTAGAATTGGCTGGGAGGTGAATAGTTTCTTCAGTTGCTGGAACCCTTTCTCTGCTTGATCAGTCCAGCGGAAAGGCTGCTTTCCACGGATGCAGCTAGTGATGGGGTCGGACCAGCGGGCAAAATCTGGAATGAACTTGCGGTAGTAGTTCGCGAACCCCAAGAAACGCTGCACCTCCTTCTTGTTAGTTGGCGCCCGCCATTCCAATACTGCTGAAACTTTGGCTGGATCCATGGAAAGCCCTAGAGGCGAGATGCGATAGCCAAGGAAATCTACCTCTTGTAGATCAAAAGCGCATTTTTCTAACTTGGCATAAAGTCCATGATCCCGCAGTCGTTGCAACACCATTTTGACGTGGTTCTCATGTTCTGATTGTGATCTGGAAAACACCAAAAAATCGTCCAAGTAGATTATCAAGAATCTGTCTAGATAGTCCTGAAAAATATCGTTGACAAAATGCTGGAACGTTGCGGGAGCTCCGCATAAACCGAAATTCATAACTCGGGACTCGAATAATCCGAATTTAGTCTGGAAGGCGGTCTTCCACTCGTCCCCTTCTCTGATGCGAACTAGATTATAAGCCCCCCGAAGATCCAGCTTGGTGTAGACCTTGGCTCCTCGAAGTCGGTCCAGTAGATCCGAGATTAAGGGCAGGGGATAGCTGTTCCGCTTGGTGATATTGTTCAATGCTCTGTAGTCCACCACCAAGCGTAATTCCCCTGACTTCTTCTTCACAAACATCACTGGGGAGGCGGCTGGGGATTGAGAGGGTCTGATGAACCCCTTGCGAAGGTTTGTCTCTAAGAATTCCCTGAGAGCTTCTTGCTCTGGTTCAGTCAGGGAGTAGAGATGCCCTCGCGGGATCGGGGCCCCCTCCACCAGGTCAATGGCACAGTCATAAGGTCTATGAGGGGGTAATTTTTCGGCTTCTTTCTCATTGAATACATCCCAATACTCGGAGTACTTCTTTGGCAAGGTGATGATGGGCTCGGAGTCTGTGGCATGGCATACCTTGGCTACGAGGCAATGGTTTTGGCAGTACGGTGAAGCAAACTGCAGTTCTCTGTTGGACCAGGAGATGTTAGGGTCGTGGAGTGTCAGCCATGGAATTCCCAAAATCACAGGGAAATGGGGAACCTCGGTAACAAAGAAGGAAATCTCTTCCATATGTTCCCTTATCCACATCCTGGTGGGCTCCGACCACTGGCTTACGGGGCCCGTCTTGAGGGGACGGCCGTCTATGGCTTGCACCACACGGGCATTCTTGAAATCATGATATTGTAATCCCAGAGAGTCGGCATACTCTCTATCGATGAAATTGTTGGTAGCTCCAGAGTCTATCATGGCGTGGATCATGACGGGTCCCCTTTTTGCTGACCATAATGTGACCACGAGAAGGAACAGGACCCCGGTTGGCGGCTCTTGGATGGATTTTTTGACCGGGTTGGCGAGCCTCTCTACACCCGGTCGTTGGCTTCCCCCGCCGGCTGTGTGCCAGTCGGCTCAGACGCCTTCGACTCCGTGGAGGACGCCGCCGCAAGACGGGCGGCAGGCTTCCCTTTGGCTGGGCACTCTCTGGCGAAGTGGCCCCCGTTCCCGCAGTACCAGCAGAGGTTCAAGCGTTGACGACGGGCCTTCTCGGCGGCATCTAGTCTGGGACGCACATTGCCCAACTGCATCGGCACCTCCTCGCCTCCTCTAGGGTATGGGGTTGGCGGTGGGGGTCTCCACACCGGACGTGGCTGAACACTGGCGGGAGCGGGGGGTTTTGCCCCGGCTCTACCGCCCTGGCCTCGAACCCATTGTTTCCTGTTGGCAATCATGACTTCAGCCCGTAAACATTGATCAATGAGTGCCTCGAGGGTCTGGGGAGGATCCACCTTGGAGATTTCTTCCAGCATTTCAATGTTGAGACCCTCCCGAAATTGTCCTCTGAGGGCTACATCGTTCCAGCCGGTGTTGTGGGCCAGCACGCGGAACTCGGCTATGTACTGAGACATGGGTCTGTCTCCTTGAAGGAGGCGCCGGAGTTTGTGACCGGCTGCCTCCAAATTGTCCTCGATTCCCCAGGTCTCCTTAAGGTGATCCAAGAAGCGTTGTGCTGAACTTAGGTGGGGGGAGGCTTGATCAAACAGGGCCGTCGCCCAGCTAGCCGCTGGTCCGTCTAGAAGACTGTAGACCCACGCCACCTTGATGTCTTCTTGGGGAAACTCGGCATCACGGGCCTCTAGATAAGCTTGACATTGGCGGCGGAAAACATGAACCTTAGCAGCTTCTCCAGAAAACTTGGTAGGCAACGCCATGGCCGGGAGGCGAACTCCGCGCTCCCTCAACCCTTTTATTTCTCCATCCTGCGCGTTGAGTCTGTCACGGATGCGGTCCACTTCGTCCTTGCTGATGGTGTAGCTGAGCGGCTGTCCAGCCGGCGCGGCTCCGGTAGACATCCTGGCCTCGGTTAGTTGGTGCTTATGGGTGGCGGAGTCAAACTGTCACGACCCAGGCAGCAGAGGCACCAATAACCATACACAGAGGCCAGAATCTAACTAATATCTTTATTGAAGGAATATATAAAGTTAATAAAAACAAGTGTAGAAAATAGTCCAGAATTAGACCTTTCAGGAAAGGTCAGAATTAGTCCAAAAAAGCAATGTCCAATAAGAAATATTAAGGTCCAAAGTTGTAATCCAATAACCGAAACACTCACTTTGCCAAGCAAAGTGAGGGGAGATGACAAGGTCCTTTAGTCCATAAAACTTGAGCGTGGCTAGGAAATAACTTGATACTTGAAACAAGGCTGGAACGTGGAACAAGGTAACTAAGAACAAGAACAAGGTCCGTGGAATAACTTGGTAAAATCCGTGAAACAAGGCAAGGATTAGTCCTGGGAAACAAGGCAAAGTCCGTAGGTGAACAAGGCTGGGAAGCAAGGCGAAGGCTGGATAGCAAGGCAAGGCTTGAGCTGAAGCGAGGCTTGAATCGGAGCGCGCTGTCCAGACACAACTCGCTCCGTAGGCTGACGAATTGACTCCGCGAAGTTGCTACGCGGGCAAAACACCTATATAGAGTCCAACTTTCTCACCAAAGCGATTCTCTGGGAATCAGAAACGAAAGCTAAACTCTGAGACCAGATGTTAAACTCCTTAAAGATTCTCACGAGAACCAATGTTAATTGGCAACATTCTTAGCTGCTATCCTCGCACTCCTGCGCGAAGCTGAATCCAAACTTCTCTGTTGTTTACAAAACTCCCGGCGCAAGAACACGGGAGAAGTAGGCTCTGGGGTTGTTTGACATACTTCTGGGGCACAACTTTCTTGCAGGTGCAAGGTTTCCAGATCTGCCTGGGAAAGATCTGGCTGAGAAGAATCCAGTTCAGACTGGGAAGGTAAAAAACCCAAGTTTTCATCTTCATCAGGGATTACAATGTCCTGAGCAGGACTACAAGGCCCATGGTTCATCACATTGCTGCCAATGGACCAAAAATAGCCAGTTTTTCAGCTGCTGAATGAAACCAACATTTCAGAAATGCGCCTGTTTTCAGGAGGTGCCTGAAAACAGATATGGGGGGCTTCCTGTATCCGGTAAGCAGAAATGGATCGAGATTCACTCAAAATGCACAAGCCTACTTCCCACCCATTCCATCCATGCTGCTTCTGTGTTGTGTGGGCCATACACGTGTTGATGGGAAGAGTGGAAAACAGGACACTAATGAGCCTTGATGGGATCCACCATAGAAAACTACTGTGCCATCAGCAAGAGTAGATGGTTCCCACTGCCTTCTGTTTGCAAATATGAACAAAGGTATTTCCATGTTGGGCCTAAATGGTATTAGATGCTTTAAAAACAGTTGGTCCCATACAGTTTTGGAGCTGTTATTTTTAATATAAAAACCCAACTGTTGTTTAATTGAAAAAAAATGACAACTTGATAGTATTTGTCTGCAGGTAATTACATTACGCTGGGAAAAGTTACCAGGCCAGCTGTTCTCTGCCTTTCTCATATTACTCGGCTCGATGTCTGGAAGATATACATGGATGGGAATTAGAAATAAATCAAATAGCTAGGGATAGTACTCTAATGAAACAACTGTGGATCTGATCCTCCAGAGAGCAGAGAATGCAGAAAGAAAGGAGATAACAAGACTTCAACAATTAACTTAGCTACCATCCAAACTAGTGGTATCTGCAGAACTCAACACAGACTAGGAGAGCTTCAACCTCCCTCCCACCTAGTCAACCCCTTGCAAATGTTGCTTTCTGTCTGCAGATGTAAATGTTGATGCAGATACTTTAGTGCTGTATCTATTTGAATATAGGTACCCGTGGGTTCTTCCATGTAGTATAAAGTTTCATTGCTCTGTGTCTTCAGTTCAGGCACTTCTTCCTCCCTACCCCGCCTCCATCCCATTGTAGGGCATAGTGGCTGTAGGCCAGTGAAATAAAGCACAGTGTGAAATGCTATTGACAGAGAGATGGAACAGTCTTCCAGCAGCTGCTATTTGGGATCCCTGTGGTTGAACAAGGGTGGTGTGGAATTGAGATGAGCAGGAAAGGATGGAGTTGCCAGCTTTGCCCTTTAACAGGTTCTATCAATATACATTTATGGTTTAATCAACATGTGTCCCTTTAAGGGAGCAAATCAATAGCAACTTGTCAAAAAGAAAATGAGATAAACAACAGTTCTTTTCCCCCACCGTAAAAAAAATAATAATCCAGAATTGAAGAAAAACAACAGGACCTCCAGCATAAATGAAACAAAACCAAATATGCTATAATTTAAGAGTGTTGCCTTTGCATTTGCCTGTTTGTTTCTCTTTTTAAAGAAACACTGCTTCTGTGAGAATTGTCCAGTGTAATGGTATGAGAGAGTTGAATACAAGCTGGGACACACAGCACAGCTGGTTAGGCTTACAGCATGTATTTCATATTTTCAACTGAGCTTTAAAGGGTGTGAGGATACAAGAACAGGCCACAAAAGGGATCTTGGATCTTTGGAATGTAGCTTAATGAAAACATTGACCAGCATGTGGCTGTTAGCAAAAAGGCAAACTGTGTTGGGAACCAGCCAGTATAATGCCTTTGTAAAAAATTATTGGGGCAACCACAGTTCATACAGGATTTATGTAATGTAGTGATGTGAGTGTTGGATTTGGACTCTGGGAGACCAGGATCTGAATCCCCATTCAGTCAGGGAAACACATGCTCTCTCAGAAAAACTATTCTGAATTAATCTTGCCAAGAAAACCATATAGGATCATCATAAGCTGAGTCAACTTGAACCCCCCCCCCCTAAAACACACACACACACACACACACACACACACACACAAAAACAAAATACCATTCATACAGCTCTGGTCTGTCCACCACAAAAAAGGGTTTCATAGAATCGAGAAAGTTTTAAAAAGGCAACTTATATTATCCAGGAGTCTGAGCAACTCTGTTAAAAAGAGACTTGTTTTGAGAGCGAGCTTGCCTTTAGCTTGGAAAAAAGAGAAGAAATTGAGGATATGACAAAAGTACTCCAAATTGTGCATGCGATGGAAAAGGATTTATCTCTCTCTTTTAATATTAGAATCCAGGACATGCAAAGAAATTCATGACAGATCTAGGACAGACAAAAGGAAGCACTTCTTTAAACAACATTCTGGATCCTTTCAAATTACACAATTACAGTGGGCTCTTGGTATTTGCTGGCATTTGGTTCCAGGACCATTTCTGGATACCAGCACCCATTCCATTATATACAATGGCATAGTAATGTGGTGTCCCATATATGAAATAGCAAACAACTCAAACTAGTATTGGAAAGAGCTGTTGGATCTGCGAAATGGTGAGAGGCTAAGCAGGGCATGATTACACACCAGCGTAGTACTCAGCAAGCAGCAAAAGTAATGTCTGCTTTTTGGATTCCTCCCGCCCCCGCCAAAAAAATATTTTTTCCCATGGATGTGGAGGGCCAACTGTACAACACAAAAATTCCACTTCTACTGCTTGGGCTGCATCTTATAGAATCCCTGGATTTGTAGATAGATGAGGCACTAGAGCTAAAAATTCTAAATGCCTCTCCCAGAACTGCAAATCTCAAGATTTGATCAAATTATCTCATGGTAGATAAAGTGGAACCACTAAGCTATAATTATGTTATGTGGGAAGGCCCTTAATCAAACTATGGGATTTACTGCCTCAAGATGTAGCTATGTCTACTTACTTGGATGCCTTCAAAAGGAGATTAGACAAATTAATGGAGGGTAAAGCTATGAAGGTCTGCTAGAAATGAGGGCTATAAATTACACCCAGTATTATTTATTTTATTATTTATTTTTAATGGTTTCTCAGTGCACAAGAGCTCCGAAAGACAACAATTTTTAAAATACTGACAATTTAAACGGTCTAAAAGCTAGGGACGCAAGGCCTCAAAAGAGTCTGGTTCTGCTTGCTCTTGAAAGCTCAGGAGGCATTACCTCCCTTGGGAAGGAGTTCTACAATCAACTCACCAATATAACCCACTAAGTCCCACTAAGTCCCATTACATGACATAAGGGGACTTCTGGTGGAACTGTGTGGGATGCCCATTTCTGTAGCACATGAAAGAATCCTAGCGGCCTCGTGAAGATGGCTCCCTCCACTTTCCCCCGCTTTACCCCCACCCATCTGACGAGGTCCTTAGTCCAATGGAAACACCTGTTCTAGAGATCTTTCAGGCCGCTTCTACATTGCCATATAATCCTGATTATCAAAGTAGATAATCCACATTATCTGCTTTGAACTAGATTATATGAGTCTACACTGCCATATAATCCAGTTCAACGTAGATCTGGATTTTGCATGGCAGTGCAGAAGGGGCTTTAGTATAATTAAACAGATATATAAGTTGTCACAGAATATTATTATTATTATTTATTATTATTATTATTATTATTAAACTTTATTTGTATCCCGCTAGCATCTCCCGAAGGACTCGATGCGGCTTACAAAGGCCAAGGCCTCAACACACAATATAACAATACAAAACAAAAGGCAAATTAAAAACAATTAAAACAGTATAAACAACAAGCAATAAACAATACGCTAAAACACAATAAAACTGGGCCGGGCCAGAGTAATGGGTACAAGATTAAAAGTGCTGATGTGACAGGTGATATATAAGGCTTCTAGGGCAAGTGCAGAGTGCGATATACGATCTAGTTCTAATAAAGTGCTTATGGGACTTGGAGTTGGAGATTTCCTATTAATCTGGGAAGGCACATTGGAACAGCCAGGTCTTCAAGTTCTTTCTGAAGACTGCCAATGTAGGGGCCTGTCTGAGATCCTTGGGGAGGGTGTTCCAGAGTCGGGGGGCCACCACGGAGAAGGCCCTGTCTCGTGTCCCCACCAACCGCGCTTGCGACGCAGGCGGGATCACGAGCAGGGCCTCTCCAGATGACCGAAGTGAACGCGTGGGTTCGTAGACGGAGATGCGGTCACGGAGGTAGGATGGTCCCAAACCGTTCAGGGCTTTGTAGGTAAGCACCTGCACCTTAAATTGGGCTCGGAAAGTAAATGGAATATTACTGAGTAAATTGAAATAGAGTAAGGGGATACCTTTGAGGTCTGTCTCACCAAGCTCAAATTACTACATGCCTTCTGAAAGGTCCAAATATATAGCATAAATGTCCAGCCACAGATAGTTCCTTCTGTCAATACTTCGGCTGGCTTCAGGTATATGCTGATATATATATATATTGCCTACTGATATCCCACACTAAGGACATCATCATACAGGCAGGAAGGAAGCAGGGGAAAGTAGAGAAAAGAATTAGGAAGAGAGATGATTCGTCTTACCCCATTTTCTCCTGGCAAGGTCTATCTTGTAGCACTTTATCAACTACCTCATGTTTACAAACTTCACTTGGCGCACTTTGCCCAGCTCGTTTTAATGATTCTCACTTTTGTGTTTAAATTTTGTATTTTATTCTTATATGTTAATGTTTCAATTTTATTTTTGCGCGCAGTTCTGTTATTTGATGTGTTTTATGTTGTTATTGTATTTACCTGGGCTCGACCCCATGTAAGCCGCCCCGAGTCCCTTCAGGGAGATGGAGGAGGGGTATAAAAATAAAGTTATTATATTATAAAGTTATTATAGATGGCCAGCCATCTCATGTCCTTCCCCCATCTTCTTCCCACTTCCCCCTGCTTTGCCCTGCTTTCTTGATTCAAGTCAGGTAACACCTGACTTCTGAAAACTGAAAAATAATTCTCTCCATTTTAGCATGCTGGCAAGACAGATTCCTGTGGGATTCCCTTTTGCCAGCGTGCCAAAACAACCACCTTAAAATACCTTGTTATCGTTTACAGAACAACATCAACAACACACAAAATACATATGTTGTCAAAATACATAAAACAAAGTCTCTGCTCATGGAATAGGCAACAGAGGGAAAGTTAGTGAGGGCTTAACATGAAATATATACACTATCCTTCTGTAACAAGAAATTAAATTATTTTCTGTATTTTTGAGATAAAAGCAGTAAATATTTGTGAGCATCATTTTCAGAGCTTTGTACACACTTCATCTATACAGGGTTACAAATGGCTTCAGGGGTCAACAAAACTACTCATGAAGATTTATGTATATTGTAAAAAAATGGAATTACAGCAGTACAATGACTACAGTAACTGCACACATCTAGAGAAAGAACTTACACCATCCAGGAACTGATTCAATAAAATTCAACCAACCAGTTCTAGATTTCTTAGTTCTAGAAATATTGTTACTAAGTACAGATATAAAGGAAGGAAGACATATTCTTTGAACTATGGTGTTGGAGGAAAAGTCTGAGGGTGCTTTGGACAGCAAGAAAATCAAATCAGTCCATATTCCAGGAAATAAAGCCCGACTGCTCACTGGAAGGAATGATATTAAAGAAAAGATGAAGTACTTTGGCCACATAATAAGAAGACAGGAAAGCTTGAAGAAGACAATGACGATGGGGAAAATGGAAGGAAAAAGGAAGAGGGACTGACAGGCCCAGCCCAACATGGGACGCTAGCCATGCCCCCATGTTGGGCACCATGTTCCCAGGGGCACTATCGAGCCCCTGGGAGGTGGGGCCACACTTGGCCCCGCCTCCGGCGCCCTGGCCCTGCCTCCCGCGCTGTGGGAGGCGTGGCCACACTTGGCCCCACCTCCGGCGCCCTGGCCCTGCCTCCCGTGCTGCAGGAGGCGTTGCCAAATCTGGCCCCGCCTCCCGCGCGCACTCCGCAGTCTGGTTGGGACAGGGTGGCCGCCACAGGAGGCGGGGCCGACCATGCCTCCTGCAGCGCACGCCCACTGCAGCGGGAGTCCTTCTAGGCTGTGGCCTGGAAGGACTCCCACCGCAGCTTGGCTGGGACAGGGTGCCCGCTGCGGGAGGCATGGCCAGCCCCGCTTCCTGCGGCGGGCACCCTGTCCCAGCCAGACTGTGGTGGGAGTCCAGTCCTTCCAGGCCGCGGCTGGACCTTCACCGTGGCCTGGAAGGACTGGATTCCCGCCACAGCCTGCCTGGGACAGGGGGCGCGGGGTGGGAGGCGTGGCTAGCTCTGGCCCCGCCTCCCACCACGCACGCCCTGGCCCCGCCTCCCGAGCCGCCAACGACGTGGGGGGCGGGGTCAGGGCACCCGCGTGCGGCGTGGGAGGCGGGGCCAGATCTCCCTCGGCGCGGTGGGGGGGGCGCAAAACTTTTTGCGTTCCCCCGAAAACTTCCTCCGGCCGGTCCTGGGGACCGACCAAGGGCAAGATGGATGGATGTTATCCTTGAAGTGACTGACTCCGCCTTGAAGGAGCTGGGGGTGGCCACAGCCGACAGGGAGCTCTGGCATGGGCTGGTCTATGAGGTCACAAGCAATGGGAAGCGACTGAAAAAATGAACGACACACAGATATAAATTGTATAAGCATGATAAAACATTCCCTCATGTTAGTGCAATGGAACCATGACTTAAGAGTGTCCCAACATAAAAGCATTTTGAGTTAAGAGCTACTGCTCGGCCCAAGTTTTGCTTTGACATAAAAGCAGCATTTTGAGTTAAGGGCAAGTGCTAGAAGGAGCGCTAGCACGAGAGTACAGGGCTTTAGGGCTTCAAGGGAGCAGCCTCTGTGCCTCGTGCTATGGGAAATTGCTGTTCGCTTTGCTCTTGTCTGCTTTGAGAAACTTTGGGTTAGTTGATTTTGTGTGGTTTTTATTCCTGGTATGTTTGGCTTCATGAAGAGAGAGGGGGAAAGAGAGAAAGAGCGAGAGGGAGGCTGGAATGAGTACAGTAGGAAAAAAATGAGGCTTCTGCCTCTTCATTTTATGCTTTGTGCTTCCTTGCCACAACTGTGTGCTTCTGTCATTTTAAAGTTGATTTTTCTTTTTGCATTGTTCCATGTGAATGTGCAAGTTTTGCTTTTCTGTTACACTGGCCAACACACATTTTGTTGCCTCAAATGTGCTTCCTTGCCACAACCTTTTCTTAATCTTTCTTTTTTATTGTTCCATGTGAATGTTCATTTATACATTATTTGTTATTTATAAAGTACATTTTCTTATTTAAAAACACATAACCAAAAATGGGGGGGGGGGGTCGGGAGCCCAAAACAGATTAATAGCATTTCAATGGGAGATTCATTTTGAGATATGAGTAATCTGAGTGAAGAGGCCAGTCACAGAAAGAATTAAACTCTTAACTCAAGGTATCACTGTACTGGCTACACAAATAGTTTGAACCGCGGTGGTGTTGGTGTGGGTGAAAGCCTAAAATGTGTGATATTTCATGAAAATTAAGGAGTCAAGAAGTGCTTGGTGGGATGAAAGCAAGAAAGAACAAGCAATGCTATTCCCAAGACTGGGGTTTGCACATCCTCAGGGTTGGGATGCTGCGTATTACAAATATGCTTTATTCTCCCTTCATGCTCTGAGCCAAGAGCAGCTGAAAGATTTGATAGTGTGTGGACATATTGCTGCTTTTAAACTAGTGTCTCCTGGGCCATGAGTAGCCTCTCAGCCTTTAGGTTGCATTCCGTTTTTCACACTGTCAAGATTTTCTTCAAACCCCCACAAGCACTAGAGATTTTGCTTTGGCTTTTTTGATGCAACAACTAGGATTTCTGAGTCTAGCAACAATAATTCAAACAGTAGGAGACTTGGCAATATACATTTAATCCCTGTGAGGACTGTATACAATAAATATGTTTACTCTACAGGGCTTTTAAATAGCCTCTTAATTTAAAAGAATCATCACGTGCTGCTATGATGTACTTTTGCTCCCTTAGAAATTTGAAAGATGTTCTTTTTTGAAACACTGATTCTTAGTACAGTTTATATGTTGTGGTGACCCTCAACCATAAAATTATTTTTGTTGCTACTTCATAACTGTAATTTTGCTACTGTTATGAATTGTAATGTAAATATTTGATATGCAGGATATATTTTCATCCACTGGACCATATTTGGCACAAATACCTGATACACCCAAATTTGAATACTGGTAGGGTTGGCGGAAGGAACCCCGGTGGCGAAGTGGGTTAAAGCACTGAGCTGCTGAACTTACAGACCGAAAGGTTCCAGGTTCAAACCCCGGGAGCGGCAGGAGCGGCTGAAGTTAGCTCCAGCTCCTGCCAACCTAGCAGTTCAAAAACATGCCAATGTGAGTAGATCAATAGGTACCACTCCAGCGGGAAGGTAACAGCGCTCCATGCAGTCATGCCAGCCACATGACCTTGGAGGTGTCTACGGACAACGCCAGCTCTTCGGCTTAGAAATGGAGATGAGCACCAACCCCCAGAGTCAGACATGACTGGACTTAATGTCAGGGGAAACCTTTACCTTTACTAGGGTTGGGGGAGATTGATTTTGTCATTTGAGAATTGTAGTGGCTGGGTTTTATAGTTAACCTACAATCAAAAACTTTTGTGAACTCCACCAACAATGAAATTGAACCAAACCTGGCACACAAATCTCCTATGACCATCAGAAAATACTGGAAAGGTTTGGTGGTCATTGACCTTGAGTTTTGGAGTTGGAAGTTCATCTAAATCCAGCCTTCTCTGCCAAAGGGGTTCCTAAGACCATTAGAAATATCTGTTTTCTGATGGTCTTTAGTGACCCCTCTGACATCCCCTTGCAACCCCCGGGTTGAGAAACACTGGTGTAGTAAAATTGTGACTTTAGAAAACTCCACAATAGTTTCACCATAGGGTTGTCGTAAGTCAGAAATGACTTCAAGGCACATATCAACAACATATATATCCTCTCTCTTCCGTGATGGAACTTAGGATAGTATGTATAGGCCTGGGGTTATGAGTTTTTATTAATTTAACTATTTGATGGATTGGCTGAAGTTTACTTACATCTATTTTATCCCAAAATTTAGAGACCTCAATGCAGCTCATGAGCTTTTTTAAAAGCACACATAACATAATGTATAGCTTTAAAACAAACTTAAACAAATTGTTATATTAAAAAAACTATCCTTGGTTCCTACTTTATATTTTATCTGTATTATTTTCAGATCCTTGTCCAGTGCTACTCCACAATAACATTTATAGCGATAGCCATGTTGGCCTATTTCAGCATAATAAAGTATAAAATAATATAATAGCACTTTTGAGACCAAGTTGTTTCTTTTAGCATAATTTTAATGGATTCATGAAGTAGACTGAACTTTATGGAATCTTACACTCTAGTAAACCAGTTAGTCTCAGAGGTACTACTGGATTCCTTCATGCCTTCTCAAAAATATTTTAAAAATGTGATTGAATGACCTGCTAATAAAGTGAGTAGCATGGTGTTCTTGCACAAAGTTTTTCCAGGTGGTTTTTCATCTATGTGTAGCCAGAATAAATACATTACAGACTTTCAGTAGCACAGTTTGCAGGTTATGATGGACAGGAGAACATGGTGGTATTAACTGTGATTTTCTCTGCCAAATAAGAACAGTTGGAGAGTATGTATCAATAAGCCAAGAAATTTCTATGAATGTAGATACATCTTTCAATTTTCTGACAAACACACAATAGGTTGGGGCTGGGACCACAGAGTATGGCACACACTTCCATCTCCTCGCCTTGCTTTCTTCCAAAACCCTATTTCCTTCCCACCGCTCAGGGGTGCTTTGATTGTGCCTTTCCTGCATGGCAGAAGGGAGTTGAACTGGATGGCCCCTGGAGTTGCTCCAATTGTTGTTGTTGTTGTTGTTGTTGTTGTTGTTGTTGTTACAAAGGCTGAATGGCCATCTATTGGGGGTGCATTGATTGTGCTTTTACTGCATGGCAGAAGGGGTTAGGCTGGATGTCCCCTGGGGTCTTCCACTGAAAGACTGTTAAGCTTATGTTGGTTAAACTTCTTCCTCATTTAAAATATTATATTGTGCTTTCTTTCTTTCTTTCTTTCTTTCTTTTTTTCTTTCTTTCTTTCTTTCTTTCTATCTTTGCAATACAAGGGAGATATGTTCAGTGTGCATAGGAATTTGTTCATGTTTTTTATTTCTTTATTTCCAACATTTATATCCCACCCTTCTCACCCGAAGGGACTCAGGGCGGCTTACAACAATGGCAGTAATTCGATGCCTACACAAAATCAAAATTACACAGCACATAAAATCAATTAAAACTATTAAATACAATATAAATTTTTTAAAACTAATTATCAGATCCATTCGTCCACAAAAACCTCATGCTTTAGCCATAAGTCAGTCCATGTCATCTTTGCCATTATTAATTAAAAGTCTGAGCACATAACCATGTTTTTAGGGCTCTTCTGAAGCCCCAAAGTGTTGGAGCTTGTTGAATATCTCTGGGGAGGGTGTTCCACAGCCGGGTAGCCACTACTGAGAAGGCCCTGTCCCTCATTCCCACCAGCTGCACTTGTGAGGCAGGTGGGACCGAGAGCAGGGCCTCACCAGATGACCGTAGGGATCTGGCTGGCTCATAGGAGGAGATACGTTCGGACAAGTAGATTGGGCCAGAACCGTTTAGGGCTTTATAGGTGTCAGAACCCTGGCTGCTGGGCACCAAAAACCATACACGGAGGCCAATCTCTATCTAATATCTTTATTAAGGAAATATATAAAAGCAATAAAAACAAGTGAAGAATATAGTTCAGAAGCAGACCTTTCAAATGAGGTCAAATATAGTCCAAAAATGTATTGTCCAATAATTGATATTAGAGTTCAAAGTTTTAATCCACTTGACCGAAACACACACTTTGCCAAGCAATAGTGTGGGGAAATGTCAGAGTCTTAGAGTCCAATGAAGCTTGATAACAAGGCTGGAAATAAACTTGATTCTTGTCTAGGTCCGTGACCAGGAACAGGGTAAAACATGAAGCGTGGAGCGTCCGTGGAACAGGGCAAAACATGAAACATGAAGCGTCCGTGGTTACACAGCAAGGCCAGGCAAAGGCTTGGAAGCTTGATCTGGGAAGCAAGGAACTGGGGTTATGAAGTCCACACACGATCTCTCTCCTGAAGCTGATCAATTGACTCCGCAAAGAATCTCCCGTGTCAACCTCCTATATTGGGTCTCGTTTCCCGCCAACAAATCTCTTTCCCTAGAGAACAAGAAACGAAACCCAACTCTGTCCAGATGCAAGACTCCTTAGATTTTCCCAAGGGAAGCAGGCCTAATCAGTCTGTTGTTTGGCTGCAATCCGCAAACTCCTCCGCTGGGCTTCTCTGACTCCTCTGTCTTTAGAATAAAATTCTTTCCTGGGAAACGGAGGGGAGTTCTGCCCAAGGCCTGTTTTACTGAATTCTTGAGGGCAAACATCAATATCCGGCAGGTGAAGAGACTCCAGCTCTTGTTGAACTGGTGAAAACCCCATGTTTTCGTCTTCATCTGTCACAATAGTACTAGGAACAGGACTACAGGGCCCATGAGGCATCACAATAGGTCAAAACCAACACTTTGAATAGGTCTCGGTAGCATATTGGCAGCCAGTGGAGCTGGCTTAGCAGGGGGGGGTGCACTCTCTGTATGCCACCCCAGTTATTAATCTGGCTGCAGCTCGTTGTACTAATTGGAGCTTCCAGACCATCTTCAAAGGCAACCCCACATAGAGAGTGTTGCAGTAGTCCAGACGGGCTGTAACCAGAGTGTGGATCACCATGGCCAAGTCAGACTTCCCAAGGTACGGGTGCAGCTGGAGGCACAAGTCTTAATTGTGCAAATGCTCTCCTGGCCACCGCCGAGACCTGGGGTTCCAGGCTCAGCGATAAGTCCAGGAGAACACCCAGACTGCGAACCAGTATCTTCGGGGGAGTGCAACCCCGTCCAACACAGGCTGTAACCCTATACCCTGTTCGGCCCTATGACTGACCAGGAGGACCTCTGTCTTGTCTGGATTCAGTTTCAATTTGTTTGCCCTCATCCAGTCCGACACAGCAGCCAAGCATTGGTTCAGGACCTGAACAGCCTCCTTAGTGAAAGGTGGGAAGGAGTGACAGAGTTGGACATCATCTGCGTACAGATGACACCTCACCCCAAAACTCCAGATGATCTCTCCCAGCGGCTTCATGTATATGTTAAACAACATGGGGGACAGTACTGACCTCTGCAGGACTCCACAAGGCAATGATTGTGGGGTCGAGCAGGTGTCCCCCAATGACACCATCTGGGATCACCCCTCCAGAAAGGTCCGGAGCCACTGTAAAACAGTACCTCCGAGCCCCATCCCGGCCAGGTGTCTCAGAAGGATACCGTGATCGACGGTATCGAAGGCCGCTGAGAGGTCCAGCAGAACCAGCAGGGACACACTCCCCCTGTCCAGTTCCCGGTGTAGACCATCGACTAAGGCAACCAAGGCTGTACCTCGGTACCATGGCCCAGCCTAAAGCCAGGCTGTGCCGGATCTAGAAAATCAGTGTCTACCAAGAATGCCCGGAGTTGTGCAGCCACCACACGTTCCACGACCTTGCCCAAAAAGGGGAGATTGGAAATAGGCCAATATCTGTCCAATTGAGTGGGATCCAGTGATGGCTTCTTCAACAGCAGTTTGATCACAGCCAATTTGAGGCTCGCTGGAAAAATTCACCACCACCTTCACCCACTCGGTCAACCCCCCCCCCCCACCGGCTTCTCTCACCAGCCAGGATGTCTAGGGTGCATGTGGTAGCCCTCACCTCTCCAAGCACCTTTTCCACATCCTCAGGCTGAACCAATTGAAAAGAATCCATCAAAATAGGACAAGCAGGTGCTCATGCTACATCCTCGGAGACTGACGTTAATATGGTGTCAAAACCAGAACGGATCAAAGCGACTTTGTCTGCAAAGAACCAATCAAATTCTTCACAGTGGGCTGCTGAGTTGTCAGGGATCCCGTCTTGGGGGATGGGATATAACAAACCTCTGACAACTCGAAACAGCTCCGCCGGACAGTTCTTTGCGGATGCAATATTAGCTTCAAAGAAAATATTCTTTGCAGCATCTATTGTCATGGCGTATGTCCTAAGATAGGAGCATAGCCTTGTTCGGTTTGACTCATTCGGCTCTGAACGCCACACGCTCTCTAGATCCTTCTTCTTTAGCTTCATCACAGCTAGCTCCCCAGTAAACCAAGGAGATGGTTTAGCTCGGGTACTTGAAAGGGGTTGAATTATTTCACACAAACACTCTCCACCCATCTGCCATTGATCCAGCCCATCTGTCAAATTTTAAAACACAATGCTTCAAAAGGTTTGCCCATGCCTGATGTAATATAATATAATAACATTTCTTGGGACTTCACAAGAAAAGTTTGCTTCAAAAAGGGCTCCACGGTTGAAAAGTTTAACTCCTGATTTAGAAGAGGCGTCTCATCAAAAGATGAAAGACATCTATATGTCATAGTAGACTCTTTTGCACAATTGCGTATTTTGAGTTCAACATCCTTTCTTTCCTAATTGATTGTTGAAAAGCAAATATAGGCTTAGTTTGCAAATCAGGATGCTAAAGTACCCAAGTCTGAAGAAACCCAATTATGAGAGGGAAAACATGTCAATTGCAAGAAATATGCATTCCCCTTAATATGCAGTTTGATTCTTATTTATAACTTTGAATGCTATTGTCAATAACAAGCAATTTATTTCCAAAACTTTTAGTATATAATTTAGCTATTGTCTGTTGCCTCTTTTTGGTTGGATGAATTATAGTGTATTAGGAACATATTTGGCATTTGTAGCCCCATACATTATTTTAAATCATATCCCTGCAACTTGAAATCTAAGAACAATGTGGCGAGGTCCTGTGTGTTTTTAGGAATGGTAAAAGGGGAAAACAACCACCTTTTTAATGGTGAGATGTTCTTACTGTTTTTGGTATACACAAAGATTCATTTTACAGACATCAACTTCAAGAAGACATTATTTTTGGAAATACGGTCAGCCTAGCTCATATTCATGTCATATACGGTAGTCCTTCCTTTCTCTTTATTTCCCTCTATTTCCCTTTTTCTTCCTTCCTTTTTAAAACCAATATTTTTAAAGAAAACCCAAAGGTTGGGGTAACAGTTCTCAGATGTTTATTTTCCTACTATTTGAAAATGGCTGGTGAATCATTTAATAAACCTCCTTTTTCCACAGATCAAAGTGCAGACAGAGCTCATCTTTTAATAACCATAGCCTAGCCTTTCTAATGTAATAGATGTGCCTGTTTTGTGAGCAAACTTATGTGAAATCAGGACGAATATAATGAAAAAAGGCCATGTTATCTTGTTTGATAAGCCAGTTCCTGACTAAAGTAGGCACCATATCCATAATCAAATGCATTTAAAAAATACATAGCTCACCTAGTGATACTCTTGAATGTTCTATAGCTTTTCTGTGTACAGCTAGAATGTATTTACTGTTGTTAACTACCACCAAGTTGATGTTGACTTACGGTGATCTCAGCTCTCCAAGTTCACCCTGTCATCAGTCATCCTTCTCAGGACTTGCAGACTCAGGGCCATGGCTTCCTTGATAGAGTCTATCCATTTGAAATGCAATTTTCCTACTGCTACAACAGTGCCTTTCCTACAAGCACTGTTTTCTTCTCTAGTGAGTCATGTCTTTTCATGATAGGTCCAAATTATGACAGTTTAAGTTTAGTCATCTTGGCTTCTAGGGAGAGTTCGCATTTAATTTGCTTAGGACCCATGCATTTATCTTTTTTAGCTGTCCACTGTATCTGCAGATTCTTTCTCCATCAGCATATTTAAATAAATTTATTATAATTATGGATTAGCTATTTATCTAAGTTTAACACATATATTTAGCTATTTATAAATTTATATAAACACTACAGTTCAAGCTAGGGAATTTGAATACAAATGTCAGATAGCTTGCTATTTATTCTGTTTGCCTCTCATGAAGCTGACAGTACAGTCCTATATGTTACTCAAAAGCACTTACTGTCGATCTCATCCATTACACAAAAGTTAACCTCAGTAGGACTTATTTCTCAGTAAGCGTGTATAGGATTTCAGCCTGATTCAGACAAGTGTAGATGTCAAAATATCTGATGCTTCCTCTGGAGCAGTGTGTGTCAAACCAGTTTGGTCCTGAGTGAGTAGATCAGAATGTGCCAAAGGATTTTGATTTACCACTGACAGATCTCTATAGAAATCTGAATACAGTAAGCCCCACTGACTAATTTCAAAAGAGATGTGAGGTCTTAACCCACTTTCTTTGGTATAAAAGTACTCAGCTCTGATCCTACCTAAGCAGGGAGCTAGCTGTGTGGTTAGTTTTTCAGGGAAGGGATTCAACCACCCTGTATTTGGGAACATAAAGGATGCTGTATGGGGGAGTGTTAATCTGAGACATATTTTGAAGGGATCCTTTCCCCCTCCCTTAGTGGCAGCCTCCAATTTACCTGACCATCTGAGTAACACGTGTAGATTACCTCATCTTCCATTATGGTCACATGAAGGAATTTATAGTGCTTTTAGTTGCTGGGTTGACACTTGTATTTGTATTGCCAGCTCTGACTCTCTAAGAATATATGTTCCTTAATTAATTTTGGCCCCCAGAAAATAGCAAAGGAAAACTGAAGCATCTGCTCGCATGAGGGATTTTGTAACATAAGCATAAAACATTGTGAATTAGTTCTTTGGTCACTTAGCCAGATTTCTCTTGTGGGGAAAAGACAGTGCAAAGCTTATAGTAGCACTTGAATCTTTTGGAATGGAAAAGCAGCTCCCGTCTTGTTTTCTGCTCTTGGGAAGAAGGGCCTTTTGGACAGCGCTGTTGTGTCTGTCAGAGCTGAAAGACCAACAGCAATCAAGTGGTAAAGCTTATACAAACAGAGGCAGTGCTTTTGTAGAAAAGGCTGTTCTGGCTGCAACTTTAAAAGGCGTCTGTGAATAATATCAGCAGATGAACCATCCCACAGCTCATTAAGAACATGAGAAGAGCTGGTGGATGGATCAGATCAAAGACCTATCTAGTTCAGCATTCTGTTCACACACTGGCCAAGCAGATGCCACTGGGAATGTCAAAAGTAGGACATGAGTGCAACAGCTTCCCCCAGTTCATGCTCCTCAGCACTGATACTGAAAGAGATACTGCTTATAATAAAGGAGATAATGGATAACTATCGTGACAATTGGCCAGTGGGCACATCGACACTGCCCCATTACCCTGAAAGGGTGGCAAATCACCTATGTGGTGGCTGCATAGCACGTTGAACTGATTTGGGTTAAAGTGGCTTTGAACTTTACAACAAGAACAAGATATGATGATCAAGACTCACTCCAGGCTCTACAGTGGCTAGTGGTCAAAACCATCCTAGGGCTGACACTACTCCAGATGACACGTGATGGGCACTAGCCATGTTGCACCTGCTGAGCACTTTGCAAGAACATGAGGGGGATGCCAAGGGTGGCCATCCAGTAGCACTGAACTGGATTCAATGTCACGGGACACAGTTATGACTCCCTCCTGCCTGTGCAGCGGCTGAAGTGCTAGTGGTCAAAATCATCTCAGACCAATACACATTTTGACACTCCAGATCAGCATCCAGATAAAAGGTCAGTTTAGATGTGCCCAGTGATGCCCTCATTCTGTTACCTGGAAAAGCTGGCAGCTGTCATTCTGTTAGTGGCATTCACAAGCTTATACTGGAGTATGTCTTTCTTACAGTCATTGAAGAGGCTGATAATCTCTTCCACCCTTTCCATTTTTCTCCTGCAGTCCCTCACAGCCATTCAGTGGCTGATGGAGAGTGAGGGGCTTGGGATGAGTTGGAGAAGCATCTGACTGTGTCCCTGTAGGAAGATGCGGGCCAATGACATCATCCATTTGAGACCACCAAAGTACCCTGGCAAATTTTGGTGGGGATCATCTGTATGTATTTGGCTATGGGTCATAACCAAATGCTTCTCCAATTACTCCATCTCTTCACCAGCCACTGAATGGTGTGGGGCTACACTGGCTTGATAGTAAGTACAGCAGACATTGAGGGAAAGATGTAGCATAGTTCTACAGCAACCATTGTTCTGAACTGCTAGGCAAGGGCACTTTTAAGGAGGGACAGACTCTTTCCTGAGTCACTTTTCCTGACATATTTCTTCATATATTTTGATAGAATTGGGAGGTAGACTCTTAATATTTAATGTCTCAAACCAAGGTGAAGTAAGTTGTATTTTGTTCCTTGCATATTTTTTATTTAAAATGTTCTTCTGTTATATTTGAGAGCTTTTGTTGTCTTCAGAATTCTTTTTTCTGGGTCCTAAAATATGTATCTGGCGCCTGTAGATGGATGAATATTATTCTTGTTTTGCTTTCAGGGATACTTTTTGGGCATGCTTTTCATCACTATCTGATTCAGTACAAACTCAGATTTGCCTATGCTGATTTATTTCAATGGCCATAGAACTCGGTTGTCTGGTGTATGTCCATCATTATCTATAAGAGCAATTTCCGTCTTCTAGAATGTTAAGACTACTTTTTCTAGTCAGAATGGCTAAAGACTGGGTTTGAGTGGAATGCAGATGCTTTTCCTGCATCCATCAACAAACTGTGTTCAGAGAAGGGTAGTTGGTGATGCACCTGATCAGAATGCCAGTTCACTGTAAGAACAGATTATTCAGCATCAGAAGTCAGTGTAAGTAGTGTTGTTAACAAGTATTCACATATATCCACATAGCTTTGGGTTTTTTGACATGAATACTGTTCTTTCCAAAATAAGAAGCAGTGAGTTCCCAGGCTGTGAAATGCAGTTTAGTAGTAGAATGTACAATAGAACATCCTGCATATTATGCAGGAATAATGGGGAAAAATGACTAGTATGCCTTCCCTTCTGCAATATGTGGCTGATGGTTCATTTTCACCAAAAGAGGATATTTCAGACTCTCCTTATTATACTTCAAGAGCATTTCAAGGGCTCATCCATCAATGCGTTTGTAGCACAGCTGCCTGCTTTATGAATGAGACCTTCCAGCTCTGAGATCATGGAAGTGACAATTTGGCTGAAGGAACAGGCTCCCAAAGCGTGTCCAAGCGCTATGTGCTCTCTTGTGCCAGGTTAATTCTTAAGATGCATTGTCCAGTCAGCACTGGCCCCCAGTGACAGCACAGGTGATGTAACATTACCATAATGTCCTTCAGAGCTTAGTTTGAGTGGCTGCACTAATACAGTCCCTGGCAAAATCTTGAGAACAGTGCAAAGGCTGGCTGATGAGTCAGCCTTTTGCCAACTGCTCAGTAAATATGTTAAACCAGAGATGGCCTTCCCCAAGGAGGCTGCAAGTGGCTCAACCCCCTCTCTTTACCCTTAGTATTTGATTTGGAAAATGAGAGATTCTGGGTCTCAGGCTGAGCCCGGGGGTTCGAATACAGCAGCACTGAAATGATTAATTTTACTGTATAAGAGGGAACTTAAAGCTATAATTGTAGAATTGTAGGTTTGCCCTACTTTCATTGAGCCTCAAATAGACATTTTTAACTTTGTTCAATGACAGGCCCCAAGGAATGTGCATTCAAGTTAATTACCACTCTTCCTTTTGGAGATCACTTGTTTAAGAACTTTGATATCAACTTGTCAAATGTAAATGAATATATTCCACAAGCAAGGATCTCTCACTTATTTTGATGGCTCATCTGTTTGTTTGAAGTTTCATTGATCTCACGGGAACTTACTTCCAAGTAAACCAGTTTAGAACCATGCTGTGCAATAACCCCAGGAGATTCCAGAAATGTAGGCAAGCCAAAACTGGCAGGAGCCCAGATTTCTGGGCAACCTCTGATGTCTGGCTGGAAAGACATTCCAAAAATGTAGCATTGCAAGTAAAAAGTACATAGGCATAAAATGGAAAATCTTAATGTAGAAACCAAAGAACTATCAGGCAAAGATGATTCAATGATGGGGAAACCTAAATACCCTAAGGGCACCCTGATCTTGGAAGCTAAGCATGATCAGCCCTGGTCAGTTCTAATGAATAGGTAAAGGTAAAGGTTTTCCCTTGACATTAAGTCTAGTCGTGTCTGACTCTGGGGGTTGGTGCTCATCTCCATTTCTAAGCTGAAGAGCCGGCGTTGTCCATAGACACCTCCAAGGTCATGTGACTGGCATGACTGCATGGAGCGCTGTTACCTTCCCGCTGAAGTGGTACCTATTGATCTACCCACATTTGCATGTTTTTCAAACTGCTAGTTTGGCAGTAGCTGGGGCTAACAGTGGGAGCTCACTCCGCTCTCCGGATTCGAATTGCCGACCTTTCAGTCAGCAAATTCAGTAGCTCAGCAGTTTAACCCACTGCACCACCAGGGACTCCAATGTCTGATTCTATAGGCTATAATTCAGAGGAAGGAACTAGCAAAACTATCTCGAGTATCCATTGCCTAAGTAAACCCTATGAAATTAATGACAGGTGACTTGAAGGTGTGCAAACACACAGAAAGGTGAGACATCTGCTGGCAAGATAACATGTGTACCTAAAAGCAAAATACAGTTTAAAAGTAAATAGGAAAATGCAGAAAATAATTATGGAAGTCTGTGAAGTAACAAATAGAAAACCTAATATGGATAGGTAGAATAGGCAAGCTGGTAAGAAGAGCAAGGAGCAAACAATATTTTAGATGTAATGATAAAAGGAGATGAACGCCTTTTAGAAATACAAAGGAGTTCAAATCAGGAAGGCAGGGCAATGGCCTAAAACTGGAGAAAAGAAAGAGAAAAGAAAATACCTCCAGATATAAGGGATTTTGCTGAAGGGCAGAGGAAATGAACTAGAAGTGGATCATGGGGGCAAACCAAACGTTTGTTGATTGAAAGATTAAGCTTTAAATAGTGAGAGGATATCCAAGATGAAACAGGCAGAAATAGCTGGCAAGAAATGTAGCAGATGAAATATTGTGTTACAAATCACCCATGGGAAAGGGAAATGTGATATTAAAAGAATGATTAATAAGCCAAAGGGAAGATGATGAAGAGTAAAGAGAGATGGACCCAGGACGGAGGACGAAAGGGCTGCTCCTGAAAATGGATGGAAGGAAAAGCAGCTTTTAAAAGAAAGGAAAAAGAATGGCTAAGAATAAGAAAACAATATGTTCTATGATTCTAAAAATGAAAAACAATGCAGTATGTGAATTATGTCAGTACATTTAATCATGACTCAAATTGATTGTTAGTGACCCCAATATTTAGTTGATGGCAAATTATAAACTACTGTTATAGAAGATTCACAAGCAATCACATGGGGTGGGGTAAAATGTAATATGCTTCAGGAGTGCAATAGCGTTGAATTGTTCAGATTGACGGGTGGGTGAGGGGCTAGCCACAGTTTCAATTAATACAGGGATGAGGGTTATAATACCTCTGTTTTACCATGTGGTATATTAGTTCTTATTAGAAATTGGGGTTGGGGGATGGATGGATGCCTGATGGTTGCAACCCTTGAATCTGATTTCCTTTCTCCAGTGACCATTAAGCTTAGAGGTGGGGGAAGGGTTGACTTCTCTCACAATTTTAATTGTCCTTTGAGGATTAATAAGGATAAGAAGAAGCAATTTTCCTCCAATCCTAATTAATCCACCACTCCCATTTAAGCTACAGTGATGGTTCCCTCAAATTAAATGTGGGAGGGTGGTTCTTTGGGTAAGATGAAGGTTTCCTCTTGTCAGTTGCCGGCTCCATTTTGTGGTCTTACCACACAGTACAGGGCCACCCAATTTGCTATTCAAAGGAATTGTTTGCAATAGAATGAGCGGAAAGAAATTAGACTGAAAGGGATCAAGTAAACAATTAGGGGTGGGGGTGGGGAGCTAAGCCACTTTGCAAGAATTAATACATTCAGAAAGGTTAGGAACAAAACAAAAGAGAGAGAGAGTAGGATTTGACAGAAAACCAGGATCCAAAGCAGCGGGGGGGGGGGGGGGGGCATAAAGAGAGCACAAAACTATATCAAGTGGATTATTTGAGTAGAGTGGAGAGAGAGTGACCAAAATAGATAATTCATTGTCCCTTATTTCATAATTATAGCGTTGGTTAGAATACTACAGGAAGCAGCATTTTTCAGAAGGAAAAAAGAGCAAGAGCTCCTTCCAAACTGTACATTTTAAAAGTATTTTTTGCCCAAAATACTGAAGTGGTAACATATGTGCTGAATAAAGTTGAACATGATCGAACTCTCTCTCTTGGCAAGATTTATACCTCAACAACTGGAAAATAGGCCATGACCTTGCAGTTGCCATCATCTTATTTCTTATGATGCTGAATCTGGTGCTAATTCACAATTTATTTTTCAACAAATTGCTGCATAAATAACCTGGTCCATTTTACTCTCTCATTATTATCATATATCTCCCTCACTGGAAAACACTTCCTCCTCAGAAATAAAATAGCTTTTTGTGAAATGGACATCAGTGTTCAATGAGAGCAATCATGAAAAGGGTCACTGTGCACTGGTGACATTGTTGACTGCAAGCATTGATGACTCCAGATCAAGAGTCAGTGTGGTGTAGTGGTTTAATCATGGAACTATGACTCCGCAGACCAAAGTTTAATCTTCACTCAGCCATGGAAACCTACTGGGTGATCTTGGGCAACTGACACTCTCAGTCTCAGAGGAAGGCAAAGGCAAATCTTGCCAATAAAACCCTGTAATAGGTTCACCTCAGGGTTGCCATAAGTCAGAAACAACTTGAAGGCTCTCAACAATAACACTCCAAATAACACTTTCACATCAACAGGAAAATGTACCATATAGCATGCCATAGAGTTAGACCTGGCTCACTGCTTAGTCATAATGAACCATCTAATGTGCTGCCCAGTATGTGCTGCCCTATATATACTTTTCAGATTGGCAGTGCCCCAAGGGAAGGATTTCCAAGGTACTGCAGATCAGAGGACTGGGACATGGCATCTGCAGCACTCTCCTGCTTGCAAGGTACATTGAAAGAAGCAGTGGCAGAGGCCTTGGTGTCTCTTAATCATGATACACCTCATGATTAGAAGAGCACTGCAAACATAATTTCCCACTCCAACACCCTGTTCTACAGTATCTCAGAAAATGTTCAAACGGGTTAGGGTTTGGATATCCTTTTGCTAGAATGGCCTCATCAAGTATAATTATGGAGCTGGAGCTCTGTCATTGTAGTTATGTCTGACAATGCAGGATTATGTCCAGTGTTTCCCAAAGCAGTTGCATGTATTTGTTTCTTCTAAGATTAAATATGCCAGAGTAAACACCTGAACTACATCACTAAATGTATGTCAGAGTATAATACATAAATAATAAACTTCTGTTTTCCAGCTAACCCTTCGTTGCTGATAAGGCAACTGAATACACAAAAAGCAAATGTCAATTCAAGGACAGTGTATCACTTCTAGTGGTCCAACAAGGGCACCGTCTGTTGATCACAATGCTTCCTGCCTAATTTCAAGAGAACCAGATGAAGTCATAAAATGCCCCATTGCTTTAGACAGCAAAGCACCTTGGCATTATGGAAATTTCAGATGTAGTCCATCATAAAGATCACAGGTCCATCTTTTTCGCAGAAGATAGCTGCCAAGCCTTTTAAACAGAAATGATTGGCTAATGATCACAGTGATTCCATTAAGACAAGACCAAATAGAAGAGCACCTTCTGTATAAAGAGTTTGTGAACTTGTCTATAGTTTTTGTGATGAGAGAATGGGACAAAAAAATAACATGAGAAGCTTATGAAAGCAACACAAACAAAAACTCATCACATACACATACAAATGACTGTAAAATGGGAAAGCCAGACACAACTATTCTTGCAATTATGTGTTGCAATATTATAGCAGCAAAAGCTCATTATGATGCATCTGCTCACAAAAAGTACAAAGCTTTGGATTTTATGGTGAGAGGGGAGTGTGAGAGAGAGATGCAGGAAATGAGTATAACTCCAACTTAAACCCAGTTTACCAAAAAACTGAAATAGATGTTTATGCAGAACTGCACAGGTACATAGGAACTGTAATGACTCCAAACTATATGTTTTCAGCTTGACTAAGAAACTTGAAACTGAAATGAGGAGAATACCAGCTATTGTGATGGTAAGCAAAAAACATATATATGTATCCATGGGAAATATGCTCTTGGACTTTCCATGGTCATGTGAAACTATGGATAACAGTGAAGCCTATTGAAATAAAGGACTTCTGACCCTAGCTTTTGTAAACTCTGAAATTATCAGCTCTTCTATTTTTCTCACTTTTGATAGGAAATCTAAACCATTCCATTATAGTGTTTTCATTTGTTTTCCTTCCTTATTTTCAGTCTCTTCTTTCTATTTTTAATTTTGTTGTAATGGCCATATAGATGGTACATCAGCTTCTTTAGACTGGACAAGTGATTTCAGTTTTTCAGATTCCTGTTCTTTCACCAAACATTTATTTTTCTACCTTTTAGCAACAGCCCTCTGCTTGCACATTCACCTGGTTGTATAGATTTCTCCTAGATGGGACTAAGGAATTAGTAATCATTGACCTTTTCTGAATTGTCTCCTCCTGTGATTTTCTTTTTCTGCTGGAAGATCTTTCAATTACAGTTTTCTTCTTTTTAAAAAGATAGAATTTCTTTATTTTGACATGTATCAACTGATGTTGGGAAGATGTTGCAACTGCTTTGGACCATGTTGGGAAGCTATTTAAGATGGATGCACCAGGAAGCAATTAACATGAGTCTACAAGGCACATATTTTCAGTTAGCACCAGAAAATACTTTTGCTGAATGTCATTGATTGTAATAAACATATAAGGACCTTGTCAATTGGGAAGGCAGTGCTGGGTAGTATTGTCCTGTATCAAAAGCTATGTGGAACCATCATTTAAATTCTGCATCCATATTACTGTTGAAGATCAGCATCTGAACAGAGCTGAAGGGCAGTAGTGTGGGAGCAATCTTGTTAACAAGTGTCCTCTACAGCTCTATGCATGAACTCACACACATTCTGAGATATATACTTATCTCTGACCCTTGGCAGCAGTTCAGCTTCACAGGTTTCTCCCATGAATTCACACAGGGCTATTTCTTAGGAGAATTTTATTTGGCAAACAAGAATCAAAATGTAAACAATGATCAGGGATGCGAATTAACAAATCATACTGTAAGTAATTCAAATAAGGAACTGATTAGTTTAGGCAACAGACAGGATGATGCATGCCAGCATATAAGGAAAAGAATTAGAAAGACACAATAAAACATGCAAAATAAGGTTTTTTAGTGGCGGGAGGGGGCGGGGAGGTTATCTAACCAAGTCACTGAAAGTAAGGACCATGAGACCTGAAAAGGTAAACAAGGCAAAGGAAAAAGGGATAGAATAGGTTATAGAAGGGATGTTTTAGATGTTTTAAACCAGGGGTGGGGAAAGTGCAGCCCTTGGAGTCCCATTTTGTAGCCTCTGAAGCCCCCAAGGCAACCCCAAACCCTAAGACTCCCATTTTAGATATTTTCTGGCTCTTGTTTGGCCAAAAATATGCTACTGTAAAGCACAGCAATTTTGATCTCCTGTGAGCAGATGGCCAAAAAGGAAGCCAGAAATGACATGATATTATGGTGTAAGCCACTAAGATAGTAAAAATACCCATCACCACAGCATCATTGTCCACTGCTGTTTTAAAGGTATCAGAATACATTGAAAGAGTTGGGATACTCTATTTACTGCTAGCATTGTTTTATAACCATCATGTACACCATTGTCATGTACACCATGAGTCAATCAACAGGTACCACTTTGGCAGGAAGATAACGAAACTTCATGCAATCATGACGGCCACATGGCTTAGGAGGCGTCTACGGACAATACAGGCTCTTCAGCTTAGAAATGGAGATGAGCACCACAGCATTGGATGTTTGCCTTTGTGTTTATAAATTCTGGAATCGGTCCTGAGTCCCCTCAGAGAGATAGGGTGGAATATAAATTATTATTATTATTATTATTATTATTATTATTATTATTATTATTATTATTATTATTTCCCCCTCCCTCAGCATTTTTTCTAGAGAGCTAAAATCACTTAATTGAATATTTTAGAGAAGAAAAGCAGTATCAATATTCTTCATAGATTAAATGGAAGTTCATATCATTAAGAAAACAAATAGCATCTATTGCAATGTGTGTGTGTGTGTGTGTGTTTGAAGCAAAGTTTAGAATCATACAAATCATTCCTATAAATCCTCTATACAATTAATTTATACATGTCATAATTGTAGGGAGTGCAACCTGCCAAGGAGTTTCAGCAAGAGATCAGATCAGAGTATTAAAGCATAAAAGTAAATTAAACTGGGTAAGGTTCAAGGAGCAGTTTCAAGAGCCCAAGGCATTTCTGAACTTCTGTACTAATGCTGATTCTATGCTCTTGAGCAAGAACTTTATTACTAAGTACAATATTGCACCCAAAGGCTAAAAACCCATCTATAATAATATTGCATCCCTAGCACCTTTTACTCTCCAGATGTTCTAGTGTTCAACTTTCACCAGCTTTAGCCAATATACCCAAAGAAAAATGCTAGGGGAGATGTTCAAAACACCTGGATGTTTGACAGACAAGATGGTATTTCACAAGACAAGTTCATTATTCCCAGATCTGACAACTAATTTCTCCTTGTATTATTTTACCTCAATTCCTGCACCTGCAAAAGCAATTAATGATGAACCCAAGTCCTTTTTATAGATCTTTCTACCTGTTCCTTTCCCAGAGGTTTGCAGCTGTTGCTTGCAACCAGTATCTCAGTGGTTCTCAACCTGTAGGTCCCCAGGTGTTTTGGCATACAACTCCCAGAAATACCAGCAAGTTTACCAGCTGTTAGGATTTCTAGGAGTTGAAGGCCAAAACATCTGGGGACCCACAGACAGAGAACCACTGGAATAGCCCAGCAAGAAGACTTGCCCCTTGCTCCACTTTTCAAGGAACATTTACTACTTACATTTTAATACTCAGTAAGGAACCTTTCAGTACAATAAATAACAGGTGGAAAGCCTGCAAGCAAATAGGATTTCAGCAGACAACATGATTGAGGATTAGAAAGTGAAGGAGATGGAGGAGAGTTAGAGGGGATTCTCCTCTGACTAGGAGAAGAAAACTGGGTCTTAATGCTCACCTTTTCTTTCCCTCTGATCCCTCAGCTTTCAACATTAAAACTCCATGGAAGTTATATATAAAGTCCAGATAAAATAATTTTGGTAGCAGCACTAGAGCAACTTTTTAGAGTGGAGATTTTAAAAAGGAATAAGAATGTTCCTCGTCTTAAATATTCTTCTAGGAAGAAAACTGCAATAATGAAGAGGAGTTAAGATGACATTTAAGTGGTCAAATAGTCTAGTATGTCTCTGAAGAACAGACCCACTCAGATTTGGCATACCCTGATTCTTGATTCCCCCCACAGCCTTATTTTTAGCTTGCAAAGACATTCTTTGAGATTTTATTAGCTGCCCAAAACGTACATGCAGTGCAAACCTGCTAAACTGGTGTTTTCATCACTTTTAAGAAGCAGTTTCACATTCTGCTTAATGCCTCTTTGGAGACATAAATGTAATTCATCCTATTATTTAGAGAGATACAATACTATGAAGCCTACTGAGATCTATTGTACAGAATATTTTCTGAACTTTATCTCAAAACATCACAGGATCCCCAAACCATACCGAATTAATTGACTGATAATTCTTTGTTGCTACAAACACAGGAAGGTTCAAAGAAGCCTACATATATTGGACAAAAATCAGCTTACAGAAGCACCAAAATTGGAAACGGGGTGAGGGGAGAAAAACAGAGAAGGTCAAAAGAAGCCAGATCCTGCTGTAATAACATTTTAATTTTAGAAACAACGTCTGGGAAGCAGAAACCCAATTGTAACACCCATTCCAATTATATGCTTTGTTGGCACGAGTGACCTGATGCTAACACAGCACACCACCATTTGCATTTAAATTAAAAAGGATATTTTAGAAATAAAGGCTGGTTGGTTTGCCTGAAAAGATGCACTAACCATTTAATTTATACACTGTGTTCCAAAGGCTGGCTTTAGACTTGGGGGCACAGTCAAAGAATTTGGTGCTTATGCTTACCCCCTTTCTTTTTTTAATGGAGCTAATGGGTGACTAATTTTGCACTCAACTAGGGCAGCTCTATTTTCAAACACAGAGCATTTACTATTGCAAACTACGTTATTTCTAATGTGCATTAAAAAAACTTATCGTAATTATGCAGTATTTGAAGCTGCTCATTTTCAATTACCACTACTAGGCTTGATCGATCCACGAAAAATTTGATTCTAAACTCGTTTCAAAACTAGAGGGGGGCAGCTTTTCGTTTCTGATGGTATTTCCGAATTTGGCCCCCCCAAAAATTCGAAATTAACGAAAATTCGTTATTTTCTAAATTAATTCGTTAATGGCGGACGCGCATGCGCAATTCCCAAAAACAGCACAGAGGGAGAGGACTTTACAGGACTCTCCCACCCTCATTTTTTGAGTGATCTTCTTCCAACTTGGTACAGTGGTAGAACACATTTAACACTGATAGCTCACCAAAATTTGGAATGTTTCCCTTATCCTCTGATTTTTGGCGAATTTTCATAGCTTTTATAATAAACCATTTTTTAATAATTGCAGAAATCTGTTCCTGGTTTGAAAGTCTTATTTCCTGTTAAATTGGGTTGTCTTTACTGTGAAAGTCATTGTTCTACTTCAGAAACTTTGTTTTTGTGGCTGAAACTTTGTTAAATTGGTGTGTGTGTGATATATACTGTGTGTGTGTATATATAATATATATATAGTCCCTGCATAATGTGTGTGTGTGTGTGTGTGTGTGTGTATAGGTAAAGGTAAAGGTATCCCTTGACGTTAAGTTCAGTCATGTCTGACTCTGGGGGTTGGTGCTCATCTCCATTTCTAAGCCCAAGAGCCAGTGTTGTCCATAGACACCTCCAAGGTCATGTGGCCGGCATGACTACATGGAGTGCCATTACCTTCCCGCCACAGCGGTACCTATTGATCTACTCACATTGGCATGTTTTCAAGCTGCTAGGTTGGCAGAAGCTGGAGCTAACAGCGGGCACTCACTCTGCTCCCGGGATTTGAACCTGGGACCTTTCGGTCTGCAAGTTCAGCAGCTCAGTGCTTTAACACACTTCGCCATTGGGGCTCATGTATATATAATATACATACACATACACACAATGTGGAGAATATGTGGAAAGGTAGATAGATAAGTTGGGAGCCACAGCGAAGGCACCTCCCTGGGAGCAAGGTCTAATAATAATAATAATAATAATAATAATAATGATGATAATAATAATAAGCATGTCTATCTTGTTTGCTGTGTCATACAATATCGTTGTGTCAATAATAATAATAATAATAATAATAATAATAATAATAATAAATCCCTTACAATATCCAAGATGGCTCACTGCTACAGAATCTTGGGAGGTTTAGTTTGATATGGTACCATTATTGGCAGAGAAAGCTAAGCTGTAGGAGTTGAAATCCAATCATTTATCCTCCCTATAGAATCAATTTTATATGCATTTTTAGCTACAGAAAAGCTAAAATCAGGACAGTAAAAGAACAACACCCAGAAAATGGGAATTCCAGACAGGAAACAATCAGGGCCAGCTAATACCTCCCAACAAAGGATTCCCCCAGGTAGGAAGCAGCCAGGCTTTGAAGCTGCAAGGCTATTCAATGCTAATCAAGGTGACCAATTGCAACATTCACACTTGCCTCCCACAGACAAGAGTTCTTTCTCCCACCCTGGACCTTCCACAGATATATAAACCCCACTTGCCTAGCTTCGCACAGACGTCAAAACCTCACCGCTGGGCCCCTCTCTGTCTCTCTCGGTCTCTCCATTCCCGGCTCCATCCGCCGCCTTCCCGCCTCACAGAGAGACACCAGGCCTGAGCTGAGGCGAGGCGGCGGCGGCGGCCATTTCCCCCCTCCGTCTTCCTCCTCCTCCTCGGCCTCCTTCCCCCTCGCCCCCTCCCATTGGCTGAGCCCGTGACGCCCCTTTTGCTGAGGGGAAAAGGAAAGGGCCTGAATGGTGGGAGTTTGGGTGATTTGCAAAAGCTTTTTTTTCCTAACGAAAAAAACGACGATATAACGAAAAACGGCCTCTCGCGATTCGAAACCGCGATATCCAGACGTGTGGACAACCAATGCTTCAAAATTGCTTCAAAACAAACGAAAATAACGAATTAATAACGGTTAACGGGGAAAACGAATTATTTGAGCAAGCCTAACCACTACAGATGGTGACTGGAAGGCAATGTAAGTATTTGAGGCAAACAAGGAGTTTTTTTTCAGCCTCTTCCTCAGATAGTTTTTTTTATTTCTAGGAGCCAATATAAAACAACAACTTTAGATATAAATGGGACTACCCATGGAGATGAAGACCTGTCTGGCTGTCCATTCATCCATGTGAGGTTGTAAGGTTGCCAGAGTGAAAAGTAGAGAGTGCTCTGGTATCTTTAATGATCGTGTAGAAATGGGATGCATGACAAGCAACACCTGCTGAAATCCCCTCTTCTGCACCACTGTAAAAAGATACAGGAGCTGTCTCCAATTTTTAATTTGGCAACCCAAGATGGGTGACACAATTCATCTGAGCCAAGCTGTAGATGCATAATTTTCTGGGGAATGTGAAATATGCAATGAAATCCACACAACAGAAATTGTTTTCTATAGCAATGACAGCTTCTCCTTTAGATCTGATTTTTGGTTCTCCACCTGCAGCAGAAAATAAATCAATTCCAACACAAGCTAAACAGCAGCATCCAGGGACTGGAGCTAGCAAACAGAAGTCCTCTTTAATGCTCTGTACAATTTCTCCCATAGATATGCACACACACACCAAGTTGGATATATAGAGAAGAAAATTCCTTTCCTAGGATTTCCAGAGTAGATTTTTGGACTCTATCTCAAAAGGGAAGACTAGGGAGATAAGGCAAATAAAATATGTGTGTAATTTGGTTTCCCTCTTAAAACCTAGAGATGAAGCAAGGTCTGAATTTATTCTGGAGCTTAAAGATGGTAGTGCAATTTCATCAGATACTGAGGACAGTACATCCTCCAGTGTACATTGTGAGAGCACATGAATGTGCATCTCCTCGTTTTGAGCTCTCCTTCCAAATGAATGTTATGAATTCCTGGAAATATACTCATGTGTAAAATGATTTCTGTGTTTCATGTGCCAGTCAGTGACCTCTAATAACCTCAATAAAAGGAATTTATCCTTTACGTGTTTTTTGCTTTCATAGACTCAAGAGGACTGTACAGAGGACTATTTTCTTTTCTTTTTTCCAAGCTTTAAGCAAAGGCTTCTGGGAGAAAAATAGTTGTTGTTTATGGTGATGTCTTGCAAGAGAGTAAAGGGTGTTTGTTTTTACAAGGAGCAAACTGCTTTCATGTTTTCTGTGTGGTTATATGTCCCTCCAGGCACGCAGCATTAACTCTATTTTGGACTCCTGACTGCCAGGTGTAAACGCAAACACACGCACACACCTTCTTGACTGCTGCTGTTAGTTGGCTGGAGGGTTCCACAGGGACACAAGGGTTGTCAGCCACAGTAATAATGCTGCTGCAAGGCTACACTCTCTTGCATGCTAATTCAGAAGCAATTCCAAAACTCCCAATCATTTCCTCTCTTGGGGCTTCCTTCTGCCAAGACCAAAGAAATGTGACTGCTTGCAACATAGGCTATTAGTATAGGACTTTACAGCAGCACACAGCAAATGTTCGCTTAGCAATGTTGGCATCGTAAAGCTCAAGATCAATCTGAGGAGCAATCCATTTTTAAGTAATAAAATAGTTGTGGCTTCAAAAAGAGCATTTGAACACCACTTTCAAGGAGGAAAATTGGTTCAAACACATAAAATTCATCTTTAAGTGATGTGACCATTCCCAACACCCCTGTTTCTGGTCAGAGCAAGTATTTCTGTGCCCTTTCTGCCTTCTTTCCTTCTTGTCTGCCTTGAATCTAGTCTCCACCCTGCTTGAATTGAAAACCACATGTTTTCCCTCCAATGTGGCAATTTGCTCTGGGCCCTATGACAGATTTACTTACAACACTAGGGATAGCGTGTTGTACAGTGAGCAGATCATGCCAACTGGGAACTAAAACAGTCTATGGGCCTTCTTGAAATGTTAATCATCGAGTTACATAACAAATGCTATAGTGCTGGAGTGACTCATGTTATATTCAACATAGTGTAGGGTAATTAGAAGTGACAGGCTGTGATGTAACCTTACATGGATAGTAAATATCCCAAGTTGATCATGCATTGCTATTCTTTGAGAACTACTATTCAGCTGAGCATTTGATAATATATCATCAACAAACCATGGAAGTGAGTCCTTGTTTTATCACCTGCAAGCCTAAAAGGGGAAAAAAAGAAAGAAAGAGAAAATTGGTAGCGATGCCTACTGGGGTGTGATGAAAAATTCAGGGCAGCTCATAGAAAAATGATTCTGTCAGCAGTTCAGTCCAGATAAAATAAATGCTCTCCCTGCACATGGTGTAATTCACTTGGAAACTCAGAGACATTGGATAGAGTCAAGGGAAAGATTTGCTATATTTAAAGAGTGGTGAGGAACAGGGTTTGGGGAGATATAGAATGCCATAATCAGAGATAAAGTAGCAGATGTTTGTTGTTGTCAACATCTATACCAGCCATTGAAATGGTTTACATTTGTTTTAAGAGCATGGGGATCTCTTCACAGCACTGTTAGATTAGACCAGCATTTCCTGCAGTAAGCAAAATGTGAAGCACAAGTACACGTTCTTAATTACACATAAAAACTCTCACCAGGAAGACTTGGTCACAACTTTGACTCTGAATGATCCCAACTTTACCCCAGTAGGCATTGCTACCAATTTTCTCTTTCTTTTTTCTTTTCAGGCTTGCAGGTGATAAAATAAGGACTCACTTCCATGGTTTGTTGATGATATATTATCAAGTGCTCAGCCAAATAGTAGTTGCCTTGGTTCTTAGAGGTTACTAAGATAGTTACAATTAGTTACTTCCCCTGCCCCCCCCCCCCAAAATGGCTGCTGTCTACAGGCCATTTGCTTGCCCCTTCCCATTCAACTTGTCACCTTAGCACCTACAACAAAGGTAAAGGTAAAGGTTTTCCCCTGACATTACGCCTAGTCTTGCCCCACTCTGGGGGTTGGTGCTCATCCCCATTTCTAAGCTGAAGGGCCTGCGTTGTCTGTAGACACCTCCAAGGTCATGTGGCCGGCATGACTGCATGGAGTGCTATTACCTTCCCGCTTGAGCGATACCTATTGATCTACTCACATTTGCATGTTTTTGAATTGCTATGTTGAAAGCTCACCCCGCTCTCTGAATTCAAACTGCCGACCTTTCTGTCAGCAAGTTCAGCAGCTTGTACCACCGGGGGTCCCTCAAAGCACAAAACAGCATCATAAAAGACAGTGCAAACATCAAGTGATATATGCACATCTGTAGACATCACCTGTGGATAAGTCAAGGGCCATGCCATGGAAAGGGCAAAACACAAATGCTTCCTCATGAGACCGCTGCCATTTCCCCACCAGGCATTCAAAAATTTGAAGGGTTCGATGTTTCTTTCAGTTTCTTCCGGGGTGGATGAAGCTCTTCCTTTTCACCACTCTCCTCAAAGAAGGATAGTTCCTTATTTGATCAGAGTTAAAGTACAGTGCTTACAGTGATCCATTAAGAGGCTGATTGTCATGCTAGAATTTCTAGAATTATACATGAGTATATACAGTACACAATATTTCTTCTTAACCATTTAGTGGTTCATCCCTACACCTATAAAAGTAACTAAATGGTTAAAATTACACTTCCCATGGCATGATGTTATCCCTCATTAAATTATAATTGCAATGTAAGTTAATTATACTTTCATTATCAGGAGAAAAGAATTAATGACAAGTAACTATTCATTTGTAACTAATTACTGCTGTGCTGGCTTTTCTTTCAGATACTTGCATGCTACTATATTTGGGGGCAGATGCAAAGAACAGCAGATTGAATTATCTTTCTGCTTCCTAAACTGATTTCAAATATACCGTACTCAAATGTTTTTAGAGGGATATTTTCTAACCTTAACCCACTGCTCAACTTTTCCCATTGTCTATATTAACTTTACAAAACCACCTTAACGATATAGTCTACACTGCCATATAATCCAGTTCAAAGCAGATTATCTGGGATTAGAAACTGGATTATATGGCAGTGTAGAAGGGGCCTGGGTGACTCTGGGCAAATCTTATTCCCTCACTCACTCTCAGAGGAAGGAAATGACAAAATCTTGTCAAGGTAGAGTTGCCATGTCAAAGTTGACCTGAAAGTATGTAAAAACAAGGGCCCAGTCTGCACAGATTACAAAATTATGCAGTATGCAAAAAGTGTATTAAACTTGTCTACATTGAGAAGCAGTATAGATGTTGACCATGAGAAAGGGGTCTTATCTCAAATTCCAGACATGGTTTATATTTCTCCATATGGAGAATGGAATCTCCTTGCATATTGTCGCTCCTTTGATTGTGCCTTAAATTCCCCCAGCTGCCAATGCCATTTTTAAAAAGCTCTTTCTGATCCGGAGATAATGGAAATCCAACAAACTGACTGAGCAGTCACATTTCTGCTAGAAACTCATACCATCAGGCCCTCCCTTCAAATAAACCAGAAATAACCACAGGTTGGATAGTCTCCAAGGGAGAAGAATCTGGCTTCTTGCAGAGTTAGAAAGAAGGAACAGATAAACTACAAATCAACACATCTTCCAAAAAAATCTGTGCTTGTTACTGGAGCCTCAGGGAGTTATCCCTATTTTTAATTATAAATATTGAGGCACAAAAGAATCTTAATGAGGTCCTATCTGCCCAGTTCTATATAGTGCTTTGTGCAGCTGCTGTATGATATTTAATCTGCATTCCAGTGCAAGAGGGTAAGGCAGATCTATTTCCCCAGGACAATGAGAGCTCTCAGGCTTGATTATGCATAATGGGTTTCTCCCAAGTAGCGTTATTAGTACAGTGTTAAAATTTCATGAACAAAAAGTAAACCGGTTCAGTACAAGTGCCCATAGAGCAGAGGGAATATACAAACATTTTTTTCAAGCAGACAACCTTACCAAAGAGACCTAGTTTTTCATTGCTAGGTACTTTCTGCCATCATGAAGGTGTTGAGCCTATTCAGCAAATGAAAAATATGTTCAAAGGTGAACCACTAGTATTTGTTAGTGAAATGGTGATAGGTGGTGGATAAGGCTGTAGCAACACTAAAGAATTGTAACAGTTTGATAGCATTGTAACTGCTATGGCTAAATGCTATAGAATTCTTGAATTTGTAGTTTTATGGGATATTGTCCTCTCTATTAGCGAGCTCTGGTGCCATGATAAACTGCAAATTCCAGATTTCTATAGCATTGAGCCATGGCAATTAAATTTGTACCAAGCTGACATCACAGCCTGCAGGAAGAGATTTCCCAGGCAGGAAGAACGCTGGTGGTTGGTCAGCTACAATAACCAATCCATTGCAGAAACACCCCCTGGGAAGGTGTGAGGAAGTTGTGAGGTGGATATGCAGATGAATCTTTGATTAACTCAAGTATTAAGTTCCATGTGAGACAAAGAATGCAATACCCAAGAAACAATGGTTCCAGACAATCAGAGGCTTGGCTGACCATTCAGAAAGTTAATGAATTCATGTTCGTTGAGTCCCCTCTTTGATGGGAATGTCATACCCTCAGCCACAAGTTAAATGAACAAGCATCCTGATTATCTGTCTGCATACACACACATACACACACATACACAAAGGTTTTGATATTTATCTGGTTTGGAAAATAGCTGGAGGGACCCTGGCCGTGAGCTTTTTTCCCAAGGTATTATGCAAACTGTGGGCACAGAGAAGTTCTAGATACATTTTGATACACTTGATACAGTTTATACATTTAAGAATGGACACAATATATAAGTGATGCAAGTTACACATAAACCATCAGGTTGATGCATTTATTAAAGGTTGATACATTTATTAAAAATTCTGATAGAATGTTTAGGGTAAAGCTGCTGCTAGGTCCATTCCAGAACCTCTACAGCTTCAATATTTCACAACATTGGAGCTGTAACAAATGTTTAAAAAATAAAGAAAAATCATATCTCTTGCTTGAAGTCTCTTTAATGTCAAGAAACCTTATGTGTGTGTATGTGGGGGGGGGGGGAGGGGTTCTGTGGCTCGACAACACCAACACTAAAATAATTCAGTAATGGACTATCACATTTTCCAAAGCTGTTTGTGTGGTGTTGCTTTCTTTCAGGTTCCATGTTAGTTGATTCATGCCAGTTTCTCTTCGACCTGCCCCAAG